>NC_069397.1:13279853-13587249 GCF_027475565.1 Acinonyx jubatus
GATAAACCATCCTCTACTCTGGTCCATAGTATCTACTTTCCTCCCATCCCTCAACCCACCCCTGAAGACACCTGTGACCGACATCATGCATTCAGCATGGGAAAGTCAGGGGGTGCTCTAGGAGGGAGGGGTATTTCGATGCCCTGCCTTCTCATTCAGGAGGCTGCTTCCCCATCAGCACCCTTTTCAGGGCGCCCTGCACATCAGGGTTCCGGAGGCTATAGATGAGTGGGTTCAACATGGGGCTGAGGATAGTATTGAGGATCCCAATCCCTTTGTCTTTGTCTGAGGCTGACACTGAGCCCAGACGCATGTAACTGAAGAAGCCAGTTCCATAAAAGATACAGACCACGGTGAGGTGGGAGCCACACGTGGAGAAGGCCTTCTTCCTCCCCTCTGCTGAACGGATTCGTAGCACTGCAGCTGTGACGTGGGCGTAAGACACTGAGATGAGGATCATGGGGAACGCCCCCATGAAAGTGGCCCCCACAAAAAGCAGCTGCCCATTGAGGTGGATACTGGAGCAGGAGAGCTGGTAGGGCCGCAGAAGTCAAGCACAGACACAGCCACTGTGTGAGTCAGAGCATTGATAAAGGAGATAGTGCAGCAAATGGCCACCAGGGCACCCCGGACTTCACGGCGCATGCGGGTGCTGTAGGTGAGGGGCTGGCAGATGGCCAGGTAGCGGTCATAGGCCATGGCTGTCAGGAGGTGACAGTCCACACCGGCCAGGAGGTGGAAGAAGAAGAGCTGTGAAATGCAGGCAGCGTAGGGGACTCTGCACTGGGGGGGCAGGAGACATGCTAGCATTGGAGGGACAGTGACAGTGATGCATCCAATGTCCAGCAGAGATAGGTTCCCCAAGAAGTAGTACATGGGAGTGTGGAGTTTGGGCTCCACAAAGATGGCAGCCAGGATGCTGAAGTTGCCCCCTATGGTGAGTACATAGGCAAAGAGGAAGACGACAAAAAGGATGGGTTTCAGTCTTACGTTTTCTGTCAGGCCAAGAAGGATGAACTCAGTGACAGTTGTCCTGTTCCCCCAGGCGCCTGGCTCCATAGGCTGCTGCTGCTGAGCTCTGTACTGGGAGAAGACCTGAACCTGCCAGAGAAGGAAAGAGACACACAGTAGGCACCTAATCTGTGGCTACTGGATGCTGGGGTAATATGGCGTGGGCACCTACCAGCCTAGAGCTTAAGCAGTCTCCTGGAGGGCCCCACGATGCCAGACATGGACCTTTAATTGCTGTTTCAGGCTGAGATCCAGGGGATCCTAGGGAAGGGGCTGGGGCAGAGAAACTACTCTGGGGCCCAGGACACTGACTATTTACCAGCATTTTAACAGCTATTAAGGTTGTATCTGTGTGTAGTGCTGAATAGCAGTTCTGACTAGCTCAGTGAATAGATGAATATATGAGGTTGTAGAAAGCACAATATAGGAGAGTAGGAACAATCTAAAGAAGGGTAGGAGGACAAGATCTCACAAAATCAAGAAGAGATGCAAAGGGAGAGTGAGCAAAGAGAGGAGCAAGGAGCAGACCAAAGTACAGAAGCACTCGGACGCTAAATACAGAAGGACACGAAGGTGACTTAAGAAAGCGCTGACAACATTTTGAAAGTATAAACTCTGAGAGCTGTGCTAAGAACTTCATATTTATTTTCTTATTTAATTTTCATAGAGCTCTGTGGGGTAACTGCTATTATATCGGTGTAATCCGGACCCTGGGGTTTTTAAAGGTTAAATAAGTAGTCCGGGGCTGTAAAGTAGGGTCTCAAACTCAAGACTGTCTGACTCCCTAAATCGACACCTGTACTGCCTCTTACAGAACTTGGGTGTATTGTTACTGAGGCTTTATAAATGACATTGTGTGCTACAGAGAGGGAAGGTTTTCCTAAGTCTTCAGGTCTTGGTATCACTACAGCTATTGAAAGAAGTCAAGATCCCATCCATCCATCCATCCATCCTTTTATTCAATAGTTGTCTATTTGTTGAAGGTAGTAGATTCTGCATATATTTTGACGGTGGAACTAACAGACCAGGCATGAAGTGTGAGAGAAAGAGAAGTACAGGGATGATTCCAAGATTCTTGGCCTGGACAACTGGAGTTGCTATTAAGAGATATGGGGAAGAATGATGATTTTGTAGGGGGTGGGATGGGAGATCAGGAGATTTGCCAAGGGAAAATAGGGCAGCTGAAGTCCCAGGGAAAATTTAGCCAGCTTCTACTCTATGGCACATAGTGGAAGTTCCATTTACCTAACAAATCCTTGGACAACTGAGGAGTGAAGCCATGAAGTCAAAAGTTCTTTCGTGGGACTGCATCAGTGGCTCTGGAAAGGTAGCTTTGGGGCCTCCTTCTGCCTGACTCTTGCCTCTGCTAGGCCACCCTTTGTCCAGGACTGTGCTAGTGCTCCCTTCTAACTAGAACATTCTCTCTCTTTCACGCATCAAGACTCCATCCTTCAAGACTCAGTCCTGGGTCATTGTCCCATCATCTCAAAGAAATCTTCCTTATGCACCCCAGTTTTTAAAAAAATTGTTTTCATGTTTATTTATTTTTGAGAGAGAAAGAGAGAGAGAGAGAGAGAAGGAGCGGTGAGCAGGGGAGGGGCAGAGAGAGAGGGAGACACAGAATCCAAAGCAGGCCTCAGGCTCTGAGCTGTCAGCACAGAGCCCAACGTGGGGCTCGAACTCACAAACCGCGAGATCATGACCTGAGCCGAAGTGAGACGCTCATCTGACCGGGCCACCCAGGCGCCCCCTTATGCACCCCAGTTTTTAACTGATCTTTCCCTCCTCTGATGAGATCATTGATAACCTGGATCATTCTAGCACTTGCATATGGAGAAAGGGTAGGGAACTGAACCATTGTGAGGAGTAGGTTACAGAGTCACGACTTGGACCACTCAAAATCGATAGCACAAGACACAGAATGTAGATTATGCTAACAGGCTACCACAGGAGACTCTACACTACTCCTGGCACCTCCATTCTGTCCTTTTCTGTGAAAACTGTTGGCAATCTGTTGGGCTCAAACTCTGTTGGGCCAGCGCCAACCCTCAGTGGGAGAAAGAAGACTGCTAGTCTCTCACAGGTTATACCTTCCTTTCCAGAATCTACCTCCCACCTGGGACCACCACCGGTCCCCTCAGTGGGAAGCCAGCCACTGACACTGTACATTTGGGTTCTGTTTTCTATCGCGATGCCGGGCAAACTTTAGCTCCGCCGAGGGCTACGCTCAGACACAGAGTAGAGTGGCAATGCCTCCTTTGCCCTCAACAGATACGTGTCCCCTAGATGCACCTCTCCAGAATGCTGGAGGTAGGGCAGGGATCATGGCTTGTCCGTCAGATACAGCTTTCCTGGTCAGACTGTTGTAAAGGCAACATGTAAGGAGAAAAGGTGCTCTTGCCTTCAAGGAAATCACACTGTAGTGATTGTGGAGTTCTAAGAGAGAGGTTCATAGGTCGCCTACCTGGATCAGAAGGACTGTAAATAAGAAAGCCTTCAGCTGAACTGGTGGGAGGAGACAGGGACACTTGGAAGACTTGAACTCCCTGGGTTTTAGGAAACAGAGGACCTGACAGCCACTATCTGACGAAGGAGACAGGACATGTAGATAACATGACTCAGATTTCACCAGTATCAGCAGTTAAGAAGGGCAAGTTAAATTTCCTTAATAAAGGAAGAGGGACTTGCTCCGTTTACTGAAATACAACAGAAAAAAAATTACTACTTTGTGTTGAGAAAGCATAGGAAAAAGACCTCTGAGTATAGCAGGGTTCTTTCTCACGGATACCACCCCTCTCTTTCCCTCTGAGGTCGGCTGTGGGTTTTCTTGAGGCTGGGAGTGGTTTTTTTAGCCGCCAAGGAAGTCTCCTGTGCACAGATTTGAAGGCAGCGATTGCTGACGGATGAAGGAGCCTAAGGGTTTCTCCCAACCCTTCTTGCCTTCGTTCTATAAAAAGCGAATGGGCAATAATCCCTTCCTCATTGTTCGCCTCTTCCTGTTCCATGATTGGAGAGGATAAATTTCTTCCATTGTGAGTTGGTCCCATGCATATAATCCCTCCCCCAGTGCTGAGGAGGCCCAGCAAAGTGTAGCCTTCGAAGTCAGCTTATGACTAACAAGAGAGGGTTTCCTGGGGGTGCTGGGATTGGAGTGACAGCCAGTGACAGGTAACATTTATCAAGTACTTTGTACCCAAGTTGCTTTTATGTTTTCCCTCATTCAGTCCACACAAAAAGCCTGTAAGGGAGGTAATAATAATAACTGAGACTTAATTAGATCTTACTGTGTGTTAAGCAAAGTTCTGAATATTTTACCTGTATTACCTCATTTAATCTTAAATAAGCCTCTGAAGTAGATACTATTATAATCCCCATTGTACAGACAGGAAACTGAGGCACAAAGAGGTAAGGTAGTTTGTCCACATTTAGGCAGACAGTGAGGAGCAGAGCTGGGGGTCTGACCAAAGGCGGCAGGGGACTCATCAAGAGTGCCCCAACACCTGCCATTTCTGGGACAGGCAGGTTATTTGGTGAGAAGGGAGTGGGTATTTGTCGGGATCCCTTGTCACCAGAGGAAATGTCCTCACAGATGGATTTTCCTAGCTTAACATTAAGGCAAGCCCAATCTGGGTTGGAAATCATAGCAGTGACACAATCCAGTGTCACATAGCACAGTGGCAAGAGTTCATTCTTGCTCTGAGCAGCAGCAACATCTCTCCATCCTGGACGCATCTGTCCACTCCCCACCCCAATCATCTCCCACCCTGCCGGTTCACACAACGTTCAGTTCATGTCAAGTTCTCTGTTCCAATTTGCCCTGCATAATTCTTTCTCTCCACAAAGTCATGCATAATCACCCCCCCTCTACTTTTTTCTTCTCTCTCTCTCTCTCTCTCTCTCTCTTTGTCCCTCTCTCATTCTTCTGGTTTATAAGAATGACAACTCAGCAAAATGGGAAGAGCTGTGGAGTTGGAGTCCAGGGACTTATGTTTTTTGTGTTATAAACAAGTTTCTACTAGCACTGGGACCTTGGAAAAAGGAAAAAAAAAAGGGGAGGGATGGAGAGAGGAAAGAAGGAATGAAAAGAAATAAAACAGAAAGCTAATGTTTACATAAATACAAACCTTCTTTCAGGTATATTACTCCATTTGACTCTATTATATGTTACTGCATTATGTGTTACATTTAACCTTAGCAAACATTCTTAAAGATAGGTAATCATCTTACAAATGAGAAAAAAGAGGCTCAAAAAAATTAACTTGCTGAATTTCACACGAGCAAGAGTTTGTTCTGAATGGAGAACTTGTTCATTTTCTGCCAGCCCCTGCTGTTTTCCAAGGCTATCTATCATCTATCTATCCATCCATCCATTCGTCCCTTTTTCTTCTGTAATGTGAAAGGCTGTACTGCATTCTCTCTAGGTTTACTTAAAGGTAAATACAGGCTGCTCTGCCCCAACCAACCTAAATAGCCTCCTTGGCTCTCCCAGACTCTTCATTTCCCCCTTCTCTTTAGCCCAGTCAGTTCCCTCTGATGTCCTTCTGTTTGCCAGCTCTGTCCTTCAATCTTCCAGTCACTCAGAATGGAAACCTCACCATATTTCTCTACCTTCCCTGAATCCAAGCATCCCTCAATTCTTTGTTTTATCAACAAGGAAAAAGCCACGTGAAGACCTTGAGTGATGTCCATTCACCCTTACTCAAGACGGGAGGAAACTAGGGGTTCTGGAGCAGTGAGAAGTCGTGGTGGGGCTTACCTTTCTGTGAGCACTCTGGCTAGTACTCTTGCCTGGGTCTTATAGAGATGGGGGTGAGTGGTAAGCTGACCCAAGGTGGCCTGTCTCCAAACACTTTTAAAAGGTGTGAGGCAGCGACCCAGAGGTCTGTCCTGGTGCTCTAATTGGCAGCTAACGAGCACTTAGAGGCCCTACAAATGAACTCTCTCAGGGATTGCACAAGAAGCCAGAGGCAGACAAACAACCTCGGTCCTTAAGGGTCTCTCTCATCTGCCGAGTATTTTGGACTCTGTTAAAGAACCATTAGATTTATGACATCACTCCAAGCTCCTAATGTCTCCAGGAAAGGAGGAAAGGTGATAAACAGTCACCATGTTACAGATGGAAATAAGATCCAGAGGGCTGAGATGATTTGCCAAGGCCAGAGAGTGGGGGGCTGTGGTGGAACTCAGGGCCCCAGCTAAGCTGATTCTGGCACTTTTCCTCTCATTTGTTTTTCACGTTGGGTTTTTAAGGCATAACTTTAAAAGGTCGGGTTAACTAAAGTATAATTTCAATTGTAAATTTTGATGAATTGTGATAAAAGTATACAGTCATGGAGGTACCGTCTCCATCAATATGTAAAACATTTCAACCACTCCAAAAATGTTCCCTTCTGCCCCCTTGTGGACAATCCCCTTTCTACAACATAGCCCATGGCAACCTCTGATCTGATTTCTGTCCCTATGTTTTTGCCTTTTTCAGACTGTCATAAATCATACAGTAAGTAGACTTTTTATAACTGGATTCATTCAAGCCGCATAATCTTCTTGACATTCATGCATGTTGGCCGTACTGGTAGTCCAGCCACTGTATGGATATATAGCAATTTGTTCAGCTAATCACTAGTTAACGCACATTTGGGTTGTTTCCAGATTTTAGCCATTACAGATAAAGCGACAATAAATATGTGCATACAGTTCTTTGTGTGGATATTTGCATTTCTCCTTGGAAAATACCAAGCGTGTAAAGGCTGGACTCCAGGTGGGTGAATATTTCTTTTGATAAGAAACAAACTGTTTTCCAAACTGGCTAGACCATTTGCATTCCTACCAGCAAAGGGTGAGATTCCCAGTTGTGCATCAAACGTAATGTCATCAGAATTTTTAACGTTAACTATTAGGTGTGTGGCAGTATCTCATTGTGGTTTAACTTTGTATTTCCTCAGTGATATTGAGCATCTTTTCATGTGCTTACTCACCATCATATGTCTTGGATAAAGTGTCTGTTTAAATATTTTGCCCTCCATCCCAAATGGGTGGTTTTTCTACTTCTTGTTCTATTGTAAAAATTCTTTATACATTCCGGATACTGGTCTTTTACCAGGTAAGTGTCTTGCAAATATTTTTCCAGTCTTGTATTTTTAGTTTCTTAATTGTTTCCTTTGAATTGCTGATATTTAAAGTTTTAATGATGTACAATTTATCAATTTTTTCTGATTCATGCTTTTTGCATCTTATCTAAGAGATCTTTGTCTAATCCAAATCACAAAGATATTTCTCCTATTGTTTTCTAGAAGTTTTATGGTTTTAGTGCTTACACTCAGATTAGGATCCATTTTGAAGGTTTTTCTGTGTGTGTGATATGGCGCAAGGAAAGGGTTGAGTTGAGGATTTTTTTTTTTTATATGGATGTATAGTTGTTTCAGTACCATGTGTTGAAAGACTGTTTTTTTGGCAATTTTGACAAAAATAAATTGTCCATATACGTACGAGTGTACCTCTGGATTCTCGATTTTATTCCATTGATCAATGTGTTTATCCTTACATCAATATACACTGTCTTGATTACTGTAGTTTAACGTTAAGTCTTGAAATCGGTAGTTTACGTACCCCAAACTTGTTATTCTTTTTCTAAGTTACTTTGACCATTCTAGGTCCTTTGTTCTTTCATATAAAATGTAGAATCAGCTTGCCAATTTCTATAAAACACATGCCAAGATCTATAGATTAATTCGGGAAGAAATGACATATTAACAATACTGAGTTTTCTGGTCCATGAACATGACATATCTCTCCATTCATATAGGTCTTTCTATGTTTCTCAGCAATGTTTTGCAGTTTTCAGTGTATAGGTCTTGTACATATTTTGTTTATTTTATCCCCATTTCGTGTTTTTTTTTTATGGTATTGTAAGTGGTATTGTTTTGGTATCAACTTTCAATTTTTTTGCTAATATATTGAAATATAACTGATTTTTGCATAGTCCATATTGTATATTCTGTGTTGATCTTGTTTACTTGACCTCACCAAACTCACTTATTAGTTCTAGTAGCTTTTGGTCGATTGGGATTGTCAACAAAGAAGATCATGTCATCTTGAATGTGGACAGTTTTATTTCTTCCACTTTCCAATCTGTAGGGTTTTTATTTTTGTCTTGCCTTGTACTATCTAGAAGTTCCAAAATATTGTTAAATAGTAGTTGTGAATGCTAGCTTCCTTCCCTCATCCCTGATCTCAGGGGCAACACATTCAGCCTTTCTCTATTATTTATGATATAGTTCTAAGTTCTTTGCCGATATCCTTTATCAAGCTGATGAAGTTACTTTCCATCTCTAGCTTCCTGTGAGTTTTCACCATGAATAAATGTTGAAGTTTTGTCACATGATTTTTCTGAATGGATTGAGACCATAATATGGTTTTTCATGGTTAGTCAGCTGACATCGTAAATAAAATTGATTCATTTTAGATGATGGACCAATTTACATTCCCGAATACCTGATCTGATATCATACTCCAGCCTCAAGAACTGTAACATTTCTTGGGGCGCCTGGGTGGCTCAGGTCATGATCTCACCGTTTGTGGGTTTGAGCCCCGCGTCGGGCTCTGTGCTGACAGCTCGGAGCCTGCTTCTGATTCTGTGTCTCCCTCTCTCTCCGCCCCTCCCCTGCTCATGCTCTGTCTCTCTCTGTCTCTCAAAAATAAATAAATATAAAAAAGAACTGTAACATTTCTTTTTTTTAAAGTTTTTTAAAATTTTATTTATTTATTTTGAGAGAGAGAGGGAGTGAGAAAGAATCCTAAGCAGGCTCCACGCTTGGTGGATGCAGGGCTTGATCCACAAACTGCCGGATTATGACCTGAGCTGGTACCAAGAGTTGGACGCTTAACCGACTGAGCCACCCAGGCACCCCCAAGAACTTTAACATTTCTTTTGGTGTAAATCTACTGGTGATAAATTTTTTTTAGCTTTATTTTTTTTCTCTGGGAAAATCCTTTTCACCTTCATTTTTGAAAGATATTTTTGCTGGATAAAGTCTCTGAGTTGGCAGCTTTTTTCCTTTCAATGTTTTAAAACTCTTGCTCTATTTTCTTCTAGGCTGCCCATCCCCTAACAACAAGTCTGTTCTCATTCCTACCTTTGTTCTTCTCTATGTGATGTTTCTGTCTTCTCTGACTGCTTTCAAGACTATCCTTGGTGTTCAGCAGTTTTATCACAGTGTGTGTGGGTGTGTTTTTCTTTACACTCATCCTGTTCGGGGTGATAGTTGAAGTTATATTAGGATCACAGGCCTTAAGTGATACTCTTACAGTGTAAGAAACTCTCTGCCTCCTATTTGGACATTTCCTGTAGGCAATTAACCTGGATATGGGTTTTAAGCATGATGAACATATGCAAAGGAGGCAGAAAAAATAAAAGCTGCTTCTATTTATTAATAGAAATGGTGGCTGTACTAATACGTGATATATAGGGTTTGTCCACACCGAAGTGATATGTTAATAAGTTCCCAGTGGGAGGATATCGGGACTACTGGGTAGTACAATGGTCATCTAATGAAGTTTCCTATGTACTGGACGGGGCGGGGGGGGGGGTGGCTACATGTATTTCTTATGCACACAGTACTGTCTTGCACCAGATTCATAACAGGACATACTAAACCTAGGCCTGGTCCACACCTCCTTCTCCCTGAGGCCTTTTCATGACTGGTTCCAATGCAGTAGGCAATTCTGGTCAGTTTGTGGTCAGTGACCTGAAATCCCTGACTCATACGGAACCAGTGTCTCCCTGTAGTTCCCGCAGCCCAGTGTAAGGACTATAAAACGTTGCCTGCAGAACAACCGAAAATTCTGTGCAGTCCTCCTGGAAAATGGCCCAGACAGCAAAATGAAGCAAGAGGCCAAGGTTGGGCATCTCAAGGCCTGGCCTAGAGCAAAGAGGGGTCAAGGTATAGAAAGTTGCAGAGGAAAACTGAGGTTCTAACATTAGAAGACCCTCAGAACCCTAGAAGAGCAAGGCTAAGTGCCAGGTTCAGGCACCAGAGGCAGGAGAAAGGCCAATTTCAAAGGAAGAAAGTTTAGAGCTATGTAGAAATGTGATCTCAGAGAGAACAGAAGGAATGAAAAAGAGTAGAGGTGTCAGAACTCCAACTATATGTGAATGTGTTCCAGGTCATTTTTATTGGCTCGCAGATGCATGCTGAATGGAGAGGTCAAGGATGCTAACAGGGTCAAGGAAGGAATTAATGACCTCTGGTTTTAATTCTTAGGAGAGCAGATGGTGGCATACAAATGAGCTGATATTAAAAGAATAGCAAGGCTGGCAAGAAGATGAACTTAACCACTTACATGTTGGGTTTGCAATGCATGTGGAAATGTCCCTCAGACTGATGAATATATGCATCTGAAGCTTGGAGACAAGGGGTCATCAGAGCAGATAAAATAATTCAAATGAATAAGGTAATTCAGGGTGCCTTACTAAAGTAGCAACATTTTCCAAAGTACAGAAATCACAATTTAGTTATACGTAAATTTCTATGACTATAATGGGCACATGCACTTTGGCCTTGAGTTCAGAGGACATAGCTTCTAGAGTTTTGCCATTAAGAATATCGTTTGGTTCTAGGTTTGAAATACATGCTTCTTATTTTATTAAAGAAGAACATGATACTATTTTTATTAGAATGTGCTATAAACTTCACAACAGAGCCTGAAAAAAAAAAAAAAAAGAATGTGCTATAAACAGCTGTAATGTCTCTATGCGACTTCATTCAAAATTATTTAAAATATTCCGCTCATCCTTGGAAACATCTTCCAGATTCCAAGTGTGTCAACTTCTAGGATTTTTTTCTGACACTGTGATCTTGAATGAAAAATGGTGTCTTGTTGTACTTCAGGTTTTTCACCTGTATAATGAAGAATAATGTTGCCTGTACTACAGGCCACACAAGATGTCTTGAAAATCAAATAAGAGGGGCGCCTGGGTGGCTCAGTCGGTTAAGCGTCCGACTTCAGCTCAGGTCACGATCTCGCGGTCCCTGAGTTCGAGCCCCGCGTCGGGCTCTGTGCTGACTGCTCAGAGCCTGGAGCCTACTTCTGATTCTGTGTCTCCCTCTCTCTCTGCCCCTCCCCCATTCATGCTCTGTCTCTCTCTGTCTCAAAAATAGATAAACGTTAAAAAAAATTAAAAGAAAAAAAGAAAATCAAATAAGATGCTGGGCATGGGAGTGTTTGTGTGAATTGGGAAGTACTATTTGCATGTAAGGAATTATTACTATATTTAGTGGTATTTTTATATGCTCAAACCCACAGCATGCTGACAGTTCTCATGTTAGCTTTCAAGAGAGAAATTTATGCCTGGACTCTCCAAGGAAAATACTGATTGTATGTTAATAACTAACATGATTACAGCACTCTGCCACAACAGAATGGGTTCTCTCTGTGCCCTACTGTGCAGCATAGACACTTAGTAGGATGTTTAGCAGGACTTCAGTAAACATTTGCTGGGTGAATGAATAAATGAAAAAGACTTTTATATACCTTTATTAATTTAATCCTTATATGAGTACTGCATGATAACCAGGCCTGGTTTTCAATGCTTGAAGGTTCTGTGGGTAAGTGATGGTTAAATCTCTGGGCTTTATAATAAGGTGTGCATAACTCTATCATTGTAATTAATGCATTTTATTATAATTTTCCACGTATTATAAGTTCCTTGAGGGCAGGTGTTAAAGCAGTACAGCGAGTAGACACTGTTAACGATTTAATCAATTATTCATGAAATAATTTATTAGCAAAAGAAATGACTGGGAGGTGAAATTATTATTATCAGTACTTAATTATTACATTCTATTTCTTTCAATGAGTGCTTAAATAAGCACTTTCTCTTAATCAATAAATGTGTCATTATATAGAAACGCAATCATTTCTGCCATAACTGTTACATTTTCTCATTCCTTTGTATCTCACTGCAACTATCTCCTTTTTTGGGGCCTCTCAACCTTTCCTTTGGGTTGGTGTTTGCATACCAGCATGCAAACCACGCAGCTCTTCTCACTTTCAAACAAAACTAAAACAAAACCCAAATCTCCTTTAGTCTTCTGTTTCCCCCTTGTCCCCCTCAGTACTTCCCTTTCTCCAGTCACAGCTGCAAATCTGTGATCCCCCTTTCCCAACTCCCCACCGCAACCATCTCCTACTCTGACTCCTCTCAAAGGGTCCCTGAAGAGGTCACGCTCTGCCTGGAATGAGACCCTCCCTGGTCAGCCTGGCGAATGCCGGCTCATCTTTAAACACACGGCTCAATCTGCATCTCAGCCAGGATGCCCTTTCACAATACTGTCACTGTCCTGCCACAACAGAGTTTTCTCTTTATCGTCACTGTGCACGTAAGCCACCTAACACACAGCACCTACAACCCTTCGTGTTTCTGCCACTTTGGCCTCCTTGGGTCCCTTTTCTATCAAGGAATCATCTTGAGACCAGAGCTTTTGCTTTACTCTTCTCTGCATCTCAATACTTACTATGAGTCCTGTTACATTTTAGGGGCTCAATGAGTGCTTTAGGAATCAATTAATAATTTAATAGACTTACGCTTTTATGAAAATATGTGGGATTCAGTTTCGTGTCAGGTCTAATGTCTTGGCAGGTCTTGTACCTCTTTTCTCTCCCTAGATAATGCCTAACTATTGCGACCGTCTTCCTTAAAACAAGACAGATGCATCCCGTTGATATTGCTTGAGCACATCTCGTGTGCTGGTACAAGTAACCTGTATTGTAAGTTTAGGGTTCAGACAGAACCAGAAAATTCTAGGAAGCAAACATACGTTACAGATAAAGCCTTTCCCAGTATTGCCAAATGCCCCTAAATTAGAACATCAATACAAGCAGGACCAGTTACTGGCAATTCCAGGTTTTACTGTAGATACCATCCACATCCAAGTCAATAAACCAGAAAGCGATCCAAAGAGAAGAAGCTGCATCTGAAAGGCCAGAAGTGGGGAGGGAGGCTGCTGCCGGGAGGGAGGGAGCTACACGCAGGGAGCCAGCAGAGAAACTGGCCCTTACGATGTGGAAAACAAAGGCAAAAGAAAAAAATTAAATTTCCTTACAGCTTACAGCCCTTTGACAAGTCCTTGAGACAGGCAGAGTGACCTTCCCCTAGGAACTCGGCTGCCTCGATGTTAACACTGCTAAAGCCAAAAGGCAATCTTAGCTTAAAATTACCCCGACCCCCCAGGATCCTGTAAATCTCCTTTAACATACAGAAACTCCTTTGGAAACTTCCTTTATCTCTAGCCCCCAAATATATGTTAGAATATATGTTATATGTTAGCTATGCATATGGCCCACTGATCTGAAGAGTCTCATGACTAAGATTTTGTTCTAACAACAGCTAGCCCCGTCAAGGTCCTGGAAACCTCGCTTCCAGAATTCCTTAGAGACTTATTCTATCCCTAACCACGCCCTCCCTCCAAACTTGAAGGTATATGATCAGTCACCCATCACAACCCCAGTGCAGCTCTTTCTGCCCACAGGTCCTGTCCCTGTGCTTTAATAAAGCCACCTTTTGCACTGAAGATGTCTCAAGAATTCTTTCTTGGCGGAGGGCTCTGAACCCCAACAGTTTCACATCACTCACACTGGGGAGCTCACGTGGGGAAAACTAATCCCCCAAACATTTGGCTTTTAAAAACCAAGGGGCTGAATTCGTATAAGCAATAGGACTTGGAGCCCAAAGCTTTAATTTTTTTTTTATGTTTTTATTTTATTTTTTTAGAGAGAGACAGAGCATTAGCTGGGGAGGAGCAAAGAGAGAGGGAGACACAGAATCTGAAGCAGGCTCCAGACTCCGAGGTGTCAGCCCAGAGCCTGACACCGGGCTTGAACTCACTGACTGTGAGATCATGACCTGAGCTGAAGGATGCTTAACTGACTGAGCCACCCAGGTGGAGCCTTTAAAAGTCAACTCTAAAAGTCAGCTGACTCAGCACTGGGCTGCCAGGAGGGTGAGAGATAGCTGGGTACCTGGCCCTGAAAGGGATTGCAGTCTGTGCAGAGAGGCAAAGCAAAAAGGGCAGTTTACACACCACGGGGGCAAACGGGACACAGATCTGTTCATACTGATCTCGGAGTGTGTTGGGGGCACTTCAATAAACAAGGGAGCTGGCAGGTGCCAGTTTCCTCCCCCACCTTCCAGCATAAACACCGGCCCTTCTGCGGAAGGTAGGGCTGCATGGGCGCCAGCTACCCAACCTGCCAGCACGCGCCAGGCCCACAGTTTCTCGAGAGGACACACCTCACCAGGCACACTAGCCTCAGCCCAGGGCTCAGGGCAAATGCTGTTAAAGCAGCCGAAGCGCTTCAGGGATGGGGCGTGGGACCAGAGGCCCCACACAAATGTTGCTAATGCCAATGCCCCCTCTCAAGTTCAGGGGTGGGTGGGCAGTCCCCTCAGAGCTGGCCTGCCTGGGTCCCACCCACACCACAGAGATCACAGCCCACAACAGGCAGGGAGTCAGTGCAGAAGGCTGCACTGAAAGGAAAAGTGACCCAGACACAACAGGACACAAAGCAACACACAAAGGGTACTCTCCTAAAGTGTGATAAAGAACATTTTCAACTTTAACGTTTGTGGGCCCTGTTCCTGGGCTCTCGGGGAAGCTACGCTTTTACCAAGGTCACCATGACTTCACCAAACTTCAAAGCATGGGCAATCTTCCTGCCCTGAGCACACACTGTATGTGTTTCATTAGCAAATAACCTAAAGGAAACATTCCAAACTAAAGAGGAAAAATCTCCCTAAGTTCCATTCTCATACCCCTAAAGCCTGCCACCTTGCACATACTAAAAGCATAAAATAATGGTAATTTTCTGAAATGTCTTTCATCATGATGATTTGCAACTGTTGATGTAACAACAACAACAAAAAACCCTTTTTTAATCCTGTATTAAAATTCCTTCCCCAAAGCACTCTCTTCTTTGTGAAGATTGTATATTCCAGGCAGCTGTCCTCACTTGGGCTCAAAACTCTTGTCCTTTTTTTTTTTTTTTTTTAGAAATTGTGAAAGATTTGTTCATTTTGCATTAACAGTTCTTGGCACTGTTGTCAGAATACTGGAGCAGCTTGGCTGAGAACACCTTGGTGGGCGGGGGGGGGGGGGGGGGGGGGCGCAGATCATCTGGAACATGGCCCTCGGAACCAGCACAGCCCCTTGTGCCCCTCTGACTGCTCACATTTCACAGGTGTATCTGGCGATATCCAGACGTCCCTAATTTGTGTTGATGGTCATGACTTTGATTTGAGCAGTAATGTTCTCTAGGTGGGAATAACCTAGAGGGGGAAAGTGGATGGGTTGGTTGTTTTAATTTGGCATGATACTCATTGATCTTATTAATATAAGGCTTGAATCCATTTTCTGGTTAGAAATATGAGAGGCTGAATCACTGAGCTCTGAAGAGAAGGGACACTTGCTCCTTCTGGCCGAATGGTGCTTTCAGGTGGCAGAAAGCCTAGCGGAAGTGTCTGAGGATACTACGCAAGCCGTCTAGGGGTGTGGGAGGCCGGGCCCCGGCGCCAGGCTGAGACCAGGTCGAGCAACGTTCCCTGTTGACTTAGCCAACCCGGTGGTTCCCCCTCCCATTCCCCCACTTTCAAGGGCATACAAAAGCCTTGTCAAGGCTGAGAAAGTTAATTCCTGAAGCCTGTGGTCTGCAGGTGTTGGCAGTAATGCTACCTCCCTTTTTCTACCCCGAGTCAGATAGAAACAAACATGGGAATTGTGTTTTGCTAGCAATCTTATCAACAGGGTCTTGTTGTGACCCGTTTAGAAAATTCACAAGGAACACAGAACTAAATGTTTTGGTTGGCAGCGATTATGTGAAACCTGTTTGTTCTTAGAATGGCCTGACCCATAAGAGTCTGGATATAAAAGATTGTGTACAGCAACAATAAAGCCGTCACTTGGGCCATCAGCCCAGGGGACCCTCCTGTTCCCAAACTGGCTTCTCTTCTCTCTTTTTTTCTTACATTCCCCTACCCTCAGGACCCTGATCTCGGTGTTTGTTGTGCCGGTCGTGACAAGGGGTCCCATAGGAATTTCCATCTCATAAGATAATTAATGATTGGCTCGTCAGGGAATGTACACCTAAGGATTGATCATCCAGTGCCCCGAGCCCCCTCGGTGGTCTTGGACCTCTCTGGAAGAAACCAAGACACGTAAGAGAGTTTATCATGGCGACTGGTGACACAAACAGCACCCTCTCGATCCACCACACTTAATCTTATTCAAGCCTTATTCTAAAAGTAAACCTGAGACTAAAAGAAATGGGGAACCATGCTTCAAAGGATGGAATTAGCCCCCAGAAAACCAAGAACCACCCACAAGAAACTACAGCCGGCTACATGTATAGGACATATGGAGCCTATACTTGCAAGTGGTTACTTACGTGGGAAAACTGGAAGGATAACTTGAGTCTCAGGTGGCCCAAATGGGGTTCTTTTGACATGTCTGAATTAGTTTCTTGTGTGCATAAGTAGAGAAAGCCGGCTATGAGACCAAGTAACCAGAAACTAGGAAGCCATTTGGTTCAGTCAACGAAGCTCTGGGCTTTGGGGGAGGAACCAACAGTCACAGAGGTACTCTGGCTTCATTCGGTTTGTCTCTTGCTGCAGCTTTTGGTGTCTCTGCAAGAAACCGGTTGTGATGTAATTGGAAACGGAAAATAACTAATTAATAGATCCATAAATTATAATGCTGTCTTACAATTAGATTTGTGTTAATAAAAGGGGGATATATGGAAATTGGGTCTTTAATGTCCTCTCCACAAACATTGATGAAATGCAGACTACATTTTGTTTGTGCATTTGTGTCCATATGTATTATAAATGTGAGATATTTTCTCTACCTGTGGATGGGCATTGCTAAAATTAATCTGTAAAAGAGCTCTATTTAATTGGTTTAAAGGCAAGCGCTTGTAAAAATTGAGCATTTTAAAACACAAAAGGCTAAAAACTAATCCAAATGTTTTTTCAAGTTCACATGAGCCGGGATAAAATTCCCAACACCCATACTTTTATGTTACTTCATAATAAAGATGCATCACAGGAAAGGACCTAACCAATGGTCCAAAGAGATAAAGATGACGAAAATTTAAGACACTGACCCCTTACCCAGTAGTCGGAATAATGAGGAACAGGAGAAGGAAGACAGGCAGACACTAGAAATCCTAAATCCACCCTCCAAGCACAAGCACCAGAACAGGTGGCCGGCCCTCTCCTCTTCCAGAGGCTGACAGGAGACCGGATAGGAGATGGAGGTTTAAAAAAAATTTTAAACCTTTGCCTCTGCTTCCTGTTCCTGTACCCCCTCCCGGTCCACTGCCTCCAGTGCCATCAGCTCTTGCTCGTCCTACCCTCACTGTCAAGGAGCAAAAAGCACCCCAAGCTGTTGGGCCACCTCCTTGTGAGGTTCAAAGAGAAGCACCTCCCAAATCAACATGAAAGAGTCTAAGGACTCCCCTGGACTTAAATCACTCACTTCAGATTTCCCCACAGGAGCCCCAAATAAAATTGACCAGTGGGGAACAAACCGATTGACTTCTTAGTGGATTTAGATGCAATATATTCGATATTAAAGGTAATTTGAGGTCATTGATTTAATTAAAATAAACATGGCTTTAGAGTTATCGACATCAAATATAATGTAGGCAACCAACTTTTTATTCTATTTGAATTTATTGGTTAAGTTCATGTTATCTCTGTCGCAATGTGTAAGCAGAGGGGACTTAAAATAATGGTTAATTTTGTCTGTCTCATAAAGTTTTCATGGGTAATTGCTAAGAACAAGTAAGTTAAATAAATAAAAAGGTTTAGACTAAGATTTCTAAGAATTAAAACTCTGATAAATATGATTAAGGTCGCTGGAAAATGATTTTTTAAAAAAGCAATTTATGTATATAGGAAAGTAGGAGATATGTAAGAAAGGTGTAAAGAATGAAAATACATTTTGTTGATGGAAAGAAAATAATTTTGTCCTGAAATGAGACTGGTTATTTAGAGAGAGAAAATTTAGGACAGAATCTAAGTTTAAAAAAAAAAAAAGTTGTAAAACCTTTGTGAAGGGGAATCTTTGAAAAAGAATTTTATATGTGGTCAGGACTAACACTAGAATAAATGAATTTTTAAAATATTATGATATAAAATTAAGATTTGGCTTTTCTCTCTGTTAAGAAAAAAAGACTAAGATTTCTTGGATTACTGGTCTACTCTTGATAAGAAATTATAAACAAGGTTCCCCCCCCCACCGCCCATTTGCTCAGAAAAATAAGGTTTCTTGATTTGTTTTTGTAAGGTCTTTGATTACTCGAAAAAACTAAATCCTTCAATATCAAAGTGGCAAAATTTGGTCGCAAGTATTCCAACGTTCTGTAAAATCTCTTATGGCCCTTTTGGTCAAACAGTAATTAAATATTAGGTTTTATAATAATCTAACATCTTATATAGGCACATGCTTTTAAAACTTTCTAAGTTTTTTTTTAAACAAACTTCCCAGAAATTCAAATACTACATGAAGTCTTTTTGACTAAATAGGCTTGTTTATTTGGTATGTTAAGTCACGTGGGAAGCATTGTCAAACAACTGATTGTAACTTCTCTTAGGTTATCTTTGTGGGTAAATGTTATAACTGTTCCAAAGCCATATAAAATTCCTAAGGTTTGAATATTTCCTGGTATAATGTCATCACTTAAAATTCTAATTATTAAAGCATTATGTGTCACAAAAATAACCAAATTTCCTTGTCAACTGCATTGTAATGAGCTCTCATCAGAGTCTCATCAAACCATGCCCATTTTTGAGTCTTTTGTCATTTACAGTTATTGTTTTGATGCTCTTACAAAATATGTTTCAACTTCAAAGAGATTCGTGAAAAGGAATTTTGACAAATACAGGTTTCTGATATCTTTAAGATCATAAAACTAAACTGAGTAAGGATTTCCAAAACTAATGGGAAAACTACATTCAAGCAAAACAAAAATTAATAACATGGGACTAAGTGAATTAAGGAAAATGATTACAGTTTTGTTTTATGACTCTTGTTTGAAAATATTGCTGATTCTCTAACGCTTGCTCTTCAGATTCAAGGAGACTTTTTCTCTTAGGTTATCTATGACTTACAAAAATTTGATAGAGATTCCTTTATGAACAAATTGAAGCATTTCTCTTTTCTCCCTGCCTGAACCCTCCAGAATTCAAAACTCTCAATGAGTATTCTTTCCTTCATGGTGATTATAATTATTTACATAAATTCAATAAAAATCTGTTCTCCTTTAACAGAACACCATTGGAAACATTGGTTATATTACCAAGGCTTTGACTGGAACATCATATTTGAAAGAGACATGTACAGACTCAGATAAGGCCAGATGGCTTTAAGGAATTAAGGTTGACTTTATAGCCAGTAGAGTCCCTTAGAAATGTCAGCCTGATACCTTGCTTATGGAGTTCCCAGCTGCCTTACCAGCCCTGCAGACCAAAGCCAGACAACTTGAGGTAAACTTCAGAAAGATTGCCACAATAGATCATATACAATCACTGTGCCTTTTACTCTATGGGCCACTCGAAAGGATCACCAGAGACATTTGCACTATAAAATCCATCAGATTGCCACTGCCTGCTCCCCCTACATCTGGGGATGCTTCAAGTCTGACATCTAAAAATCTTCTCACACTGGCATCACTAGGGACTCCGACGCCGCGTTTATAATTTGCTCCAACCATTAACTTATATTTTTCTTTTATTTCCAAAAAAAACACAACCCGGTTATTAATGACCTGATCACTTGCTAACTAAGACAGAGTCTATATGGTGGCTAACACCACTTGCTAACACCACATATATTGACTCCTTATGGGAAATAAAAACCCATAGAGATAAAATCAAGCAGCAAGCCACTTGGCTATTAGAAGCTCTTGACCACCACCATCACCCCCTTTCCAAGGTGGCTGGGACTGGTTTACTGATCTATTCTATTGGATACCCATTGATACAGCCTTTAGAGGGGATGATGGGCTTAACTATATTGTTATTTTTCCTTAAAATGTGTTTGGGGATAAAATGAACGATGTCATGTAGTACCAAACTATGTAGGAAAATATCCAAGTTCTCAGATGAGGAACTCTCTCTGATAGTTCCCCTCCATTGGCACAAGGGGCCACTGGGTCCCTCCAGTACCACGTCAAATCCTTCCATTCCAAGGCCCCTACTATGCCTTAATTCAGCTTGAAGCAGTTACAGAAGGGGGACTGCCACCCATGTTCCAAAGAAATGGAATGAAGGATTGACTACAGGAAATTATAACAGGAAAAACACTTAGCATATTTGACTGTATGTTGCTTCTATTTCCCTTGCTGCTGTGGCCTTTAAAACTTCTGCTTAGCCCAGCACATAGGTATAGTACCGCAAAGATTTTCAGAAACTGCTCTTTATGCAAAACCTGCCTCACCTGAAGAAACAAAGAAGTAGCCAAATTGGTCATCATTCCAATTCTTCAAGATTAAGGGATGATCATAACTCAGGGGAATTGAAACCGTGCCCCATAGGGTTAAGGATGTTAAAACTAACAAAAAGTTTAAAACTTGTTTTTCAGATAACGATTTCCCCCAGTCAACTGTTGTGTTTTTCAGATCTCAGGAAAAGACTCATGAGCTGTCTCGGCAGAAGCCTGGACTCAAGGTCAATTGATGTGATTACAGCCTATGAACAAGCAAGGTTTGGCACAGGTGCATGCCTTACCAGAGACAACAAGCCTAAGACCCCATCCAGCTTATGCCAGTTCTTAGAGCATGCCCATGACCCCTTCTCCTTATCCTAAGAAAACTTCCTGATGCCAGGGACTGAATTTTGTCTCCTTCTGATGTTAAGTCTCCACCCCAAGGAAACACGGGGATATAAGTTAGGTTTGTTCAATGTGCATGCTCCATCTTTCCTCATAAATAATCATAAATTTCCCTACCCTTTTACTTGCCAAGATGTACGTAAAGGATTCTTTGGACTTTTTCTTCTGTCTCAGTCTGTTCAAATATCACATTGGTTTCTTCAAAATGTACTTATTGTAATTATTTTACTGTCCATATATCATTGTTATAAATGTTATATCAAATGTAAAACTAGACAGTCTCAGCCAAGCACATGTACTTTGCTCATCAGTTGGACTTAATAAACAACATATACCACTTTTAAGCTTCCCGCCATTTATGTTACAATAAATTCCCCCCAACAAGGAACTCTGTGTGTGTGTGTGTGTGTGTGTGTGTGTGTGTGTGTTCACGCCTAGCAAATGAGGGACTTGATGGACCAACGGCAGACAAGCCAGTCACCCTGGCATCAAGGGACATAACATAAGGTCGATCATCACTGCTTTCTGAGGACAGATTATTGATTAAAAGGGGGGAATGATAAAAGACATTTTCAACTTTTAACGTTTTTGGGTGCTGCTCCTGGGCTCCCAGGGAAGCTATACTTTTACCAAGGTCACAATGCCTTCACCAAACTTCAAAGCATGGCAATCTTTCTGCCCTGAGCACACATTGTCCATCTACTTCATTAGCAAATAACCTAAAATAAATATTACAAACTAAAGATAAGAGTAAAAATCTCCCTAAATTCCATTCCCATATTGCTGAAGCCTGCAACGTTGCACATACTAAAAGCATAAAATAAAGTTAGTAGTTTTCTGAAATGTCCTTCATAATAATTATTGTAACTCTTGATATAACAAAACCATATATAACCCTGGATTAAACATTCCTTTTCCAAAGCACTTTCTTCTCCGTGAAGATTGTATATCCCAGGCAGCTGTCTTCACTTGGGCTTGAATAAAACTCTATTCCTTTTTTTTTTTTTTTTTTAGAAATTGTACAAGGTTTGTTCATTTTGTGTTGACAAGTGTCAGGTTAGGTTCTGGTGAACAGAAGACATTGCACTGCAGGGTACTCCAGGACCTCTTCTTCATAAAGTCACTAACTTTCAAGAGCAGAAGATATATCTGACTTTCTTACACAGAAACAGACACAGAGAAGCAGACAAAATGAGGATACAGAGAAATTTATCCCAAACGAAAGAACAGGACAAGGCCATGGCCAGAGATCTAAGTGAAGCAGATACAAGTAATATGCTTGATAGAGAATTTAAAACAATGATTATAAGGATACTCTCTGGACTTGTGAAAAGAATGGAAAACATGAGTTAGGCCTTTAACACAGAAAAAGGAATAACATAGCAGAGATAAAGGGCTCAATAAATGAAATGAGAAACACACTTGATGGAATGAAAAGCAGTATGAAACAGAGGGGTGAATTAATGAGCTAAAAGAGGAATGGAAAGTAACCAAGCTAAAAAAGAGAGAGACAAAGGAATTACATAAAACTAGAATGGATGTAGAGAACTCAGTGATCCCATCAAACATATAATAATATTCATATTATAGGAGTCCCAGCAGAAGAGAGAGAAAGGGGGACAGAAAATTTATTTGAGGAAAAAATAGCTGAAAACTTCCCTAATATGTGGAAGGAAATAGATATCCAGATCTAGGGGGCACAGGGAACTCCCATCAAAATCAGCAAAAGCAGACCTCCACCAAGACATATTGTAATCAAATTTGCAAAATAGAGTCATAAAGAAAAAAGTCGTATAAGCGGCAAGACAAAAGAAATCATTAACTTAGAAGGGAAAATTCATAAGTCTACTGGGATATTTTTCAAGAGAAACTCTGCAAGACAGAAAGGAGTGGCATAATATATTCAAAGTGCTGAATGGGAGAGTAGTTGGAGTTTCTTCCAGACATACGTCTGCCCTTATTTTGTGGACTTTCTTCACAGCATGGCCCTAAATGCCAGCTTCACTCCCACCTCAAATGAAGAAACTGCCTCCTGCCCCCAAGTCAAAGGAGACATTGACCTCTCCAATGGGAGATAAAGAGCAGCAAGAAGCAACAGAACATATTGATGAAGTACAAAATGACGTAGACTTAATGAAGAAGTCAGTGAGGAGATTTTGAAAGTAGAACAGAAATATAACAAACTCCACCAACCATTTTTTTCAGAAGAGGTCAGAATTGATCACCATAAAGCCCAAATTTTGAGGTAACATTTGTCAATCATCCACAGGTGTCTGCACTGCTTGAGGAGGAGGATGAAGAGGTGCTGCATTATTTGACAAGAGTTGAAGTGACAAAATTTGAAGATATTAAATCAGGTTACAGAATAGATTTTTATTTTGATGAAAACCCTTACTTTGAAAATAAAGTTCTCTCCAAAGAATTTCATCTGAGTGAGAATTGTGATCCATCTTCGAAGTCCATTAAAATCAAATGGAAATCTGGAAAGGATTTGATGAAACATTCAAGTCAAATGCAGAACAAAGCCTTCGGGAAGAGACGGCATGAGGAAGGAGAAAGCTTCTTCACCTGTCTGCTAACCATTCTGACTCAGATGAGTTAGGAGAGGTCATCGAAGATGATATTTGGCCAAATCCATTGTAGTACTACTTGGTTCCTGATATGGATGATAGAGGAGGGAGAGGAGGAGGAGGAGGAGGAAGATGAAGGAAAAGAGGACTAACTGATGGATCCCAAACTTCCATTTTTAATTTTCTCCGGTCCCTTGGAGCAAGTTGTAATCTTTTTTTCCCCATTCCTTGTGGCTCATTCGCCCTGTTTTTAAAAGTCTCTATTCTCTGCCTTTATACCACGGTTCTCAACTTACTTTGGGGGAAAATACCATGAACAGAATAGAGTAGGGAAAGAAACTCTACCCCTTTCTGTTCCAAATTATTTTTATCCCTTCCTGTCTCAACAAAACCTTTATGGAATCAACACCACCATGTTCTGTGGAAAAAAGAAAAAGCTGCTCCCTTAGCTATGCCGGAAACTGGAGGGTGTTACCTTGCTGTGTAGTAATGCATGGAATTTAGCTTTTTCCCTCCTTTCTCTCACTATTGGGCTCAGAGATAACACTGTGTCTGTACGTGAATATGGACAATTAGCATTGACCAAGATATATCTGTCTACTTTCTCTTGTTTAAAAAAGGGGGGGGGGACTTTAAAAAAAATGGGGCTACCAAAGATCAGCAAGGAGTGGGTTTGAAATGTTTGGGTGGGTTAAGAGGGCATTTTGACAACATGGCTTTGGCATGTTTAATCAGGATGTTTAATGGACATCCTAGCAGTTTAAGATGACACCTTTAAAATAAAATACCCTCCTAATGATGACTTGAACACTGCCGCTCGATAGGAGAATCAGAAGAACCTATGGGATCTTATTGGGAATTGACATTGTGCATTGTAATTTTGTTCCTGTTTATTTTTAAATTTTCTTTTTGTTTCTCTGGAAAGGAAAGATGATGCTCAGTTTTAAACTTTAAAAGTGTACAAGTTGTTTTGTTACAATAAAACTAAATGTGTACACACATGTGCCTGTGCGCGCGCGCGCACACACACACACACACACACACACACGCGGGCGCGTGCCACAGTGATTAATGGGAAAAATCTGAAGCCAAGAATATTCTATCCAATAAGACTATCATTCAGAATAGAAGGAGAGATAGAGTTTCCCAGAAAAACAAAAATTAAAGGAGCTTATGATGACTAAACCAGCCTTGAAAGAAATATCAAAGGGAACTCTTTGAGTGGAAAGGAGAAAACAAAAGTGACAGTATAAAAGTAGGAAACACAAAAGCAGTGAAAATGAACGTTTCTGCTAAAAAATCAGTCAAGGAAGTAATAAAAAAGGGATATAAAATGTAGTAACACATGTTCAAACATGGGGAGGAGAGGAGAAAAGAATGGGTTCAAGCTTAAATGGCCACCACCTTAATATAGACTGCTATATGCAGATGAGGTTATATACAAACCCAAAGCTAACCACATATTAAAAACCACTAACAAACATGCAAATAATAAAGAGAAAGAAAACCAAATATATCGCTAAAGAAAGTAGGCAAAACATGCCATAAAGACAAGAAAGGATCAGAGAAAATCTTCAGAAACAACCACAAGACAAGTAATAACATGGCAGTATATACATATCAATAACTACTTTGAATGTAAAGGGACTAAATGCTCCAGTTGAAAGATACAGGGCTTCAGAATGGATAAAAAACAAACAAGACCCATCTGTATGCTGCCTGCAAAAGACTCAGTTTAGGCCTAAAGACACCTCAGGCTTGGTTTTAACACGTTTCCTTTTTGTTGATTTATTTGTTGCAATTGGCCTCCAGCAATCCCTTTAACCTCTACCAGCTGCTCTGGAACAAAGTGTAAATTTGTCAAAGGCACAAAAACCTCTTAATTCGTATTTCTGTTTTGTTTAAATAACGTTTTCCCTCTCATATTGATTTTCCTTTTCTTTTTCATTCTTTTTGTTGCCCAGTTCCCGTCCGCCTCCCCACACCTTATAGATACCCTTCCTCGTCGAAATGAGATGCAGTACTTACAGATGTAGCCTGCCTGGGTTCAAATCCCAGCTCTGGTGTTGATTAGCTGTGTGACTTTGGGCAAGTTACTCAACCTCTCTAAGGTTCAATTTCCTAATCGGCAACTGTAAATCTACATCTACCTCATAAGGTTATTATGAGGATTAAATGAGTTAGCAGATGTCAGTCACTGAGAAGACGGCCTGTCATGTACCATAAAATAAGTGATAGCCATTATCATTTTTATTGTATTTTCCTTCCTAAGCCAGTCTCCAACCCCACTTCATCATACTCACTTCCCATCTGCACTAATCACAATACCTTTTGGAAGCAGTAAGCGTGACATTCATAAAGGCCAGAGGAAGGGATCTCACTCTGGAGGCCGTCTCCCTGTGAACACCCGCTGCAGGGCGCCCTGCACATCAGGGTTCCGGAGACTGTAGATGAGTGGGTTCAGCATGGGGCTGATGACAGTGTTGAGGATGCCAATCCCTTTGTCTTTGTCCGAAGCCTCCACTGAGCCCAGCCTCATGTAGCTGAAGACGCCTGTCCCGTAGAATACACTGACAACCGTGAGGTGGGAGCCACACGTGGAGAAGGCTTTCTTCCTGCCCTCAGCAGAGCGGATTCGCAGGACTGCGGCTGCCACGTGTGCATAGGACACAGTGATGAGGACCAGTGGGGCCACACCCATGAAGGCTGCTGCTACAAAGAGCAGCAGCTCATTGAGCTGGGTGCTGGAGCAGGAGAGCTGGAAGAGCTGTGGGAGGTCACAGTAGAAGTGATTGATCACATGGGGGCCACAGAAGTCGAGAGTAGATAAGGCAACAGTTTGGGTCAGTGCGTTGGTGAAGGAAAAGGCACACGACACGCCCACTAGCGCTTGCTGAATTCCCCAGCTCATGCGGGTGCTGTAGGTGAGGGGCTGGCAGATGGCCAGGTAGCGGTCATAGGCCATGACTGTCAGCAGGAAGCAGTCCGCCCCTGCCAGGAGGTGGAAACAGAAGAGCTGTGAGAGGCAGGCCCCGTAGGGAATGCTTCTGTTATTGGACATGAAGCGTCTCAGCATGGCAGGGACAGTGACACTGATGCACCCGACATCCAGCAGGGACAAGTTCCCCAGGAAGAAGTACATGGGGGTGTGGAGTTTGGGTTCGGTGAGGATGGCAGCCAGGATGCTGAGGTTGCCCCCAAGAGTAGCTACGTAAGTGAGAAGGAAGACGGTGAAGAGGACGGGCTGCAGAGCTGGGGTCTCTGACAGACCCAGCAGGACAAACTCAGTGACAACAGAATCATTTCCTGAGGCTCCCAGATCCATGGCTTTCTTCCACCAGCAGCAGAACTGAGCAAAAACTAGGAGGTGCCAATGGTGGTGAAAGGAGAATGAGATCCTGATAGAAACCACCAAGTGTAGCAATGTCCCAGAGAGGGCCAGGATGCAAGGACACATAAAATTTAACAGAGTTAAAGATTGTGACATAATAGGAAAAGACTTGATAAACCTGACACTTAGTGGGTAAGAACAGTAGCATTGGAGAGACTCAAACAGAACTAAATGAATGGACATAAAATGGGGAACAAATGTAATATTTGAAAGCTAAAGGGAGAGATGTTTTTCCTGAGACCAAAGTTCCAAGAAGAAAACGCCAAGCCTGCAGATGGTGGCATGGCCATAATTTAGGTACACAAGATCCCAGGGGATGAAACGGAGGCTTCAGGGAAAGGGAATGGGAAGGCATGCTCCCGCAACCTGTGTCCACAATGTCCACTACACATGTCATCGCGTAGGATGGCAGTAGTGAGATGCTTGCTGTTGCCCAGACTATTAAGACATTAACTTGTGAAGCTGAGCGCTGGTCTGGACTTTTCAGAAAAAGTGAAATGAAATGAAATGAAATGAGATGAGATGAGATGAGATGAGATGAGATGAGATGAGATGAGATGAAATGAAATGAAAACAGCTACATGAAATGAGAAGATACCATTGAGGACATCTCCCGCTCCACTGCTGGTGAATACAAGCCTTGTAGATTTTCTAAACAGCAAGATTCTATTGCATTTCTCCATATAGAACTTGGGAAATTTGGGCTCCAGAGTACTGACCTTTTGTTGATTAAGAAAACTGTAAAAAAAAAGTTTTTGAGTAGGGTGAGAATTGGCAAGCTTAAGTTCCCAGGTGGGATCAGTGGATACCCAGTTGAACTCTCTCACGGAGCTAAACAAGTATATACCCAGCCCCTGAACTCCCTTCTGCTTCCAATTGCACCATCACTTAGCTTCTAGCTCCTCGGTCTCCTGGCTCTAGTTACACATCATCCAACACACATACTATCATGGACCCAATGACCAGATAAGGACAAAGTCTGTGATGGTGCCATGACTGGCCCCATATGATCAGTTGGATAATACTTGCCTTTCCCCAAAGTGGTCACACTAATAAAATACATCGTGATCTGTCTCAACTTCTGGTTGAAGGATGGATGTTTAAGTCGCCTTGAACAGGAAAAAGCTGGAGTTGGAGCTCCCCAAGTGGCAAAAGGCATGAGCAGAGGAATACATTTCCTGATGATTAATTTTGAAAATATTGTCAAGACCACAATGGGTCAAACACCGACTGATGGTCCAGCCTCTTCTACATGGACACGTTGTTTAGACTATCACCTCCAAGTCAATCTCTCCAGATCTGAAATGGTCTTCTTTCTCAATCTGCTCTTGACTTAAATATATTGGTAACAGCCTTGCCAACCTCCCAGTAGCAGGGCTGGCAAACTTAGTCATCACTGCCTTCTCTCTAACCCCTCATATTCAAGCACCCAAGTCCCACTTGATATTTTGGGAGAAGAGAGGAGCCATTCCAGAGCCCATTCCCTTGGTATGTAAACCAAGTTGAGAGTCCAGTGAGGGGTCTTGGGATGGCATTCACCCAGACAAGAAGATGGGCACTTCTTAAGCAAAGAGGAGGGACGGTCACGCTTGCCCAGAGACCCTCACGGAGGCAATAGCTTATAAAGGACAGAGAGATAGAGACAGACAGCTAATATGACATCATTTCACATTGGGATTTTTCTCCACTCCACTGTTACCCCTTGAGGCTTCAGAAATTAGCACCTTCCAGGGGGAGACAGAACCAGGTAAACACTTGTGTTTGCCACAGACATAATGATCTCTAGAACCTTTCAAATGTTTTGGATTTCCTCAACATGTTTCCAAGTATGACTTCATGGATATGGAAAAATTCATTCATTTGTTTAACAAAAATGTTCTTCACCACCTACTATTATTGATCTTACAAATAAAAATCAGTTATTTTACCAGAAAATATGGGTGTGTTCAGGAATATCAGAGGACTGCAGTTTGGAACAAGCAAGCTATGGCAAAAACCATAGGTGAGTCCCACAAACAAAAGAAAGGAATGTTATTTTATGAAGAAATAGGAAGTTGAGAGGAGTTCTTGTCCCTTCGAGAAAAGCAAGAGTTGAGAGTGATGATGGTTTCTCATTGGCTGAGTTGCTGGTGTAGTCTATTACTTGTCAGAGGTGAAATGTACATCTTTTTGTGTCGGGGCCCAAAATTGAGGATTCTTTTCCCCTGAGCGTTCTTCTGTTGGGGTCTGCATTGACAGTTCTTCCTAGAACTGAGGTGGAGTGGCATAGAGTGAGAGCTCCCCCCTTCTGGCTTCCACACTCCATTTTAATGATGTTTCCCTTTATTAATTTTCACACTGTGTACCTGCACTGCTATCAGCATTGCATGGAGTTAAAATGAATTTCAGAAAGTCTTAAAGTACAGTAAAGGTCACACAGTTTCAGAGGTGACCTTGGGACTTTGGGTTTCTGGTTTAGTTCAGCCCATTGTCTTCGGTGGGGAAGAGCAGAGTCTTGTACCTACACAGCTTTGCTTGCAGCCTGGGCCTGAGAGGAGGGTGGAGCCTGGGCAGGATCTGCTCCTATCTCAGTCCTGGAGCAGCATCCCTGGACTTCCCTCATCTCACAAGGTCATGTCACATCTCCCAACACAGCTCACATTAGCCATCCTCAAACTTGGCATCTCTTCTAGCCTCAAACGAATGCCTTGCCATTTTTCTGCTTCCACTCACAATCAGGACCCTGTAGCATCCTGATCCTAAATATTTTCCAACCTTCAAGGCCCCCAACATCATAAAGGAAGAGAAAGGTTTGGAGTATGTTTTAGACCAAGACTGCCCTACTTTTGCTAACCCCTGAAA
Organism: Acinonyx jubatus; assembly: GCF_027475565.1. NCBI lineage: Eukaryota > Metazoa > Chordata > Mammalia > Carnivora > Felidae > Acinonyx > Acinonyx jubatus. The sequence goes on from NC_069397.1 coordinate 13,309,553, forward strand.
GTGGCTTTAGGCATCAGACTCAACTTGTAACAATTCTTTGTTAAGTCAGAAAGCTTTCCCACTGGCTTTCATTAGCATGTTTGGGAGAAACTCTTTGCAGGATCAATTGAGGAGCTTCATGGTGGCTCTGGAGGAGCTGGAAGGGAATTAGGATAAGTTGGGATTTCTGTCAACAGCTGTCCATAGAAGGGAACCACAGGTTACAGAAACCACTATTGCACATTCTGCTCCTGACATGACAAAGGTTATTTTCTCTCCCTGGAAAGTCTTTTCTCACACCTTATTAACCCAAGACACTCCATCCTTGAAGACTTGGCACAGGTCTTCTCTCTCCAGGAAACCATCCACCAGCCCTTAGGGTTGGGTGCCCTTCCTCTATCCCCCCATGGCAGTCTAAAGGTATGACAAGCCGATGATCCTCAATTCTTACGTCCATCCCAGATGCTATGCTGTTGATCCTAACTGTGCACTGGATATATCTACATGAACATTCCACAGGAACCTCCAACTCCACACATACAAAACCAAATGCACCATGTTTGCCCCTATTATACAAAAAGAACACATGAAAAGACACACACACACACACACACACACACACACTCTCACACACACCTAGAACCCTAAAAACACATGGCTTTTGTGGAAAGCTCACAGGCAAAGAAATAGCAGGGCACAATGATCTCCTGAACTCTCACTATTGCCCATGGAGGGTGGTAAAGGGTGAATATCACGAGACTGGAAGGACTAGGGCAAGCTTTTCGGTAGAGAGGGACTCCATCCCCTACAGACACTCGATATATTTATGGGAATTGGAAGAAAGAGGGAAGCATCCAGGCAGCTGCCCAACACCCGGTGCCTCCCGGATGGGGAAGTAAGTTTGTTAAATGGGGATGCCTCCAGTGGAGCTGAGCCTTGGTTATCACCCTGTTTTTCCACTGAACCGCTGAGCTGACTTCTTGCTAAGCTACTGAAAGGGGGGAGATATTGCCAGACAATATGATAGACAAGAGGTGACCAAGATATATGGTCCCTGCTCACGTGAAAAAAGGCAAGCCTTAACCAATAGTTATCTCTTATTCACTATGCATATACATTCACACACCCACATGCTCCGCCACATGCCCACGTTATCATTTTTTGTTTTACCAAAAGGGACATGACACTGAATGAATTTTTTCAGCTTTTAAAAAATTATCTTTATATGTTGAGCTTCATTTATTGTATTACTCTTCAAATTTTTTAAAAGTTTATTTATTTATTTTGAGAGAGAGAGAGAGAAAATACAAGAGCCAGGGAGGGGCAGAGAGGGAGGGAGAGAGAGACAATCCCAAGCAGGCTCCGTGCTGCCAGCACAGAGCCCAAGGTGGGGCTCAAACTCATGAACGGTGAGATCATGACCTGATCTAAATCAAAAGTTGGAGGCTCAATCCACTGAGCCACCCAGGCGCTCCCCTCTTCAAATTTTTTCATTGACTTTCTAATATTCTATTATTTGCATTTGCCAAAATTTACCTTATCACTGGATATTTCGTTCCAATTTTTCACTATTATAAACAATAATGGAACCAAGTCTCTTCATCTCTGATATTTGTCCTCTGTTCTGAATAGTTTCTACCCCTAATTTGGGCAAAGAACTTGTCTTTTCCATTGAGATTCTACATTCTCAAGACTAGATTCCTTCTTACCTTATGACAAAAGCATAAATTACTTCACTACTTTCTTTTACATAAGAGACAGGGAAACATGCATTCTTCACACCCCCCACCTATATTGTTCATATTTATTGCTCATATCTTTGTTTTGAGAGTTTTCACTGGCTTCAGGGCTTGTTGACTTATTTGTTAGCATAGGTTTTTCAATTCAGTTAACTATGAAGGAAGAGGAAAAAAGATTAATTATGTAAACATGTGGCAATTATTCAAAGCCTTCATGTAATAATGATCACCTAGTGGGAAGGAAGGAAATTTGCTTGAGTTTTTAGACCATTTAATTAATATTGGGACTTACGAGGATGCTGCAGCCGCTGGTGATGATGGCTGCCGTCATTTTTACTAAAGATGATAGGGAAGCAGAATTTTACTCAACAGGATAACCTTGCTACACTATCCAGACTTCATTTGCAATGGGGCTGAAAAAGTCTACAGAATCTCTCTCCAATTTTTTAAATTTGATTAATAATACTTTGCCCATTAGTTTTCTTTTTAATGTGTTTCATAAATAAAACAACAACATAACTATATTGCATATGCAGTGGTGTTCTCAGCTTGAGAATGAAAGTTATTTCACCTCAGAATTAAGGTGACGATGGGTGGTCTGGGTAGCTCAGTCCGGTTTAGCATCCGACTTCAGCTCGGGTCATGATCTCATGGTTCATGAGTTCAAGCCCCGTGTTGGACTCTGTGCTGACTGCTCAGAGCCTGGAGCCTGCTTCGGATTCTGTGTCTCCCTCTCTCTGCCCCTTCCCCGCTCACACTCTGCTCTCTCTCTCTCTCAAAAATAAATAAACATTAAAAAAATGTTTTTAATTCAAAATAATAAAGAATTAAGGTGCTGAGAGGCCGGCTGAGTTCAGCTTGCATAGGGGATAGTAGAGCCTCCTGGAAGAGGGCACAGAGAGTTGCTATGCCCAAGGCCAAGGCCAAGGGGTTGGATATTACAAGTAAGCTCATCTTCTGATGCCATTCCTGCCTTGTCCCACCTCCAGACTCACACTGGATCCAAGGAAGAGAGAGTTCCAATAGAGGTAATAAAAATAAAGTTTTCCTGATTATTCCTTTATTGGTAGGTATTTAAGTTACTGTATTTACAAGTCCCCATTGTGCACATGGCTCTCCTACATTTAGAACAGATTCCCAGAAGTGGTTCAAAGGTTAGGAAGACTGGTATATTTGATAGTAAGGCATTTTTCCAAGTCCTCTCTTCAATGATAGACTGTTTTCCCCTAACAGTTTTCAAACATAAAGTTCAGATAGTTATATAGGGAGCACCCATGTACCCATTATCTCAATTTTACCAGTATAATTTATTGCAGTCGCTTTATCACATATTTATCACCTGTCCTTCCTTCTACCCATCTATCACTCCATCTTGCTCTTTGATGCATTCAAATAAGATTGTAGGCATCAGTCCACCTCTCCCTAAGTAATTCAGCATGCATATCATTAACGTGAGTTCAATATTTGTTTTTAGCTCTTTTTTATGCAAAAAAGACACAAAAGGTTGTATGATTACAACCTTTATATGACATTCTAACACAGATAACTATGGCAATGAAGACACATTAGTGGTTTCTAGGGGAATGGAAAGGGCAAATAGGACTGACTACAAAGGGACATGAGGGGATTTTTGGAGTGATAGAAATATTCTACATCTTGATGGTGGTGGTATATACAACTGTATACATTGGTCAAAACTCATAGACATCTATAAAGGGTGAACTTTACTGTTTGTAAATTATACCTCAACAAACATGACTTTAAAAAAAGAATAATGGGGCGCCTGGGTGGCTCAGTCGGTTGAGCGTCTGACTTCGGCTCAGGTCACGATCTCGCGGTCTGTGAGTTCGAGCCCCCCGTCGGGCTCTGGGCTGATGGCTCAGAGCCTGGAGCCTGCTTCCGATTCTGTGTCTCCCTCTCTCTCTGCCCCTTCCCCGTTCATGCTCTGTCTCTCTCTGTCTCAAAAATAAATAAACGTTAAAAAAAATTAAAAAAAAAAGAATAATAACGCAGTAAAGCAAATATCTTACCTACTATGCAATTTGTGAAAGAAAACATTCCATTGCCTTTGAAAACTCCCGTGTATCTCTCCTTAATCCTAACGCTCTCTCTATCTCCTCACTCAGGTAATACTATTCCAAAAAAAATCCCTTTAAAATCTTTTTTTATTACATATATATAATTCTCCAAGCAAAATATTAAGTTTTGCATGTATTTGGTCTTTATATAAATGAGATCATTCAGTAGTTCTTCTTCTTTTGAGCTGTTCCTTTTACTCAATATAATGTTTGTGTGGTTCTCCAATAGAGTGAGTGTTTCTTATTTGTTTTTTATGGTGGTATAGCATTGTGTGGCATGACTATACCACAATTCATTTGTTTTCTGTGTGCAGGTGTTTTGTTTCTGTGAACACTCTTGTACACGTCTTCTGGTGCACACATGCAAGAATTTCTCTTTGGTGGTTAATTGAAAATGGAATTTGTGCATCTTCAGATTTAAAGGATTTAAAAGGTTTTGTTTTCCAAAATGCTTGTACCACTTTAAGGTCTTACCAGCGGTGCATAAGAATTTTTGTTGCACTATATTCTCATCAAAACTGGCTGCTTTCTCATTTCTTCATTTAGAACAATGTAGTGAAGGTGAAATGGTGTCTCCAGGGATGCCTAGGTGGTTCAGTCAGGCGACTGACTCTTAATTTCCACTTGGGTCATGATCTCACGGTGGTGGGATCAAGCCCCACATTGGGCTATATGCTGAGCATGGATCCTGCTTAGGATTCTCTCTCTCCCTCCGCCCCTCCCCTGCTTGTACATGCACATGCACACACACACACACACTCTCTCTCTCTCTCCCTCTCTCTCTCTCTCTGTCTCTCTGGAAAGAAGAAAAAGAAAAAGAAAAAGGTGTTTCCAGCACGATTGTCATTTGCATTTGCTAGATTACAAATAAAGCTGAGCTTCTTCTCCTGATTTCACTGGCCATTTGTGTCTCCTGTGAAATCCCACTTTTTTGCCCATGATCTATTTTATCCCTTTTATTTTTTGTATTTGTTGCAGAAGTTTTCGACATGTCTTGGATTCTCCAAAGTAGCTGTATGTGCTGCAAATCTCTTCTAATTTGTAGGTGTCTTTTCACTTAAAAATTGCTGTCCTGTGATGAGTAGAGGTTTTAAATTTTAATGTAGGCAAATCTCTCAGTCTTTTTTAAATGATTAATGCCTTTTGGACTTCTTTAAGATCCTCCTAGACGATCATGAAGATATCCCATAGACTATTTTTAAGGTTTTACATTAAAATTATTTTAATTTATTTTTTTAATTTATTTTTTAAATTTATTTTTGAGAGAGAGAGAAAGGCAGAGTATGAGTGACATAGGGGCAGATAGAGAGGGAGGCAGAGAACCCAAGGCAGGTTCCAGGCTCTGAGCTCTCAGCACAGAGCCTGAAACGGGGTTCGAACTCATGAACCACAAAATCATGACCTGAGCAGAAATCGGACACTTAACCAACCGAGCCACCAGGTGCCCCAAGGTTTTTTACATTTTTACTCTTCAGTGTAAGTACCTCATCTACCTGAAGCTGATTTTTGTGTATGGAGTGAAAAAGATATTGTGTCATATTTTTTTTCCTCCTTGGACACACTTTACTGAAAGGTCTTTTTCCTACTGCTCTGTAAGGCTGCCCATGTCACATATGACATTTCTACATATTATTTCCAGGCTCTCTAATGCGTCTTTTTGGTTCATTTCTCTAATTTTGCTCAAATATGACATGGTCTTAATTTCTATACCTTTAAAGTATGATATGATGCCTTGTAGGGCAGTCAGGTGCAGTTTCGTGCAAGAAACTCAGTAAGAGAGTCATATTGTGGAAGTAGCAGCTTTTAGCTGGAATAGAGTCCAGGGTTGAGAACAAGGTTTACCAGAATGAGCATGACTCAGATGTGGAGCCCCAGGCTCGTCCACTGCACAACAGATACCAGCCGTATTGTAAGATGGACGGCAAGCATCTGAGGGTGGAAATGTGCTCACTCTTTCCCAACTGGCTAATACACTATAGGTGGAGTCATCTACAACAGACCAGGAAAGAGCTGAAAAAGGTTGGCACTCACATCAAAGTACATCTTGGTGGCAGAGAGTCACAGGAGTGTATGTGGCAGCAGTTGCTTTTTGAAGTGATTTGGAAGAAGAGGGATGGAAAGTTTCATAGAGTTCCAGCTCTTCTAAATTGTAGATGCACAACATCACGTGAGTTACTGAACTTCTCTGGGCCTGTTTCCTCCTGCGTGTAGTGGGGCAAATAATGAAAACTGCATCCAAGAATTATCGGGAGGATTAAGTAAGATAATGCACTAAAATGCAATAGATATTGGTGGTTGTTACCGTATTATTGTTAATACTTGTTGGTCCCCTACCAAGTGCTTTAAGCATGCAATTTTATTTAATTCTTAGACCAACCCTATGTGGTCAGAGAGGTTGTTCTCATTTCACAGATGAGGAAACTGAAACCCAGAGGAGTTCAGCAGCTGGCCCTAAGTCACGCCGTGAATAATTGGAAAGTTAGTCTGACTGTAGCATGCCCATGTTTTTCATATAACACCAGGCTGCCCTGGCAAAGTGGTAGGAGCTGGGGGCCCTATCTCTAAAGAAATGCAAAGTCTTCATTATGGTGGGCAGTCACTGCTTGAACAGGTGGTAGGACACTGAGGGAGTACTAGACAACCTCTCTACATTTTGTTTGTTAATCTCATCATCTGGACCCTTGGCTTCTAAGAACCTGGCTTAAAAGCCAGTGTAGGAGACCTTGGGGATCCCCATGGTCCTTCCTAACACTACTCAGTTCTATTACAACTTCTAGAATCATTATGGGACCCAATAATGTAATCCCAGTGTCCCTGAGGGGGAAGGCATTGCATTCCTGAGGACTCATTAGGAAACTGAGTTTGCGAAGTCTTCTCCCTTTTGCCCCTTCCCTTGTGCCTCCTCTTATCCCCAGGCCAATGCAAGCCTAGGAGCTGGCTACTCTCTGATCAGAGCTCTTCTTTGGGTCAAGAATCTGGAAGAGCAAGGCACTCAGGGATGGACTCTGGTTAAGTCCTAGCTCCACCATTAGTTTCATGGGTTGCATTGAAAAGACAGACATTCTAGGGTTTGGAGAGGAAGATGGTGGCAGAGTAGGAGGACGCTAGGCTCACTTCATCCCATGAACACAACTAGATAACTATCAAATCATCCAAAATACCCCAGAAATTGACCTGAAGTCTGAAAGAGCAAACTCCACAACTAAAGGCAAAGAAAAGGCCACATTAAAGAAGGTAGGAGGTTGGGGTGCCTGGGTGGCTCAGTTGGTTTAGCATCGGACTTTGGCTCAGGTCATGATCTCACAATTTGTGGGTCCGAGCCCCGTGTTGGGCTCTGTGCTGACAATTCAGAGCCCGGAGCCTGCTTCTGATTCTGTGTCTCCCTCTCTCTGTGCCCCTCACCCACTCACATTTTGTCTCTTTCTCCAAACTAAATAAACATTAAAAATTTTTTTTAAAAAAAGGCAAGAGGCATGACAGGGGGGAGAAACACATTGTGGGTGCTCCGGAGAAGGATCTGTCATCAGGGGGAGAGGCCAGAGAGAGAGGAGCACACAGGGAAATGCACAAGGAGAATGTTTCCCCAAAGGTATTGGCTTGGAAAATGGGAGTGGCTAAAATAAGTTCTTGCAACCAGCTGGGCTTAACACCCAGTTTCAAAGGTCAGTGGGCTTGGCTGGGATGGAGCCCTGAGGGCAGTGCACTGCTCCTGGAGGAAGGCAGGGAAACAACCTAAGGGCAGATAGCTGGGAAACCATGATCTGAAGAGAACCTGGGCACACACAAGCACCAACCCCCTGCACTCTGGTGCGATCTCACTTCTAGGTCATGCTCACCTCAGTCACAGCACAGCCTCCCGCCACCAGAAGACCAGCAGAAACCCTGCCCCATCACATCTCCCAACCAGAGAGTTCTGCAGGGCCTCAGTTCTGGTGGAGGTGCTGTTAGGTCTCATTTCAACAGACCAGAGCACACCTACTTAAAACTCTTCACATTCAGGCCAGGGACCAAACACTGCTCACAGCAGGCAAAGAGAACCTCTGCAGACGACTGGCCTGAAGAATAGAGCAGCCAAAACACAACAGCAGAGTGCACACAGAACCCAGGAGAAACTCCTTGAAGTGCCAGGACCTGGCACCACATGAACTCGTATTCATAAGGCCATTACCTTCAGGAGCAGGAGACATTTCTGTGGCCTTTCTAATACAGAGAAGAAGGCAGAGACCTAGACAAAATGCCAAGTTGGAGGGATTTATCCCAGATAAAAGAACAAAAGACCTAAGCAAAATAGATATAAGCAAATCCTTGATGGAGAATTTAAAGCAACAGTCATAAGGATACTCATTGGGCTTGAGAAAAGAATAGACGACATCAGTGAGAGCCTGATCACAGATAAAAGAGTTTAAAAAGAATCAATCAGAGATGAAGAATGCCATAAACAAGATTGATATAATGAACAAATTGATATTTGTTCATTATATCAATCAACAGGATTGATACAATGAACAAATAGCAGGCTTGAAGAAACAGAGGAATGAAATAGTGACCTAGAATTATGGAAATAATGAAAATAATGGAAAATAATGGAAAATAATGATGTTGATAAAAGAGAGAAAGAATTGTGCAACATGAGAATGGACTTAGGGAACCCAGTGACTCCATCAGTCATAATGACATTTGTATTATAGGAGTCCCAGAAGAAGAGGGAGGAAGGAGGCAGAAAACTTATTTGAGGAAATAATAGCTGAAAATTTCCCTAATCTGGGGAAGGAAACAGACGTCCAGATCCAAGAGTCAAAATCAACAAAAGCAGGCCAACGCCAAGACATATTATAATTAAATTCACATAATAGAATGATAAAGAAAAAAAAATCTTAAAATCAGCAAGACAAACAAAGTCCTTAACTTATAAGGGAAAACCCATAGGCTAGCAGGAGATTTCTCAACAGAAGTTGGCAAGCCAGAAGGGAGTGGCATGATATATTCAAAGTGCTGAATGGGAAAAATCTGCAGCCAAGAATTCTCTATCCAGCAAGGCTATCATTCAGCATAGGAGAGATAAAGAATTTCCCAGACAAACAAAAACTAAAGGAGTTGATGACCACTAAACCAGTCTTGCAAGAAACGCTAAAGGGGACTCTGAGTGGAAAGGAGACAGCAAAAGTGACAAAGACAAGAAAGAATCAGAGAAAATCTCCAGAAACAATGACAAAACAAGTAATAAAATGGCGATAAATACATATCTATCCATAATTACTTTGAGTGTAAATAGATTAAATATTCCAATCAAAAGATATACGGTATATGGTGTAAGACAATGGTCCAGTTTCATTCTTCTGCATGTTGCTTTCCAGTTTTCCCAACACCGTTTGTTGAAGACACTGTCTTTTTCCCATTGGATATTCTTTTCTCCTTTCTTGAAGATTAATTGACTATATAGTTGTGGGTTCATTTCTGGGCTTTCTGTTTTGTCCTGTAGATCTCTGTGTCTATTTTTGTGCCTGTATATATTTGTAATATAACTTGAAGTCTGGAAGTGTGATGCCACCAGTTTTGTTTTGTTTTCTTTTTCAAGGTTACTTTCACTATTCAGGGTCTTTTGTGCTTCCATACAAATTTTGGGATTGTTTGTTCTAGCTCCGTGAAAAACGTGGGTGGTATTTTGATAGGGATTGCATTAAATGTGTAGACTGCTTTGGGTAGTAAGGACATTTTAATAATATTATTTCTTCTGCTCCATGAGCATAGAATGACTTTCTATTTCAATGTCTTTCTTCTTCAATTTCTTTCTTCAGTGTTTTATAGTTTTGAGAAGACTGACCTTTCACCTCTTTGGTTAGGTTTATTCCTAGGTATCTTATGGGTTTGGGTGCAATTGTAAATGGGATTTATTACTTAATTTCTCTTTCTGCTGCTTTATTATTGGTGTATAGAAATGTAACAGATTTCTGTATGTTGACTTTGTATCCTGAAACTTTACTAAATTCATGTATCAGTTCTAGCAATTTTTTGGTAGAGTCTTTTGGGTTTTCTACATAGAGTATCATGACATCAGCAAATAGTGAAAGTTTTACTTTTTCCAGGCTGATCTGGATGCTTTTTATTTCTTTTTGCTGTCTTATTGATGTGGCTAGGACTTCCAGAACTATGCTAAATAACAGTGGTGTGGGTGGACATCTTTTTCCTGTTCCTGACCACAGAGGAAAAGCTATCAGTTTTTCCCCACTTAGGATGATATTAGTGTTTGTTTTTTCACATATGATCTTTATTATGTTGAGGTATGTTCCCTGTAAACCTACTTTGTTGGAGAGTGTTCACAAAGGACTGTTGTACTTCTCAAATGCTTTTTGTGCACCTATAAGGGATCATATAGTACTTATCCTCTCTTTTATTAATGTGATGTATCACATTGATTGATTTAGGAATATCGAACCACCCTTGAAACTCAGGAATAAGCAGAGGAAACAATCAACAAAACTCAAAGACAATCTATGGCATGGGAGAAGATATTTGCAAATGACGTATCTGATAAAATATATCTGATATCCAAAATATATAAAGAACTTATGGGAACTCAGCACTCAAAAAATGAATGATCCAATTAAAAAATGAGCAGAAGACATGAACAGACACTTTTCCAAAGAAGACATACAGGTGGCCAATAGATACATGAAAAGATGCACAACATCAGTGATCATGAGAGAAACACAAATTAACACTATAATGAGATATCACCTCACACCTGTCAGAATGACAAAAATCAACAATACAAGAAGCAACAGATGTTAGTGAGGATGTGGAGAAAGGGGAATGTTCTTACGCTGTTGGTGGGAATGCAAACTGGTGCAGCCACTCTGGAAAATAATATGGAGATTCCTCAAAAAGTTAAAAATAGAGCTACTTATAATGCAGAAATCACACTACTAGGTATTTGCCCAAAGGATACAAAACACTCATTCAAAGGGGCACATGAGCCCTGAAGTTTATTGCAGCATTATCAATAACAGTCAAATTATGGAGAGAGTCCAAGACTCCAACTGATGCATGGATCAAGAAGATTGATAAACATATCGGAATGTTACTCAGCCATCAAAAAGAATGAGATCTTGCCATTTGCAACAAAGTGGGTGGAGCTAGAGTATGTTATGCGAAGTGAAATAAGTCAGAGAAAGACAAATACCATATGATTTCACTTGTATGTGGAATTTAAGAAACAAAGCAAACAAGCAAAAGGGAAAAAAAGAGAGAGGTAAACCAAGAAACAAACTCTTAACTATAGAGAACAAACTGATGGTTACCAGAAAGGAGGTTGGTGGGGGGATGGGTGAAATAGGTGATGGGGATTAAGGAGTGGACTTGTGGTTATGAGCACCAGGTATTGTAAGGAAGTGTTGAATCACCATATTGTGTGTACACGTGAAGCTAATATTACACTGTGTGTTAACTAATTGGAATTTAAATTAAAACTTTTTTGAAAAGAAAGAAACTTTCTGGACTTCACTGTCCTTGGGTGATAATGGGATTATCAACATTCCCACAGAACAATATGAGAGATGGAGTAAGGAGCTCTGTGTGAGGCCTTTCTGAGAAAATCAAAAGCATCACAGAGTTGCGAAGCATCATTATTGGGTTCATTAAGACCTTGGGTTGTTTATCAGCATGTGGTTCCCCAAAGCCCCACTCCTTCCCGGGGTGACTAATTTTTGAGGTCTGCAGGGGATGTGGCACCGCAGTGGATAGAGTCCCACAAAAAGAGATGATCTCACATCTTTCTCACTCACTTTCTTATATATGACCCCTTCAGGGCTCTCTGGGGCCAGGGCCCGCATGATACGGCACCCTCTTCATTCCCTCCATCAGAAACCTGTCTGGCTCTGTACCTGTAACAAGGTGAGTGTTCTCCAGGGTCCTCCTTCTGTTCCCTAATAATAGGTAAGACACTTGAGTTGTTACCACGCAAGTCAAACCTCCTATTTCAAAGAAGTTATAGTAAAGAGAGTCTTGCCTGGGGTAACAAGTCAAGTGAGGGAAAGGGTTGCCACCCTCCTGTGCCAAAGCACTTTGCCAACACCTGTCATTCTTGGACAAAGCTTGCCTTCTGTTTTTAATTGGAGTGAGTATGAGGGCATTCATATAATCTAGTCCCCCAGCTGGACCCGTTCCTTAGGAAGTAACCTTGGGCCAGACCCCTATCTCAGGTGGGCTGAGTGTCTTCATCAACAGGTGCATAAAGCTTTTAGTTGGAATATCAGAGTGGGGAGCAGTAAACACCCAGCAGGACAGCTTGGGGCTCACCCAAGAATGGTAATCTAGAAGGACCTCTTCAGTCGAGGTGACCATGATGATCCTGTTTAAGGTGGACTTCTGGGGTGCCTGGATGTCTCGGTTGGCTAAGCGTCCGACTTCAGCTCAGGTCATGATCTCACAGTTCATGAGTTCAAGCCCCGCGTCAGACTCTGTGCTGATAGCCCAGAGCCTGGAGCCTGGTTCAGATTCTGTCTCCCTCTCTCTCTGCCCCTCCCCCACTTGCACTCTGTCTCTTTCTTTCAAAAATAAATAAAAACATAAAAAAAAAAAGGATGGACTTCTTAGATGCATAGATCAGTAGCCATCGTGTTAATGAGTGCAAGTGGAGCTGCCTGTCACCTGAAAGGTAAAGAGACAAGTTTTGATTGGAAAGAAATTTGAGCTTTACTCAGGAGGCTGGCCACCTGAGGAGAAGACAGACTCTCGTCCAAAGACCAACTCCAGGTTTCTGCCTGGCCCAGAGGTTTATAAAGGGGTTTAGGGTAGTTAGCTAGCAAAAGGAGTGCAGTGGCCTACAACGTTTCTCCATCATGTGTAGACTCTATGATGCCAGCTACAAATATGATCTCAGTGCTTGGGGACTGTGCCAGGGAATCCGGTTCCTGTTTTGTGATGTGCAGGAGTAAGTACTGTGTTCTTTCTGCAAAGGAGGGCCCAGGTCTATAGATACACAAAAGGAGGTTAGTAAAATCATTTACGTGACCTGAAAAAGAAAATTATTTTGCTAATAAAAGTGTTAGGCTATCAGAAAGCTAAGGAGGCTTCAAACAGACCTGCTGGCTTCTGTGGCCTGGGAAAGTTCTGGTCCTTCACTCTTCAAGGCTAGTGGGCAAATCTCTCAGAAAATGAATTAGTTTACTACAGATAAAGGGCCTTAGGTCAGCGAGTAAGGAATACATTATCTGGGAGCAAGTTAACACTTAACGACCAGCTAGAGTACTGTTACGATCGTAAAATCTCGGTGATGGTAAGTCTCACCTCTACAGAGTGAGGGTTACCTGGCATCCCTGTGGGGTGTAGTCTTCTGGCCTAGACTTATTTATTCATAGGGTCTATCCCCTCCTAATTGCCAAATTCTTTGCAGCTGTTTTCAAGAAAAGACACTATGTCAGTGAAGGGATTATTTTAACTACTGTCTCAACGGTTCCCAATGCCCCATCTAGATAGAGGGAGTGGATGTTCTTACAACAGCAGTTCTGTGCCTTTTACTCAAACTTACACTTCCTTCAAATGCTATTAATTGTCCCTGGTCTCGCATAAATTCCATCTCATTCAAAAAGCCTTTCCCAACTACTACAACCCAATCTGATGCCTCCTTTCATTAAAATTTTTTTGATCTTATGGTCAGGGCTGCCAACTTCATTCATTTATTTATTTCAGAAATATCGAGCACCTACTGTATGCAAAATGTGAGGATAGGCATAGAAACTGCAAAGCTGAGTGAAGCATAATATGCCCGGAAGCCACTTAAAGTAGGCAGAGGAGTAGTGGAGTCACTAGAGAGAAAATACCATGCAAGAGAGTAACGGAAAGAATTGCCTTGAAGTACGCAGTTAAAATGTTGCATGAGTTTCGTGGAGAGGAGCTTGAGATGGGGAAGGATCAGGAAAACTTTTACAGAAGAGAAACATTTTAGTTGAGTCTTCAAGGATTTGAGCAGTTGGGAGTTAGCGAGATGACATTGCACATAAAATGAACAGTTCGAGCAAAGATAGGGAAGTATGAGACGGAAGAATATGAGATCTTATAACGCAAGTTCAAGTAGATTCAAGAGGGCATTTGGGAGGCAGTTTAATTATTCTCCGATGATGTAATATGTGTGGACAGCTGTTTTGCTCTTATTGACATCAAATCACACAGTGTCTACTGAATGAGCCTAGGTCTATAATTAGATCTGCAGGGTGACTCAAGAGGAGCCGTGGATTTCTGAGCTAACAAAAGACCTTAGGAGACACTGCATCAAATTTCTCACCCACATGGAATCTTCTAAACAGCATCCCCTAAAACTGACCGCCACCAACATCTAAGGACCTAATTTGGATTCTGGCATTGAGGTTTTCATCAACCGTCCTTGCATGTCTGTAGCTGCTGGTCTGCCTTAACTGCACATATGAAACAAACACGTGTATAGAAAAGAAGATGTCTGCAGGGAGTCAGTTTCTGGCCAAGGGAGCATGAAATGGAAAAAGAGAGCAAGACGCCATTGGGGTAGTTTCCACGGACTGTTCAGAGACAAGGATGTTGCAAGATATTCTAAACTCTTGTAATTTTCCTAAATTTGTCATTATTTTATGCACTATCCATAATTATCAGAAAAACTCTTAACATGAGAAGGGACCAAGTTCTTATTTTTGAGAGAACAGGAATGAATAAAGGGTGATGATTATGATGGTGGAGGGGAGGTTGTGATTGGGGGGCACTGTAGCCTGCCATCAGCCAGAGGAAGACCATGAGATACAGCACTGAAGAGGCATGGAAAGCAGGCTGGTTTCCTTTGAGCAACATGGGATATCTTTGGGTAAATGGAAAGCAGAGGGCTGGGAGGCAGACTGTTGGTGTCTGAGAAGTGTCCTCACACACCCGCACTCAGGAGACACCTGAGGTTCTGCTACATTTGGTGACAAATTTAGAAAACCTGAACCAGGCAGACATATCAGAGAAAAGGCTCTCACAGGATAGGTGAGGGAGGAAAGATCCAGAATGAACTCTGCGGTTGGTAGAAAGCAGAACAAAGTGAGGCAGGTGCCGACTGTCACCATGACCACAGAGTCTGCTTGTTGCCAAGCTCCCTACTACAGGTGTGTGAGCTTAAAAGCATGAGGTCTGAAAGGCACAGCCACCTGGTCTAGAGAATAAGTTTCTCAGAAGAGTATGCCCAGAGCAGTCCTAAAGAGAATTGCAGAGGACATAGAATCTTTCAACCCTCAGTAAGTGTCAGGAAATGCCCCTTGGGGCTTGGTTGGAAGCAGCCAATTTGGGCTGGTCAAATCAGTGGACAAACTTCTGGTGTCCTCATACAAATTCTTTCTCTGATAGCCTCAGAGTAATTTGGGGTAGCAAGTATACAATGGGCTGGCTCAGCAATAGGTACATTAAAATTTTTTTTAATGTTTTATGTATTTTTGAGAGAGCACAAGTGAGGGAAAGGCAGAGAGTGAGGGGGACAGAGGATCTGAAGCAGGCTCTGAGTTGACAGCAGTGAGCCTGATATGGGGCTTGAACTCACGAACTATGAGATTATGACCTGATCCGAAGTCGGATGCTCAACTTTTGCCACCCAGGTGCACGAGCAATAGGTACATTTTTAAAAAATAGAAAACCAGACACTTTGAAGTATAGTCAGTATTCACTCTAATCCCAACAACTCCAGCCCCACAATGCTCCAACCATAGTTTCCTCTTTAGTAAAATGAGGGAGTAGATATTCTCCAAGGTGCTAATCAACTTGGTCCTTCTTTGATTCAATGACACTATATACAGGGTATACTGAATACAGCTATGTGCACTGATGAGGCCATGGTGTGGATAAGGGCTATAATCAAAATATTTAACAAGTACCAGGCTGGTAATCTCTACCAATGGATTCCAGCTAAATATTACCCTGGATGTGGGCCTCCCACCATGACTCAGGGATCTACATTATTTTGATGGAAAACTGATCTTGTATCTTGGATTTTAAAGCATTTCTCAATATTTAGGAACCTACCTTCATAATTCCTATGTCATGATAAATACAGTTGTAGAAATCACAGTTTTCAATTATTATTATCTACGATGCTTTTAATTACCCTTTTTAAAATCCCTAAATGTTTCCAGGGACCAATGTTAGCAAGTTACTACATTTTAAAAGATCCATCAAAAAGAAAAAAGTCAAAGGTATTAGTTTAAGAATTAGAAAATAAAGATAGTCTTAAAACATTCATCTTCTGCTAAAGCACGCACACAAAGAATAAAATAGGCCATAAGCTTCCATTGATGGATACCACATAAATTAATTTGGGTCATTTCCAGAAGGTTCAGGGAGTTGCTACTTGGCAGATTAAAGGTTTCGAATGATTTATTGATCTTGATTTGCCTTGCTGATCCATGAAGTAACAAAATAGCATTTACACCATTGTACTTCCTTTATGAGTACAACCTACTTGTAATGGAATAGAAGACTTGCTTGCCAAAATTAATTTAACGGGTTAAATTAATTAATTAATTAATTAACGGGTAAGCAGGTCTTCTATTCCATTACAAGTAGGTTGAACTTGTAAAGGAAATACAATGGTGTAATTGTTATTTTATTACTTCATGGGGCAGTGAGGCAAATCAAGATGGGTGTACCATTCTAAACCTTTATTTAATCTGCCAGGTTGCAGCTCCCTGAACCTTCTGGAAACATGACAGAGAGAAGGAGTCTTTGAGCTACTATTGCCTTTGAGCTACTATATCTGCAATCTGGAGAAAGCAGGTCATTAAAAAATATATTTATTGTTATAAAAGTTATCAGATTTGTTGTAGATCATTTGAAAGCAAGAGAAAAGTGGAAAGAGTGATTAAAATTCTCCCATATTCCTAACAGTCAGTGGAACTGAGCAATGTTTATTTTGGGCCATTTTTTAGGTGCCTACATATATGACTCAGGTATAAATTTATATATTTATATATTTACAATATATATTATATTATATATAATAATATATATTATATTATATATAATAATATATATTATATTATATTATATTATATTATATTATATTATATTATAATTTATAGTATAAGATTTCACCTTATGATTGGGACTTTGGGTTTTACAGCTAATTATTGTTGGCATATAAGGAATATGGTGACTTGTGCTTAATTATTTTTTACCTAATTTGCTAATATCTTAATAATTCTAAGAGTTTACCAGTTTTTTATCCTCTCTTGAGTTTTCAATTTAGACAATTTTATTATTTTCAATTTATCCTTTTCTTTCTTGTTTCCATTATTTAAGCACTTTATTTCTCTTTGCCTAAAAATGTTTAGAGTAATGAGAAATACCTGAAGTAACAAAGGCCATTGCTTTCCCTGTGCCTGATTAAAAACAATTTTTTTTAATGTTTTATTTTATTTTTTGAGAGACAGAGTGTGAGCAAAGGAGGGGCAGAGAGAGGGAGACACAGAATCCAAAGCAGGCTCCAGGTTCTGAGCTGTCAGCACACAGCCTGATGCAGGACTTGAACCCATGGATATGAGATCATGACCTGAACCAAAGTCAGACACTCAACCAACTGAGCCATTCAGTCTCCACAACTCCCTTCCCTACCCCACCCCCCACCGTGTCTGATTTTAATAGAAATGTCACTACTACTTCACCATTATGAACCATTTGTAGTGGATATGGCCTATCTCATAAAGTGGTGTTCTTCCACTTAAAGTAACTACAAGCAGGTTTTTTTTCTTTTTTCTTTAAGTATGTATGTAGACATTTATGAATTGTCCTTTGGAAAATTTTCCTCCTTTTAAGCCCAACAAGTTTGCTAAGTATATTAATAGATTTACTAATATGAAATCATCCTCTCCTATAAAATCTATTAGGTAATGGTGGCTTTCATTTCTTGTACTTAGGATTTCTGCACACATGTTATCAAATGGGAATAGTGTAGGGTAATTCCATTTTCTTGCTATTATCATTACATTTGAGTATCAGACTTTGCTAACTTTAAAAAATGAATTGGAAGGCTTTCATCTTTTATAAGCTAAGAAAATTTATATTACATGAAAATTATATTTACATTGATAGTTTAAAATAATTTGTATGTAAGGTATAGGAGCCTAGAGCCTACACATGGAAGCACATTACTGCCTATTTTTTTTTCCTTTTTCTTTTTTTTTTTTTTTCAGTTGTAGCTGGATTATTTGGTTTGGGGACTGTTCTTGAATTGATTGTTCAAATTTAGGAACAGATAGTATACCAAGGTTATTTTATTTATTTTTGGCCTCTGGTTATGCTGCCTTTACAATTCCTAATTTTGTGTATCTTGACAATTTTCTTGCTGATTTGATACATGTTTATTCCTTTGTAAGGACTTTTGATCACTTTATAAGGACTTATGATCAATTCTTCTGCTGTTTCTATTTTTACTAGCTATTCACTTTCACTTTTAGGATGATATTTCTCCAAATCTCCTTATACAGGTTGTTGGTAGAAGGACCTCATTCCCTGATTCTAGGGAACACTGGAAGAAAGGATTTATAGATCTCTTATAAGGAGGGGGGATACCAAGGTAGTTGTGTAACTCACCTGGAACTTGGGTGAGGACATTGAGGTGAAGACTGAGCGTTAATGAGAGATGTGTGGCGTGAGGAGTGGGAAAATACCCACTAGAGACACGTGGGAATTTACCCTGGGGCTTGGCATTTGAGAGTGAGGCCGTGTATTTTTCTTGAATAACTAAATTAGGAAGATTGATCCCTTTCAGGGACACATGGACCCAGAATCCAGGACCAATGGAACAGCTGTTACCGAGTTCATCCTGCTGGGCTTAGTGGAGACACCAGGGCTACGGCCAGTTGTCTTTGTAGTCTTCCTCTTAGCCTATCTGCTCACTGTTGGGGGCAACCTCAGCATCCTGGCCGCCATCTTGGTAGAGACCAAACTCCACACCCCCATGTACTTCTTCCTGGGGAACCTATCGGTGCTGGACGTTGGGTGTATCACCGTCACTGTTCCTTCAATGTTGGCTCGTCTCCTGTCCCACAAGCATACTGTTCCCTATGGAGCCTGCCTCACACAGCTTTTCTTCTTTCATCAGTTGGCTGGTGTGGACTGCTTCCTGTTGACAGCCATGGCCTATGACCGATTCCTGGCCATCTGCCAGCCCCTCGCCTACAGCACTCGAATGAGCCAGACAGTGCAGAGGATATTGGTGGCTGTGTCCTGGGCTTTAGCGTTCACTAATGCACTGACCCACACAGTAGCCATATCCACCCTGAACTTCTGTGGTCCCAATGTGATCAATCACTTCTACTGTGACCTCCCACAGCTCTTCCAGCTCTCCTGCTCCAGCACCCAACTCAATGAGCTGCTACTCTTTGGTCTGGGTATCCTCATGGCAGGTGCACCTGTGATTCTCATTGTCACCTCCTACATCCATGTGGCAGCTGCAGTCCTACAAATTCGTTCTGCTGAGGGCAGGAAAAAAGCCTTCTCCACATGTGGTTCTCACCTCACTGTGGTTGGCATATTCTATGGGACAGGTGTCTTCAGCTACATGAGGCTGGGCTCAGTGGAAGCTTCAGACAAAGACAAAGGGATTGGCATCCTCAACACTGTCATCAGCCCCATGCTGAACCCACTCATCTACAGCCTTCGGAACCCTGATGTACAGGGGGCTCTGTGGCAGGTGCTCACGGGGAAGCGAGCCCTTGCATAAAAGTGTATCAGGAGGGTAGAACCACAGGAAGTGTTTCCTGTCTCTCTTAGATCCTTGAGCAAGATGACTTTTGTTATGAAGTGAGACTCCTTGCTCCCCAAGGAGGCTCTCCCTGATAATGTGTGTGTGGGTTCTGTAAACCAGAATCCTTGACTAGTTGCCTTTTGGGCCTAGCTACTCTTCCCACTCCAGATGGAGGTGGAACCCAGGAAGCTCTGTATCCTGAGAGACTCATGGTCCTACAGGCAGGACCTTTTGTTTATTTTTTGCTGAGTTCCCCAACAATACACCAGCAAAGATTCTTTCCAAACTAGAAGATGGAAAGTCACATCTTGGTACCAAATATTAGTACACCCTCCTGTCTGGATTCCCCTGAAATAGCTCCCCCAACATGCTTTGACACAAGGATCCCACACAAGGTTCTGGACCCAGTACAGTATAATTTGAGACACTGAGTACCCTGTCTGCATTGCAAGATTCTGAGGTATTTAGCAGTGGAGGAGTTATACTTCCTTTGGGACTTCTTTTTTTTTTTCTGAAATGGAAATATCACTCATTGATTTTAAATTTCCCATTAGAAATTATGTTTATAAAAATGAAAACAAAACACAATTTTACCAATGAAAAGTGAAAATCAAATCTTCACCCTCCCTGTCCAGACCCTTCATAATTCAATTTTCAAGAAGAAACCACTGTTAAGAATTTGGTGCTTCCCTTCTAATTTTTTATACATATAAAAACATGTTTATCTATATGTCATATCTATAGGGGCATCTAGTACCATGTCTTTTTGTTAAACATTACTTGGTAGACTTTATTATCTGGCAAAATATCTAGAAACTTACCTCCTCTATTTTAATAATTACCTAGTGCTAATTTATTAATTAACCATAATTTGCTTAACAATATTCCTTTTGAAATAGTTTATTTGAAATAGTTTAACTATTTCTAGATTTACTCCAATATGATCAATAATATTCTTCAAAGATGTGTTTTTATTATCTTGCAAGCATTTTCATAAGTTCTAATTAATAAGATTTCTGCATTGAAAAATATAAAAACTTAGATTTTTAAATATATATTTGCCTCTTATCCCACAAAAATTCACTCTTTTACTGTTACAATAATGGGTGAAACTGCTTGCCTACTACAGCTTTAACAGTAACTATTATAAATTAATTCTTCTTTTTAAATATTTATTTATTTATTTTGAGTGACAGTAAGAGAAAGAGAGGGGGGAGGGGCAGAGAGAGAGGAAGAGAGAGAATCCCAAGCAGGCTCCATGCTGTCAGCACAGAGCCCAACATGGGGCTCCATCTCATGAACCATGAGATCATGACCTAAGCTGAAATGAAGAGTTGGATGCTTTACAAACTGAACCACTCAGGCGCCCCAATAGAAACAAATTCTTCTAATTTTTGACATTATAACGGTTGTAAAATATTAATTATTATTTTAATATGCGTTTCTTTGACATCACGTAAGGTTGAATACATTTTCAAATGTTTGTTATCCATGATATGGACTGAATTGTATCCCACCAAAATTCATGTGCTAAAGCCCTTAACCCCCAATGTGACTGTATATGGGATAGGGTCTTTATGAAATAATTAAGGCTAAATGAGATTAATTAGGAAGTATTAATGAGGTATTTCAGGAAGTAGTTAAGGTTACATTAGGTTGGAGCCCTAACCTGCTGGCCTGTGGTCTAGAAGAGAGGAAGTGCCATTCCATGTGAAGACAAAGTGAGAAGACAGCCATCTGCTAGCCAGAGAGAGCTCCACCAGAACCTGGCCGGGCTGGCACCTGATCTTGGACTTCTAGCCTCCAGAACTGTCAGAAAATAAATTTTGTTTTTTAAACCCCCCAATCTATGGTATTTTGTTATGGAGGCCTGGGCTAATATAACTATTAGTATTTCTTCACTGGGAATTAATTTTTTCCGAAGTTTATTGAGAAATAATTGACAAATATAATTGTATATATTAAAGCGTACAACATGATGATATATAGAGATATATAGATATAGATACATATAAATATAGGTATATAGATAGATATATGCACACATTATGAAATGATTACCAAGAACAAGATAATTAACACATCCTTTATTTCACATAGCTAATTCTCCTATGTGTGTGTGTGTGTGTGTGTGTGTGGTGAGAATGTTTAATGTCTATTCAGCCAGTTTCAAGTATACAGTTGCATATTATCAACTATATTCACCATGCTGCACATTAGATTCTCAGAACTTATTCATCCTATAACTGAAGACTTGTACCCTTTGCCCTACATCTCCCCATTTTGTCCTCTCCCCCAGTCCCTGGCAACCACAACCACCATTCTAGTGTCTGTTTCTATGAAGTTGGCTTTTTTTTTTTTTTTTTTTAAGATTCCACATACACATGATACCACACCAAATTTGTCTTTCTCTGCCTGGCTTATGTCACTTAGCATAATGCCATCAAACCCCATCCTCACTGTCACTACAGGAGTTCTAGTGTGTGTGTGTGTGTGTGTGTGTGCGCGCGCGTGCACGTGTGTGCGTGTGTATCAGTATCTATCTATATATCATATTTTCTTTATCTAAACATCTATCAAAGGACTTTAGGCTATTTCTATATCTTGACTATTGTGAATAACACTGCAATTAACATGGAAGTACAGATATCTCTTTGAGATAGTTGATTTCATTTACTTCAGATCTATAATCAGAAGTGAGATTGCAAGATCGTAGGGTAGTTCTATATTTAATTTTTTGAGGAACTTCCATACTGTTTTCCATAGTGGCTGCACCAGGTTGCATCCCCACAAATAGTGCACAAGGTTTGTTTGTTTGTTTGTTTTTCCTCCATATCCTCATCAACACTTACTGTCTTTGGTCTTTAATAATTGCCATACTGACAGGTATGAGGTGATATCTCATGATAGTTTTGATGTGCTGATTATTAGTGATGTTGAAACACCTTTTCAAGTACCTGTTGGTCACTTGGATGTCTCTTTGGAAAAATGTCTATTCAGGTCCTTTGCCCATTTTTAAAATGGATTTTTTTATTGTGCTGAATGAGTTCTTTATGTATTTTGGATACATAAAGACCCTCTATCAGATACATGGCTTGTAAATATTTTCTGCCATGTCATAGGTTGCTTTTTCAGTTTATTGATGGCTTCCTTTGCTTTGTAGATGCTTTTTAATTTGATTGTAGCTCCCTCAGCTGAGGTCAACCTTGGCAAAGACCACAGGGGTCTTTGGTGGCCCAAACAGTGATGGCTAGGGCTATTGGGGTCCTTGGTGGTGAAAGCTGCTGGCATTCTCCTGTTCTCCTATTTTGCCCATGGGGGTAAGCTCTACCTGAGGGGACCCCCTCTCGGCCCCAGGTCTAGTGGGCTGGCACCCACAGTGGCCACAGAGTCAGGGTCCTGGGGTTCAGGTGCACTTGCTATGGTGGTGGTGTCAGTGTCTGACATGTGAACATGTGCAGGTATCCCATGGAACTGGGGTCTGGGTTTCTGGGGCTTACCATAGTGACTTAGGCTCTAAGTGGGAGGGGAAATGCTACAGTGGCTGGCCCAGGGATGACAAGAGGTAATGGTAGCTTGGGCCTAGGTGGCAGGGTGCAGCAGCAGTTGGGGCGCAAGCTCCAACTCAAGACCCCAGAGTGTAGAGCAGCAACAGCACAGCCCTGGTGATGGTGGATCAAAGCCCTGAGTCAAGACACCGGAAGTAGGGCAGAGAGCTGCAGCAAGGCAACCTGGTGACGGTGAGTCTCTGCTGAGACTAGGACCTAGGGGTTGGGAGACAAACCAGAGCCCCTGTGATGGAATGTCAGAGCCCTGGCTTAGGGCTTAGGTTGCAGAGCACAGGGCAATGGCAGGACTCCCTGGTGATGGCAGGTCAAACTTTCTGCTTAGGAGCCAGAATGTGGTCACACAGCAGTGCAGCTTGGCTTGGTGATCGTGGGTCAAAGCTGTGACTTGGGACCTCGTGTGTGGGGTACTGAGCAGTGGCATCTCCTATTTTGTAAATGGCAAGGCACTGTGGTCTTCAGAGAACTGAACACAACAGTGATGGAGCTCCTGGAGATGAGCATGCGACCTCCTATCCTGCCTGCCACCTGGCTAATCTCACAGCTTCCTGAAAATTGTTTTTTTATGTCCTTTGCTTCTTTTTCTACTGAATTGTTAATTTTTTAATTGATCTGTGGGAACTCTTTATGTATTTGGTATCTTTGGCCATATATTTTACGGATAATTCTACACAGTATTCCAATTTACTATTTTTCTTTCATTTTTGTTTCTGATGTCTTCCAACAATCAGAAGTTCAATAGTTTTGTGTTTTCAAATATATTTTTTTATAAATAAACTCATAGGCACTATCCTTTAAGTATTACTCCCTTCCCATGATCTCTGAACAACTTCTAGAGCTCCAGTTCAATATAGTTTTCACTTATCTTTAGAAAAATGTTACTGAATGATGAAAAGCCTTAACATTCGTATGTTCAATCATTAAGACAACAACGCAAGCCTAACTCTGGAAGGTCAGCTCCTCATAAGACCAATGAGTTAAGGTCATAATTCTTTGCAGTGAGAATAAGTAGCAGATATAATTGGAGAGCAAGAGGGTTGTACTGGAGGCAGCAGCTGAAGTCGATCCCAGTTCTGTGCACCAGGCTATTGGGTGGTGCAGAGGCCACTATCACTGAGAGTAGGATGCCTTAGGCTCATCCTGGGGCATAATTCATGGTGAATTAGAAGCCATATTGGTCACAAACAACAGGATAAACAAGTATATCGTTTGGAGGAAAGGGGTTAATTAGACAGGGGTGGAGGAGTCAATCACATAGCATAATTGTTGAGATCACGTGCTTTGGAATTAGACAAATTCAAGTTTGAGCCCCAACCCCTCAAAGCCCTGAGTGTGTGGCCTTCGGCAAATTACTGAGTCACCCTGAACCTCAATTATTTGTCTCTAAAATGGGAATAGTAACGATTTCTACCTCATGAAATCGTTGTAAGGGTTGATTGGGATTTAGTGCATATAAATGTTATGGTGTGGGGTCATGTACATATTATCAATTATTATTATGTTAATAGCAACACTGGTAGTCTCCTACTAGGAACTCTATACGTGTTATTTCATTTAGTCTTCCCAACAACCTTTTGAGAGGATATTACTCTCATTCTTCAAAAAAGGAAACTGGAGTCCATAGGGTCTCAGTAGTTGCTAATAGCTGGAAGAGCAGGTCTATCTGTCTACAAAGTGCGGCAGGATTCCCAAAGAGAGTACGCTATCCCATGGACTTGGGTGAATTATTGAGGAGGAAGACACAAGAGTCCAAGGGTTACTCTATCACTAAATTCTCATCTTCTAAAGGCCTAACCCAGGTAATGATGGTGGGAGCACCCTTCCCAGGGGTCCCCTGGTCCCTTCCAGCACAGCACAGCACAGCACACTGCTTCAACTACCTCTCTCAGGATCATTTTGGGACTCCCAAGACACAGTGTCTGTGGCCCTCGCTAACAAGGCCCCAGGGGCCTTTGCGGGGGCGACGGGGGGATGTACTTTGTTCCTGAGGATTCATTAAGAATTTGAAGTGGGAAAGGGCACCTCCAGTTTTTGCCTCCTCTCTTGGGCTTCCTCCTCATCTCAGGTTAGGAGTCAGCTTGTATCTGCCCCCAAGTCCTGTTTGGACCAGACAAGTGGAAGAGGGAAACCCTTGGGCTGGGGACCCAGATTCGGTGCTGGCTCCGTGTCTAGTTCCCTGGATGACCTTGAGAAAGCAAAGACCTCCCCTATGTCCCCTTCTGTTAAGTGGAGTTCTTAGGATAACCATCCCATTTACCCCCATAGATCAATATGGGGGATGGAGATGTTTGGAGAGATTCTAAATCACCACAGATGCATGAGGCACCACTGCTTTAACGCTGTCCTATTTATTAAGACTTGTATTTACTTAGCTCGCCCCACCTGCTCCTCCCCACTCTTGGGCAATTTTAAGGACACAAGAGGATTACCCTGTGGTGGAGAAGTCCCATGACAGAGATGGCCTCTACCTCTTTTAATCTCATTTCCATATATATTCCCCCAGAGTTGCTGACTGAGTTTGTGCAGATTCTCACTCCCTTTACATCCCTTCCCATGCAACCTCACTGGTCTCTGTGTGGTAACAGGTGACTTTTCCCATGATCCTCCCTCCACTCTTGTGTAAAATGGAAGGAAATTTATTTGTTACTCAGTAAGTCAAACCTCCTGGTTTTACAGGCACAGCAACCAAAGTCTCAAAAACAAAACTAAGAGAGACATGTTCAGGATGACATATCAGGTGAGTGAAAGAGCCGAGACAATGAACCAGAGATTGAGGCTCCTCTTCTAGGCATCTTTACCAATTCCCTCTTTCCTAGATGAAGATTTTTGTTTTTTCCTGACTGTTAAGGATGAGTGGGTTGAGATTCAGTGTTCAACTTCCCTACCCAGAACCAATCCTTGCTGGACAGCCTCACCTAGATTACTGAGACCACCGCTAGTACATGGAGGCCCTACTGGGACCTCAGAGCAGGGAGTTCTCACAGCATGAGGGAAGTCTAGGACTCATATGAACCCCCAAGAATGGCGATCTGGAAGGGCTTCCTCATCGGTTATCACTCTTGTGATTTCATTAGCCACAGACACCCCAGATCAATAATCTGGTGAACAACCCAGAATTTAGGAAATCTTGTGTAAGTTTCATCCCTCATCGATTGAGGGCTAGACAGAAGCTACTAGGGGAACATAATATTCTGGCTCATGACCTACTTGTTTTTGAGGAATATTTCTTCCGATTGTGGAAACTATGTTGGAAGTTTATATAAAAAGCTGTATGCCAGTATGCAGATTGCTACATGCACTGCATGCCCCATCTAGATGAGTGGAGGAGTCATCCCTACAACAGTCCCTTGTGCCTTTCACTTGACTCTACCTCAACCAAATCATACCAATCCTTCAAAGTCTAGGAAAATTCCCACTTTTCCAGAAACCCTTTCATCACTACTATAGCCCACAAAGATGCCCTCTTTGTCAGAAAGCCTATTTGTCAATGAATGCAGTTATTCATTCATTTATAAAATGGTGCATAACTAAAATAAGTTTATGCATATAGTTCCTAAATTCAGATATGAATCTCATGCTTAAATTGGACTGAGGGAGCTGCACTAAATCACTAAATGATTATGCCAGAAGGCACAGTGGTAAGTGCCATGTGGAATATAATTAAAGTGTGGTGGGAATGTTGAAGATGTAAATATCACTTTAAAATGGGCACAGATCAGGAAGGTATTTCTGGAAGAGGTAGTATTTGAGCTGAGTCCTGAAGACTTTGAGCACGTGACAATGGAAGAAGGTTAGTCTATAGAGAGAAAGTAGCAACAGCAAAGGTGGGGATATAGGAAGTCACAGAATTTGCAATCTGGTGACATGGATTGAAATAAAGAGGGAAATTGGGGGCAACTTCTGACTGTGGCCATGATCCAACCAAGACACTTGTTTGAACCTGAGCTACTTCAGCCTGCAAGTCAAGACTTTGGGATCTGCAAGGGCACAAACCACAGCAAACATGAGAGTGGGTTTTTGAGTCATGAGAATGGATCAGATATAGATTCAGAGAGAATTTCAGGAGAAAGACATGCCTTCATGATCCTTCAGATGCCTTGGGTTACCTTGAGCGGTGGTATGTGTAAAGGACAAGAGTGGGGGCTCTGGAGTCAGATTACCAGAGTTAAAATCCTGCCTCTGCTATTTGCTTTACGTGACTCATGTTCTCTCTGTAAAATCGGGATTACAAATGGGATCCATTGCATAGTAGGGGGTGTGAGGAATAAAGGAGTTAATACATTTAAAGCCTCACTCAGGGTAATTCTCCTAACAGCTTTTAGCTGCAATTGTTTTCAGGGAATCCCCCAAGGAAATTCTGTCGGCATCAAATATGTTGGGACCACCTACATATCATAGGGGAAGGGATTGCTGGTTTCTCTTTTGTGCACTTACTTTATTGTGATATGGGGTTTAGTGGGTATTCCATGATCATGCCCATGAGGTGGTACTTCATCAAATACTATAAAAATAATCTGCAGGGCACCTGGGTGGCTCAGTCAGTTAAACATCCGACTCTTGATTTCGGTTCAGGTCATGATCTCCTCTGGGATGGAGTCCCTTGTCAGGCTCTGCACTGACAATGTGGAGACTGCTTGGGATTTTCTCTCTCCCTCTCTCTGTCCCTTCCCAGCTTGTGCATGCACTCTCAAAATAAATAAATGAACTTAAAAAAAAATCTGCATTCATTGTAGACAAATCGTAAAGTAGAGAAGAGGAGAAGAAAGATAATAAAGCCCATTCATATTATTACTCAACCACTGACAAAGTTTGGTATTTCTTCCCAGTCTTGTTTCTGTGTGTGAGTGTGAAAGTGTGTGTTTTTTGTCTTTGTTAATATTGAAATAACACCATGTTGTACAGTTTTGCATCCTGCTTTAGTCTTAACATTATATCATAAGCATGTCATTTTTCAATTTGTTTTTTTTTTTTTTGCATTATGTTTTCCACCAGTGTACATTGATGGTATATAAGGAATGTATGGATTTCTGTATATTTGATTTTTATCTCGATACTTTTTTCTAATAATTCTTGATTACCTTTTATGGACAATCAACACACTTGCTTTCTCTTCCTTTCCAATATATAAACTTGATTTTTCTATTTCTTGACATTAATTTTGTAATGATTCTAGGACAATAATAAAAATAGATGTAATGGTGGGGATCCCTCTCTTGCTCCTACTTTCATGGGATAATTTGTTACTTTCCATTAGCAATAATCCTGCAGTATCCCTCTATTCTTAGATGACTACAGCTGGGTGTTTTCCTTTTAAATCAACAATGGATTGTAACCTGTAAAAGGTACTTTTTAGGCAACTGATCTAATATATACATACATTTACATATATTAGATCAGCCTCAATTTTTTATAAGAGCTCTCTTAATCATGATAGACTACTTCTTTTAATATTCTGCTATTTAAAACTCTCTATAGTTATATTTAGCATTTTGTTTCTATAGTCATAACTAAAGTTGCTCTCTAGTGATATTTCATATATTTCTTCCTAAAATTTTATATTTGTAGTGTCAGGTGCGTGCTAACTTCATAAAAAGCATTGGGATGCTGGACGTAGAGGGTATGATGACATAAGTGAAATAAGTCCGACAAAGAACAAATACCGTATGATTTCACTTATAGGTAGAATCTAAAAATCAAAATAAAACAAAGAAGAAACAGGCCCATGAATACAGGGAACAATCTGGTGGCTGCCAGAGGGAAAGGAAGGTAGGGGATGGGCAAAATGGGTGAAGGGGAGTGGGACGTATGGGCTTTCAGTTGAGGAATAAATATGGAGATGAACGGCATGGCACAGGGAATAGAGTCAATGGTGGTGTAAAGCGTTGTATGTGACAGATGGCAAGCGTTGTATGTGACACTTGTGGGCACAGCATAACATATAGACTTGTCCAATCACTATGTTGTAAATCTGAAACTAATGTAACATTGTGTGTCAACTGCAATTTTTTTAAAGATATTAGGAAAGTTAATTCATTTTCTGGGGTTGCAGGAAAGTTTATATAGAATGAGAATATTCTATTCATCAAAATTAAACCAAACTTCTCTCAACAGTTTTATGAGGCTAGAGATCACTACTGGGGCAATTATTTCTTTGACAATTTTTTTTAACTTTCTTCCCTGTTTCTGGTTTACTTGGGTATTGAGACTGTCCTTGAATATATTTTAGTTTATATTTTCCTAGAATTGTGCCTATTTTATTGAAATTTTCCACTTAAATAATATAGTTTAGGGTATTCTCTTAAAATTTAATTTTTCCTTTGTATTTCTGGCTGTAGCCCTTTCTAATTCCTAATTGTTTATATTCCACCATTTTTTTCTTATTTATTCCAGATGGAATGTCCCAGATGGCAGTCCATCGGATTCTTTAACTAGATGTATGGTTTTTTAAAGTTATTATTAACTTGAGTATAGTTGATACACAATGTTACATTAGTTTCAGGTACAACTTAGCGATTTGACAAGTTTATACATTATGCTACGTTTACCATATGTCCCCTTACATCGTTACTGCAATATCATTGACTGTATTTTTATACTGTGTCTTTTATTCCCATGACTTATTCATCCCATAACTAGGAGATTTATATCACATACATGTGTGTGTGAGTGTGAGTGTTCCCTTCTTTTTAAAGCGAACCAAAAAATGCTGTATTTATTCTACCAGTTGTGCTTTATATTTAGTAATATGGCTTTGATAGCTTTCCGATCAGCACAGACAGAACTGTTTCTTACAGCTGCACAGTACTTTTTTGTAAGGATATATACCATATTAATTTACTAAGCCCTCTTGCGATGAACACAGGTTGTTTTCAATTATTTGCTCTTACAAACCATGCTGCAACAAACAGTATCACACAAATGCCATTTCTCACATGTGATCATATATCTGTTGGATAAATTCCCAGAAGTGGAATTTCCAGGTAAAAAGAAAACACGTATGTAATTTTGTCTCACAACTATTCTACAAATTCCCCCTTGCAGCCAACCTTAGCCTGCAACCATACAGAGAATGAGATTTAAGGAAATGTGGCTCCAGCTTAGCTAAATGGCTAGAATTTTCAACTTTTAATAGAATCATCCATTTGCATTATGTAAAAAATTTTTTTTCTATATTTTGAGTCATCTTTACATGATGAAAATTCTTTGATTTTTCCCCAAAACTTCCTGCTCTAATTTTTATACTTAAATCTTTGATCTATTTAGAATTTATTTCTGTAAAATATATAAGGTACGCATACAACTTCAGTTTTTCCCAGCTAGCTGTGCTATTGCCTCTCCAGCATTTATCGAATAGTACATTTTCCCACTCACGTAAGATGCCACTTATATCATGTATGAAATTCCTGTATTACGTCAGTAACGGACATTTCATTTCTCTTTTTCTAAAGCTTGTAAAGTGTTGCTTTACTTTATATTTTCCAGCTTTATTGAGGTGTAACTGACAAATAAAATTATAAAATATTTAAAGTGTTCAACACGATGGTTTGATACATTTCCATTGTGAAAGGATTCTCACAATCAAGTTAACTAACACATCCATCACCTCACATATTTACCTTTTCCTTTGTGTCTGAGACTATGTAAGTCCTACTCTCTTAGAAAATTTCAAGGTCTGGGGGCGCCTGGGTGGCGCAGTCGGTTAAGCGTCAGACTTCAGCCAGGTCACCATCTCGCGGTCCGTGAGGTCGGGCTCTGGGCTGATGGCTCAGAGCCTGGAGCCTGTTTCCGATTCTGTGTCTCCCTCTCTCTCTGCCCCTCCCCCATTCATGCTCTGTCTCTCTCTGTCCCAAAAATAAATAAACGTTGAAAAAAAAATTAAAAAAAAAAAAGAAAATTTCAAGGTCTGAACCCCTTTACCAACCAGCCTCTCCCCATTTCTTAAAGTTCTTTTCCTAATTTCTTGATCCTATTGCTTCACCACCCTCTTTACACTCTGTTTTTCATCTATTCATTTAGGGCTATGGATTTGTTTCTGAACACTGGTTTGGTGATAATCCACATGTTCTCATGTGTGTTGGTTTCACTCTCCCCTTTTTCAGTCTCTGTGATGTTCTTCAGTTTAAGTTTTGATTCCCTCTGGTCCAACAGTTTCTTACAGATTATTCAAAACACGGGGAGTTGTTTTAAAATTCATTTTTCCTTAAGTTGGTTTGTGATGAAATATTATTGCCTGTATTCTTTATTCTTTTCAAATTTTCTGAATTTCAGGTTTGTACTTTTAATTCTATTAATGCTATACATTTAATTCTATTAAAAGTTTATACATTTATACATGTTCTTTGGTGGGGGGGGGTGTGAAAGTTTCAGGGGCATTTGGGAAAGGCATACATACCAATTAGTTCTCTTCCATAATTATATTGAGAGCTTTTACAGCCTTGCTTTCTTCTGTCAAATTAATTCTATTACGGAATGAAAGTCACTAAAATGCTCCCTGGCTACCACACTTATCTCATGTTATACTGTTGGTATCTATGGTGATAGCTGCCTTCCTGGAGCAAGTCTTCTATCTAAACTCTTTTAGGCATATGAGGGGAGAGCAAAGGTTTCTCCTGAGAGTTCTGCTTTTTAAAAGTAATCAGTCTAAAATAGTCCACATGCCAAAGACACACATTTTGGGGTGGCAAATTTTACCACCCTACAGTCTATTTGTTCTTTTAGGATAAATGTATTGAGAAGAAAGATTATATCCTTGGATGTTTCCTTGCAGGAAAAATGAAGTCAAAATTTGAGTACAATAGAACAGCCATTACTGAGTTCATCCTGCTGGGCTTGGTGGAGACACCAAACCTGCGGCCAGTTGTCTTTGTAGTCTTCCTCCTTTCCTACCTGCTCACAGTTGGGGGCAACCTCAGCATCCTGGCCGCCATCTTGGTGGAGACCAAACTCCACACCCCCATGTACTTCTTCCTGGGGAACCTATCGGTGCTGGATGTTGGGTGCATCACAGTCACTATTCCCTCAATGTTGGCTCGTCTCCTGTCCCACAAGCATACTGTTCCCTATGGAGCCTGCCTCACACAGCTTTTCTTCTTTCACCTTCTCGTTGGGGTGGACTGCTTCCTGTTGACAGCCATGGCCTATGACCGATTCCTGGCCATCTGCCAGCCCCTCGCCTACAGCACCCGAATGAGCCAGACAGTCCAGAGGCTATTGGTGGCTGTGTCCTGGGCTTTAGCGTTCACCAATGCACTGACCCACACAGTAGCCATATCCACCCTGAACTTCTGTGGCCCCCATGTGATCAATCACTTCTACTGTGACCTCCCACAGCTCTTCCAGCTCTCCTGCTCCAGCACCCAACTCAATGAGCTGCTGCTCTTTGCTGTGGGTTTCATAATGGCAGGTACTCCCCTGGCTCTCATCGTCACCTCCTATGCCCATGTGACAGCTGCAGTCCTACGAATCCGTTCTGCTGAGGGCAGGAAGAAAGCCTTCTCCACATGTGGCTCTCATCTCACTGTGGTTGCCATATTCTACGGTTCAGGTATATTTAATTACATGCGACTGGGTTCAGCCAAGCTTTCAGACAAGGATAAAACTTTTGGAATTTTTAACACCGTCATCAACCCCATGCTGAATCCAATCATCTACAGCCTCAGGAACCCTGACGTGCAGGGTGCCCTCTGGAGAGTGCTCATGGGGAGGCGACCACTGGCTTGACAAGGTCCTGAGGTCTGGAGTGTCACTCCCTCCTTTTCCCTTTCTGGACTAAAGAAGAAATCCTCTAAAGCCAGTAACTAAGACTAACCGTCCAGAGTTGCTTCTGTCTCCCTGCACAGGAGGTTTTTTTGTTTGTTTGGTTGGTTGGTTGGTTTTTTTGTTTGTTTGTTTTAATTAGGGATAAGAGTTATTGCTTCCCAAAGAAACCATGTGCAATTTATAGTCAATAGGTGTGTGGGCCATGTCAAGGCCAACCCCTTTGACAAATTACAACTTCAGACACTGTGTGCTCCTTTCTCTGGGTAGAAGCAAAATCTCAGAGCCTCGACTAGTACAGGTTCATGTCTCACAGGGAATGACTCTTTGGTTGGTTATAGTCTGGCTTCCCCAAAATATCCAAAGCCTTCCCCACTGGGGTGGCTGAGTGGTTCAGTTGGTTGGGTGTCCAACTTGGCTCAGGTCATGATCTCTCAGTTTGTGGGTTCAAGCCCCACGTCGGGCTCTGTGCTGACAACTCAGAGCCTGGAGCCTGCTTCGGATTCTGTGTCTCATTCTCTCTCTGCCCCTCCCCCACTTGGGCTCTGTCTCTCAAAAATAAATACATGTAAAAAAAATTTTTTTTAAAAAAGAAGCCTTCCCACCACGCCTTGCATCCATTAGTAGGTCATGTGATTCCCTCAAGTTCAGCTATGGATGGTCTGGTTTTAAAACATGGACCTAGAGATCAGATTCATTTTATTTCACCTATCAGATTTCTACAAACCAAAACAGGAACTTTCTTTTCTTATCACATGAAGATATCATAGGATATAGAGGGGACAGAGAGGAAGCTATATGGGTATATGTTCTCTAGTACCTCTGGAGAGCATGATTCATGTGTGCAAATTTTTAAAACTCCACTAATAAATATGGTAAACCTTATAATACAAATTTAATGTTCCTCGTCTGTTTTTCCTGATATGTTTCAAATCATTTGAAAAGATAATCTTTTGTAATGAAAATATTATTTACGCATGAAAAACCCCAAAATACTCCATATGAACTTCCTCTCTAAATCCTCTCAGTCCCAAAATCTTCCA
Source organism: Acinonyx jubatus (assembly GCF_027475565.1). Classification (NCBI taxonomy): domain Eukaryota; kingdom Metazoa; phylum Chordata; class Mammalia; order Carnivora; family Felidae; genus Acinonyx; species Acinonyx jubatus. The sequence continues at coordinate 13,343,447 of NC_069397.1, forward strand.
GCTGAGATCATCCATATCTGTAAATAAAGCCATATAGTGATGCTCCCCTAAACGTCCCTTCTCGGTAGGAGAACAGTCTCTAACCTAGAATGTTCTCTCATCTTGCATGCTACATCCTAAGCTTTCATCCCATCAGTATTTGGCTTTATTTTCCTTCTAGCCTCCCTTTGAGATGAATCGCCTATTGTGGGCATCTCTACTCTGTCACTGATGTTTCCTGATTCCTTGCCCCAAAACATCCCTTTGACCTGAACTGTGTCCTAGCTTCTCTGTGAGTTTTCAGGGAAGTGAAAGGATTGAAAGGACTGGGTAAGACAGAGATGAAGAGAAAGAACATGAGGGAGGGAAGCAAAACAAGACTGGAGGTGAAGAGTTTGCAGGAAAATGAAGAAGAAAGAGGGACACGGGGAGAAATAGGACAGAACTGCAAACAAATGGGCTGAGAGTGAAGGCTCGGGGCACTGGAGAGGAGTGAATGGGGTACACAGAGAGTAGAGACGAGAAAGATAAAGAAATAGGATAAGATACCTTGAGATGGTTAAAAGGTCAGAGGAAAGAAGGGGGGAAACAAAATTAGTGGGTCAGAGACGAAAAAGTTGGGCTTCTGTACAGCGCTGCTTCCTGTTCTATAGTGTCCAGCAATAACCAGTTTATGCGACCCTCACACTGTCATTGTGGTGTATCTTTTCTACCATGAATAAAGCAATTTTCAAATTTCGCTGAAAGTGCTAAAAAGTGTCCAAGGGACACATTTTCAGTTTCTCTTACAAGAAAGTGTTCTGAGAATGTTAGGGAGGTTTATCAGATGACAAAAGAGATGAAAAGAAGTTCTGGGTATTTTGTCCACCTCAAATGTCACCAGAGTCTATGACTAACCAACCACCTTATGAACTTACTCTCTGCCTTTTGGGTCACGCTAGCCAAGACTGTCAAAAGACAAGGGGCGGGGGGGGGGGGGGGGGCGGGGGCGGGGAGGAAGATCGCTCTTTCCTGATCCTTTCTTAGCCATCAGATAAACTTCAAGAATGCAAATGGAGCTTCCTCCAAGGGTCGAGGAAACTGTCCAGGAAGATCTACAACATGGTCTTCACTTCATCACTTCCTCTCATCGGCAATGTTCTCGACCTTGAATAAGTTCTCAACCTTGTCTGGGCCTGTACTTGACAGGCACAAGGTAACCATCAAGGTTCTTCCACTTGTAATCCCTTCTGATTCTACTAGTTTTAATGAACAAAAAGACTGTGTCACTCTGTTTACCCTGAAGAGTTACCACATCTTCCTACTACCATTTTTCCTACCCACCAGCATCTAACCCTGCTGCACGATGGAGCTTATTTACTTCCAAAACTCCTTGTGCCTCTAGCCTTTCTTCTATATGAACACTCATCTCAAAGCTCACGGGATGATTTCATGTGTAATCACTGGAGTAAAATGGATCAACTTGTTCAGCATCATAAGTGATGACTCAGGCACTGATTCCGGGCATGCTGTCTACTCTCCAGAATCATAGGGTTTTATTACCGATTTGGGAGATTCCCTTTTCTTTGGAATTTGCCTGTTTTTTTTTTAATTCCAAGTTATTATTCCAATGTATGTTTATCATACATGTAATACATCATATCATAAAGGTTCAAACAATACAGGATATCATTGTTGCTCTTTTATACCATTCCTTCAGTAATCCAATTTTTAAAAAAGAACTAAGTGGCGGTAGCTGGTATTTGGCTTTCCACACAAATGAACACACGCTCACACTTGCATGCACGTCAACATGTGCAAGCATAACACTGTACTGCTTTGTAATATGCTTTCCCTCCTCTCTGTATTATTACAGTTTTTTTTTACATATCAACCTACAAATCAACTTTATCCATTTTGAAGCCTTCATGATAGTCCATTTTATGTGTAAACTATAATCTATTTAACAAATCCCTATTGATTTCATTTATTTCCTATTTTTGGCAGTTGTTAATAATACTGGAGTTAAGATTCTCATTTGTATATGTGTTCATATAACTGAAATTATTTCACTGGTTATATTCATAAAAGGTGTGTGTGTGTGTGTGTGTGTGTGTGTGTGTGTGTTGGACCAAGGTTGTAGGGCGACCAGCTTTAGTTGGTTGATTGGCAGTTTATGAGAATGTTTCTTACCTCACTTGCTTTTACTGAGTGTTATAAGTAGAATTTTTTTATCTTTGATAATTAGATTAAATATTGCATTATTTTTAAATTAGAATTTCTTTATGAGTGTGATTCAATTGATTTTTATATATTTATTTCTAATTTATTTAGATTTATGCCTTCAAAATTGCCAGTTCATATTTTTTGCCCCATGGGGTAGTTTATCTTTATTTTAATGATTGGTGGCAACATTTCACATTTTAGGGTAGTATCTCTTTACCGTCTGTGTTGCAAAGATATTCCCTAATTTCCCACTTGTCTTTTACTTTGTTTAGGCTTCTTTTGCTCAAATGAAGTCTGATATTTTTGTGAAGTTTATCATGCTTTTTTTGTCATGCTTAGAAAATAATGACTTTTCCATCTAAATGTTGGTTAAATACTTATCAGTGACGTTTTTCTAGTACATTTACATTTGCTTTAATTTTTTTAAACGTTTATCATTTCTTTTTGAGAGAGAGAGAGAGTGTGTGTGAGTGGGAGAGAGACACAGAGAGAGAGACACAGAATCCTAAAGGCCTCCAGGCTCCAAGCTGCTAGCACAGAGCCCGACATGGGGCTCGAACCGACAAACTGCAGGGTCGTGACCTGAGCCAAAGTTCACATGATTGCCTATTTACAATTATTTTTAAGTCAAATATTTAAAATACACACAATTTATTTTTGTGTATGTTCTAACTTTTCCCCTAGTGGATCAAAGTTGTCCAGATCCCATAAAATGTAAGCTTGCTTGTATATGGTGTACATGATAATATATATGGTTTATGTATAATATGTGTAATGTAATACAAATATAAACACAAATATATAACAGCAGCCAGCGAAATGAGAGAAGAGGAGATCCCCACTTGATTCCCCCCTCAGCAACAATATTTTGGACAGAAAAATTGTGGGGGCTCTGGGCTTTAGGTAAGAGACTGTGAGACCCTGGTGGAACCCAAGACTAAGAAGGTATATTTGGAGAAGGACATCCGCCCAGGTGGCTGTCATGCTGACAGTAGTCCTGGCTACAACCTAGAAGCAGCTCTGTTCCCCTGTGAACTCAGCTTGGCCCCGTTTAGCATTGGTCCCATCACTGGCAACATCTGCCGAGAGACCCAGCAGAAGTCATACCCACCTGTGCCCTGGTTAACAGCCCCGGCAACCTTGACCCTGGCTGTGGATGCTGAAGCAGCTCCAGCCCTCTCAGCTGCCAGTCCCGCTCAGCTGGGGACAATGCAGGAGACACGCTCATATATGCCTCTCAGACCCTCAAACCCCGGTCCAACTGCAGACGCTGAAAAGGCCCTAGAACTTGGCTTCTGCACCTCACAGTCATGGGCCAGGAATACTCCCGCTCGTCCAACGACCCACCAGGAGACACATGCTACTGTGCCTCCAGAGGTTGCCCCACAGACCTCAGTCCAACTGCAGATTAAAGTGGCCTGGGAACACTTGTGCCCACAAGGACCTGGAGGAAGACACACTCCCAGAGACAGGCATGCCAACCTGTCTTTGAAGAGTCCCTATAACCAACATCTAGCTTCAAAGAGACATCTTGGCACTTTACTAGGACCAGCTTCAGGCATCCTGCCAGGATTTTAAATCTTGAATCCTGAAAAGTGCTCCCTCGTCAATGAACTCTCGCTATTCAGCCTCACATTCCACCCACCCCTTTGGCCCTCATGATCCACTCGCACATCTCTCCTTTGTCAACAAGAGGAGCTTCCAGTTCCTGCTGGGTTGCACTGGTGAGTGTATTCGTTTCTTATGGTTGCTGCTACCTAATACCACACACTTGGTGACTCAAAACAACAGGAGTTTATTCTCTCATGGCTCCAGAGGCCAAAGGTACAAAATGAGTCCTACAGGGATAACTTCAAATGGCAGCAGAGGAAGTTTGCTCCACAGGCTCCGGGGAGAACGCATTCTGAGTCTCTCCCAGATGCCAGTGGCTGCTGGCCTTCCTTACCCTGTGGTTCCCTCATTCCCTCTCCACTTCCAGCCTCGCATTGCCTTCTCTTCTGTAGTCATCCCTCTGCCTCTGTCTCCTAAGTACTCCTGTGATAACATTTAGGGCCCACTTGGATGGTCCAGGATCATCTTCCCAGATGAAGACCCTTAGCAATCACATCATATCTCCAAAGGGTTGATTTCAGGGCTTAGGACCTGAATATCCAGGGGGCCCTGTTTCAGCTTAGTGTCAGATTCTTTTCAGTGAGTGAATTATTTCTCTGGCATCATGAGTGGGATCGGCCTTTCTCAGAATATGCTGAGACATAATCCCAATTGTTCTGGAGGCATGGAGGAGACCTGGGAAAAGTTCTTGAGGAAGACAAGAATCATCTTGTAGACATCTGCTTCCTATGAGGTGTTTGTGTGGCCGTCACACACAAGGAAGTTGATCTCCACCAGCAAAGGGGAAGGGATACTCTGGCCAAGTGACTGCGGGAGAGTCTGGGGGTTTGCAATTCTCATGAGCAACCTCTCAAACTTCCCCATCCCCAGACTCAGGGTCTCACTCCTTCCTTAGCCTGGCCCTGGATTTAGCACAGGAGACTCCCCTAAGCTGCACATTCAGCCTCCCGTGTGGATCTGCCACCCTTACAATTAGGTCCGATGCCTGATTTTCAGAGCTCTCTCCTTGTGGCTGCAGAAGAGTAATGCCTCATGAGTTGTGCCAAGGAAGTTTTCAGGCTTTCGTGACATACCCTGAATTGAATGTTGGCCCCCCTGGGCTTTGCGTTGTTTTTTCAGGCTTCTGGGAAAGTTAACAGAAGTGACCCACCCTTAATTCTTAAAATTCCGCAATTCTTATACTTTCCATGACTATCATATTAATGTGCTGGTGCTAAAACGTGACCCAGTGTTTCTCCTTTCACCTGTACCTCATCCCAACATACCACAGCTGAGTCTTAGTGATGAAACTACGGTTATCACCAAGCCCACTTTCCCCCCAGCAGTGGCGAATGGTCCAGGTGCAGAATTCCATCTGCAGGATCTGCTTCCTAGGGCCACTCCCAGTACCAGCTCAGGGCCACTCCCAGTCTCAGTCAGGCTCCCCCCAGAGCAGAGCCTGAGACAAGATGCGTGTGTGGCTTAACTGGGAAATCATCCCAGGGAGCAGGAATCCCTGGGAGGAAGACAGGGGTTAAGAGGAAAGTGAGATGAATGAAGAAGAGATGTCCCTGACCAAGGGACCAAAGTCTCTGCAACAGATGTCCAGCAGAGACTTGATTGAGCATGAGAATATGGAATGCTTCCCACAATTGTCTGAGGAATGGTTGCTGGGGTGTCTACCCATTGGCTCCCCTTTCCTATTGTCAAGGTGCTCTCTGCACTCTGGGCACTCATGCTCAGACCTAGTGAGTACCCAGCCCCACCGCCAAAATTCATGGCATCAAAGGATCCCAAGGAAGAGGCTACCCTCTGTCGGCCTGCCACAAGCAAAAGCCTGAGGGGAACTGTCCGACCCAGCTGCAGATGAAACGAGAAGAAAGGCTGAGGGAGAGGTAAGGCAGACATCTGATGTGTCTGCCACAAGGTGCTTCCTAGAGGTGTTGTGAGGAATGACAGGGACCCAGGCGCAAAAAGTACGCAACATATTACCATGTGCCTAACAAATACCCACAAATGTTATCAGTTGATATTCTGATGTGTTGCCAAACTTCTATCATCAGCTTAGCGAATCTTACGTGATTTAATCTGCAAGCAATGCTCTATGGTAGAGGATATGCCCATTTCACAGATAAGGACACTGAGGATCAAAAGGGTACAGCAGCTTGTCCAAAGTCAACCACCAAACGCCAGAAAACAGGTCTGTCCACAGTGCATTTCCTACTGCAGAAGGCTCCTCTGGTGGGAGAAGACAGAGACCCTCTCTTGGGAAAGGAGTGTTGAGTAAGTAGTGGTGGCTATAGGTGTCAGAGAAACGCCCTCCTTAACCCTCCTGCATCTTCTGTTTACTAGTCTGCCGCCTTCACCAGGGCTCTCAATCTCTCAGAGCCCGGCCTAGATAGTCATATTGGCAGACAGCTCCCCAGGAGGCCTCCTAGCCCAATATAGCTCTTCGATCCCCATTTCCAGAGACACTGCTGGGTGCCTAAGACACAGTCCCAGGGGCTCCCACTAACAAGGCCCTGAGGGGGAAAAACACCACATTTCTGAGGACTCATGAGGAAACTGGGTGTGAAGAAAGCTTCTCTTTCCTGCCTCTCTTTTGGGGCTCCTTCCTCATCCCAGGCCCAAGACAAGTCTGGAAATTAGTTTATCTCTGCTCAGTGGCTCCACTCGGGGTTGACATCTGAGAAATATACCCCTCCCTTAGCAAACCTATATCTAGTCCCGTTTATACCTCTAGTTTCCTGGGTGGCTTGAGAATGTGAACAAGTCCTGGGACCTCAGTGACCCTACCATTAAATGGAATTTATATCACCGTCTCTAACTACTTGCTATAAAGCTATGGCTAGAGATAAAGCCCTTGTTCATCTTTTTAAAAGAAAGTTTGAATACCAGAAGATGTGAGGCACGGTTGCTATATTTAGGAAGGGCTTGTGTTGTTTACAAAACAACTTGTCTTTCTCCCCATCTGTCTACTTCCTCTTTGGAGGGATAACACTGTAAGGGTAATGCTAGGATACAGAAAATATCAGCTTGTTTCCTTGATTTATTATATCTAGTTCCTTACCTCCTTTCTGGCGGATACGTGGATCTACATAACTCCTCATCTCCTTTCCTGAAGAGCCTCCCTTGTGTCTACGCCCGTGCCTAGGTGAGTGTACTCAGGGGTTCTTTCCCTGCTCTTCCAAAACAGTGATGGGCCTCTGTTGCTGCCATCAGCTCAAATCTGACTTTTCATGAGGTACAATTGCTGCCTCTGAAAAAGAAACTGTTTTATGGGAAGATCTGAGGCTACGACCCAAAGATCCTGGCTCCTTTTCTGGACCCCTTCGCCCATACCCCCATTTCTTGGAAGCCTGTTCTCTGTTACTCTTAGGAGAGCGTAGGAGAGCGGGATTCACTGAGTCTGATTCACTGCCTACGACCCATTGCATCAGGCAGCCTTAAACCTTCACTCCAGTCCCAGGTCCTGCTGAGCCTTTCCATCAAAAGGAACATGGAGGTATTCTTTGGAGTTCCAGAGCAGGGAGCTGTAATAGCTCAGGAGGGAGAACCTGGGACTCGGGACAATGCTTTGAGAATGCTAAATGCCTCTACACCTCCTGTAATTCATCCTAATTCACAAAAGTCTAGCCTCAGTTCCAATATGTCCCGAAAATCGTCCATGACAACTCTAGGTCACACTGATGCTCTCTTTCTCTGCAATCCTATGAATGCTTGAGCCATCTATTTATCTATTTAATAAACACTGAGTACCTACTATATATAAAGCAGTATGATAAGTATTAATATTGTTAAACTGAATGAAACCTGCTTCTGGTCCTCATGTCATTTACAGAGAAGTAGGGGAGATACACTTTATAGAGAAATGACTTAGCTAGAAGATACATGGTAATAAATTCCATGAGATCATGTATAGTGAGAGCTTAGGAGAGAGAGACAGAGAGACAGTGGTGCTTTTGACAGTGGGAACTCCCAGGCAGCCAGCCTTCAGTCTTGAAACACTTGGGATGTAGAGTTGGAAAGGGATCCATTGCAGGCAGAGAAAACTGCATGAGCACGGAGGTAGAAAGTGACACAGTCACAATCTAATGCTTACGTGAAAAAAGGAAGATAGAGAGTAGTTCATTGCTTTTTATGTAGTATATGTACAGAGCTGTGGTCCATCCATTGATTTGTCCTTTGCAAAGCACTGATCAATCATCAATTTCAGAAATTATGAGCTGCCTGTGACTGGTTCTCCTTCTCGCCTATCTGGAGATCCTAGAATCTTAAGCATATTTTAGAGATCACTGCATCTAAGTTTTCATTCATGTGAACCCATCACCCTTTCCCCTTCTGTTAGAGTCACTAGACTCCAACCGCTTCCCTCTGATTCCAGTGTATTCTATGCAAGGGAATAACATTACTCTTAGGAAGTTCGAGCTCTGCTCATCCCATCAGCAATAGAGAAACATTGATTTTTTTTTTTAACCAGGATCTTTTATAATATCTGAAAAACGTGGCTCAATCTGCTTCTCTAAGTATGTGCCTACTTCCTGAGGATCTCTCCTTAGAGCGAGTGGTCAAACCGCTGTGTCCGAGTCAAGAATAAGTGGGAGGTTGGTGGCCGTGTGATGTAGAACACTAACGGTACCCAGCTGCAGCTGCCCCAGAGGTCATGCTTGCAATTTTGATTTCAGAGGTGAGTAGCAGATACTATAAAAACAATAAATAATTTTAAATTAAGCTGTTATAAAGTCTTAGTTGGCATCAAGAACATCAGCAACTTATTGACCTAGGGATTTTGAATTTATACTTCAGCCCTACGTTCCTCACCTTGGATAAATATACTTGGTTCAACTCTCTGATGTCTGCAATCACGGGGCTGAGTCTTGCTATCTTTGTTTGAGTTTTGTTTCTAGAAGCTCTGAAGCCAAGATTTTCAAATGCTTTCTGGTTTCTCTGGAAATAGCATTAATTTTTCTATTGTAAAATCTGCTTATTGGTTTTGACTGATGCCCCAGAGTAAAATGGAGAAATCCATCATAATCTCACTGTCTGTTTTTATCTTAATTCATTTTCCCAATGCCCCAAGTATTTCAACCCTTTCAACCAGGAGAGGATGGAAGGGACAAAGTGATGATGGTTTGGGGCATCTCAGCTAAGAGCAGAGGCACTGAGTTGATGGAGGAGGTGAGTGATGAGGTGTAACCTGGGGAGTGGGAATATCATCACCCAGATAGCTGAGAACTTACCTGGGGTTTTTAACATGGGTAGTTTAAAGCATTAATGTTGAATAAATAAATTGGAGTGGACTGATATCTCCCCTCCTGGGACATTTCCTTACAGAAACTCATGGAACCAGAGGTTGGGGTTAACAGGACATCTGTTACTGAGTTCATTCTACTCGGCCTAGTGGAAACAGAACAGCTGCAGTCTGTGGTCTTTGTAGTCTTCCTCTTTGCCTATCTGCTCACAGTTGGGGGCAACCTCAGCATCCTGGCCGCCATCTTGGTGGAGCCCAAACTCCACACCCCCATGTACTTCTTCCTGGGGAACTTATCGGTGCTGGACGTTGGGTGCATCACCGTCACTGTTCCCTCAATGTTGGCCCGTCTCCTGTCCCACAAGCGTACCGTTCCCTATAGGGCCTGCCTCACACAGCTTTTCTTCTTTCACCTCCTGGCTGGTATGGACTGCTTCCTATTGACAGTGATGGCCTATGACCGATTCTTGGCCATCTGCCGGCCCCTCACCTACAGCACCCGAATGAGCAAGACAGTCCAGAGGATGTTGGTGGTTGTGTCCTGGGCTTTGGGTTTCACCAATGCATTAAATCACACTCTTACCCTAACCACCCTGAACTTCTGTGGCCCCCATGTGATCAATCACTTCTACTGTGACCTCCCACAGCTCTTCCAGCTCTCCTGCTCCAGCACCCAACTCAATGAGCTGCTGCTCTTCGTAGCAGCAGCCTTCATGGCTGTAACCCCCTTGGTCCTCATCACTGTGTCCTATGCACACGTGGCAGCTGCAGTCCTACAAATCCGTTCAGTGGAAGGTAGAAAGAAGGCCTTTTCCACATGTGGCTCCCACCTCACAGTGGTTTGCCTCTTCTATGGTACTGGTATCTTCAACTACATGCGTCTTGGTTCCGAGGAGTCTTCAGACAAGGATAAAGGGGTTGGGGTCTTTAATACTGTTATCAACCCCATGCTGAACCCTCTCATTTACAGTCTTAGAAATCCTGATGTTCAGGGCGCCCTGTGGCGGGTACTTGTGGGGAAGCAGTCACTGACTTAAGGTTTGACAATGTCCCTTCTCTCCTGCCTTTCCTGGGTTAAGGAAAACTTCCCATGAAGGTAGTAACCTAGAAAATGGCCCATAATCATATCTCTAACTGCCTGAAGATTTGTGTGATGTATGTGTCCCGCAAAGAAATGCTATGTAATTCATTCATTAATTCATACAAGAGATATTTATTAAATTGCTTCTAGGATCCATATGCTTTCCTAGGGGACTGGTGAACAAAATAAACAAGAGTCTCTGCACTTATGCAACTCACGTTTTCATGAAGAAAGACAAAATACATAAAATAAATAAGCTTCATATATGGAATATCACACAGCGATAAGGGCTCTAAAGAAAAATAAAGAAGATAGGCAGATATGAAGCTAGGTTCTGCTGAGCAAGTGCCCCAGCTCAATTGCCACCTTGTGTATGGCTGTGCTCACTTTCTGAGTAAGGCTGAGGCCTTGAAAGCCCAGTAGTTCTGGAGAGCAATGGCGTATAAGGAAGGGCTATTTGGATAATAGGTAACCAATCAACCCAAGTAACCAGTAATGTCGCTGTGAAGGTTTTTTTCCCTGGTGGGGACATAAGATTCCATCTAGGTCAGAGTACAGAAAGAGCTTTTAAGCCATGGGCCCAGTGCCAAGATTATCCTATTCTACACTTCACCTTTCACCTCCAAAAAAAATCCATTCCTTCTCTTGACTATCACACAAGAACCCAATGTAATGTTTAGTGGACAGGTAGGGTCTAGAGAGAGAAATAGCTCACTAAATTAAAACCACTTTAATACACACATGATATATCTCCAGGTCAAAAAAGCAGTGTCCCATCTCCACCCCCTGCCATGTCTTTCTTATCAGATGAATCCCCTTGTTCACAGATATGATAAAGCCTTTGTAAGAATAAGCATTTATACGCCCACCAGGTCCTTCGAGTTTTCAGCAAGGAATGTACAATATAACCCTCTCCTCCAACATCTTATCTTCCCCTCCCAAACCTCCTAGCTCAGAAAATGCCCATAAATGAAGTTTCTGGGAGTGATTCCCCTCTCCAGCTTTATCAGTACATCAGTACAGCTCCAATCCCGAGAATTTCCTCATCTTGGTGTTTATCCAGCCTTCGGCTCACCCATTTCCGGTTTGCACCTTTTCTCCAGCCTTCCTGGGAAGGCTACTTACCCTGTCCTAGCAATTCTACCATCCCTCCAATGTATCCTTCCTAAATCTGCCCCATGGCTACACCTGGAGCCTGGCTTCCCTGTGATCTCTTCTTGGAGCCATGAAGCTGAGGATGGGCTGAGATGAGGATGGAAGAAAACACAAGAGTGTGGGAGGTAGGACAGGAGTGGGAGTGGATTCATGAAGATATAATGTGAGGATGCAGTGAGGGATGGGATAAGATGGTGAGCAGAAGGGGTGAGAAGGAAGGACAGAAATTAGGGGAAGGAAACAAGAGAATGGGAGATGAGAAAGGATGGGATGATCGGAATGATCAAGCAAGATGCCTCAGGAATGCTGATGAGCTCAGAGATAAGTATGGAAAAAGTGAAGAATGAGTGGGACCGGAGACGAGAGTAACATTCCTAGTATGGAAACACTTCCCATCAGCATGTGGCCATGTAATAACTAGCACCTTTGATGTTATCGTTGGGTTTCCCCTGCCCCTCATTCTAACTGGGCGGGGGAGGGGGGAAGTTGAAGTTTTGCTGAAGGTATAAGGATGCAGAATAGTCTCGGTTCTCCTCTTCTGCTTCTTCTGACTAGCAGCCAATCCTAGGAGAACAGAGAGTAGGGCTGGCAGGACTGGTGAGAAGGAGGGTGGAGGTGTGTGCTCAGGGTTCATTCCCCTGGCCCACTCAAGTTATCAGCCTTCCTGCCTTTGGGGGCAGTGCCTGCCGGTACAGTCTAAGGAATACGGCTGAAGTATGTCTGTTTTCTGATACTCTTGGGTCTCCCAACACTTCAGGGTTAAAGAGAATAAGCAAACTTCTTGCGAGTAAAAATCAGGAATGTGGGTTGTAAGCACTGCTCTGAGACGTTAGAAATTTCCTTTCTCTGGCTGGACTTGTTCCAACCTATACCTTAAAGAACTGGGACAAGATCATCTCCTCCACAGTTCTTCACATTAAATGACCCTTGATTACAATAGGTTGGGTGAATTTTTTCCTAGGGCTGAACCCAGAAAATATTTTCAGGATATTATCACTATTTCCACCACTCCATCTAACCTGTGAGCATTTGACACGACCAGTCTTATCTATTACCCATCAAAGGTCCCCAGACCTTGGTAAGACAGCAGAGACAGGACTCTGGTCTTCTCAGCCCTAACTGCAAAATCCAGCATTCCTTGATGGCTGACACTCTATGACCCTTGAGTAGCAGCATATCTTGCAGGAATGTGGAAACAGGATGCCTACCAAAGGAATGACTCAACTATGAAGACTGGCAAAGACAGGACCAAACCAGACTGTGCCAAGATGGACCCTAGAGCTGACCTTTCACTCACTTTCTCCTTCATTATTGTACTAAAAGTCATGCCCAGGGGTGGAGATTTAACAGGTAATTACACATATGACGCATTAAGAAGCATGACCTTTCAATGCACAGGTGCCAATAAATTCCCACCTCTACATGCTTGAAAGACATCCTTTTCCCACCCGATAGAAGACTTTTTTTCTTCAACTCATGTAATTGCCCCTTCCTTTTCCTCATAAAAGCCCCTTGCTTTCATCCTACAAGCAGGGCTGTTTGGATTTCTACCAGAATCTGTACTCTCTGAATTGCAATTCTTTAATCCCAAATAAGTGCTCATTTGCCTCTCACTGTGGCTCTTTATTTTCAGATTGATAGTCTTTCCCTGTAATGCTTTATGATTTTGTGTCTCGCTTTGAGCGAAAAAAAGACTTTTTCCATCTATAGCAGGCAAGCTAAGCTAGTTTACATTGTGCTGACAAACAGCCCCTAAAATCTCGGGGGTTCTCAACAGCAAAGGTTCATTTTTTATTTATGCGACCTCAGTTATTTGATAGATCTAAAAAGAGTTGTTGTTTTTTGATTGCTCATCTTTTTTCTTATCTTGAGGATGACTAACGACTTCCAAGTCTGAGTGGAAACCGCAAGTCTACATTTTATTTGATTTGGTAATTGCTTGTAGTGAACATTCCTGGTCTTTCTGATTTCTGGTTCTGCCTTTCTATCAGCTCCCAGTTTCCCTCTGGCATCCGGGTGGTTCTTGGGAATGGGTTCCACCCTGTGCCTCCAGAGCGGAGATACTAGCATTTATCACTGGCCTGGCCATAGTGATGATTCTCCGTGGGCATGTGGCCTAAGCTAGTTTAATAAGATGCTTTATACTAGCATTTCACAACTGTGTTTCCATGACAGAATTAAGCCCTGTGCTTAATTCTGACAATTTTGTCAATTTTCTCAAAATGGACAATTTTTTCAATTCTCCCAAGGCTCCATAGCTAGCAACATCCTAGATGCACAGGACAGAAGTTAACTTACTACATAGAATGCATACCTTAGGTTACTAGAACTGAATTCCTGAGGAACTCTGGTTGAGAAGGACTGCTCTACAAGTGCTCCTGATAAAGAAAATTTGTAACTTTTAATGTTTGTGGGCCCTGCTCCTGGGCTCCCAGGGAAGCTATACCTTTACCAAGATCCCAATGACTTCATTCAACTTCAAAGCATGGGCAATCTTTCTGCCCTGAGCACACATTGTACATCTGCTTCATTAGCAAATAACCTAAAAGAAACATTCCAAACTAAAGATAAGAGGAAAAATCTCCCTAAGTTCTGTGTCTGTTCCTGTACCTCTGAAGCCTATGAACTTGCACATACTAAAAGCATAAGATAAAGGTTTTAATTTTCTGAAACGTCTTTGGCCATGATGACTGTAACTCTCAATGTAACAAAAAACATATATAACCCTGGATTAAACATTCCTTTTCCAAAGCACACTCTTCTTTGTGAAGATTGTGTATCCTGGGCAGCAGGCTTCACTTGGGCTCCAATAAAACTCTTTTCCTTTTTTTTTTTTTTTTAAGAAATTCTAAAAGATTTGTTGATTTTGTGTCAAAACTCTCAGTCAAGCAAACAAATAAACATCCTTTCCCTTGGAAGTCTGAGAGGCATCAAAGATCTACCAAGTAACCTGAGGGGCCAAAACACAGGAAAGCAAGGAATCCCAGAGAGACGTTGCTGACAATTGCACTGCTTTCCCGACGAACCATTTGCTGATTCCAAGACGGGCTGAGAGGCCACAAGCAGAGCTTCCATGGGGCGTCTGGAGCCAGAGAGGCGGAAGGAAAGTGGGGGTAAGACCTGGCAAAGGGCAAAGGATGGTACACACTCCAGCTTTTCAGTGGGGCTTCCAACATGGTACCTTCTGGAAGTAATACATAATAGGAAATAGGCCAATGAGGAACACAAAGACAAGAGAAATGTAGCTTAAATTCAATCTCCTTACAGCTTGCAGCCCACTGATAGAAACCGGAAACATGCAGAGTGTGACCTTCCCAGGGAACTCATGGCTGCCTTACTTCCTTAACGTTTTTGTTTTATTAAAGACTAAAAGTAGGGGTGCCTCAGTAGCTCAGTCAGTTGAGTGCCCAACTTTGGCTCAGGTCATGATCTCATGGTCCGTGGAGCTCAGAGCCTGGAGCCTGCCTCAGATTCTGTGTCTCCCTCTCTCTCTGCCCCTCCCTCTTTCTCTTTTTCTCTCTCTCAAAATTAATAAAAATTAAAAAATAATAAAGTAAAGGCTAAAAGTAACCTTATCATAACAGCAGCTAGCCCCTCAAGGCCCTAAAAGCCTTGCTTTAAAATTCCTTAGAAACTTACTTTAATCTCTATCCCCCTGCCTCCACAAGATTAAAAATATATTATCAGTCCTTCCTCACAATCTCGGTGCAGCTCTTTCTTCCCATTGGTCCTGTCCCCTGCTATAATTAAATCACCTTTTTGTACCAAAAACGTCTCAAGAATTCTTTCTTAGCATTTACTCACAAAGCCCACTTCATAATTTCATCAGTACTGAACCTTCTGTATACCCTGTTTTTCCCCTACACATACATACCTATGATAACGTGTAATTCATAAATTAAGTACAGTAAGAGATTAACAACAATAATAAATAAGACAATTATAATAAATAATAATAAAATAGGGCAATTATAATGATAAACCGTGACAAAAATTATGTGAATGTGGTCTTTCGCTCAAAGTATCTTATTGAACTGTACTCTGCCCCCCCCATGATGTGAGATGATAAAACGCCTACGCGATGAAATGAAGTGAGGTGAACGACATAGACATTGTGACCTAGTATTAGGAGACTATTGACCTTTTGAGGTCAGGAGGAGTATCATCTGCTTCGACCGTGGGTACCAGGAACCACAGAAAGCAAAACCACACTGAAGGGGAACTTCTGTATAATCAGAGTTTACGTCCCAGGCCTTTTAACTAGACTCTGGGGAAAATGCCTACAGGTCCTGTGGTACTAATAGCTTCTCACAATCGGCCACAGCTCAAAAGGCCAAAGTAAGCACTCTTAACGCTCAGGATTTTAAATCAAAGATATTTTTATTGGGGTGAAGAGGCAAAGAAGAAAACAGAAGCACCAGCTGCCCCTCCCCCTCCTGCTAAATGTGTCCAAGGCAGATACTCCTATGGTCTGGATGTCATCCCTTCCAGATGATCAAGAAAAAAGTGATTTGTTGTGGACAAGAACTTTGGCTCCTGAGGGACACCATCCTACCAGGCAGGGAGGGAGTGATGCACCCACTGCAGCAGCCTGCTTGTGGCCAGTGCCTGCCTTCCAGTGCCTTCCCCTGGATTGTCAGATGGTCAAAAGGCAGAGAGGCTTTTTTTTCTCACGGGCACAGCTTGGCTGACAGTGACAGGTCAGAAGCTGAACTCACCAGGAACCTTGTCCACTTTTGTAGAACAATGTTGCCAAAGGAGCACAATGTTGCTTTTGCTTTTGCAGGTTGTACTTAAAAGTTCAGGCGCTTCCTCTCCTTCCCAGATCCCACAAGGCCCATAAATACAAACAAAATAGAAACAAGACCTTGTGACCCCTCTTTGTGAAAGTCCAGGTCATTATGACTTTTGTGGAAGGTGATTCAGGAAATATGTCAAAGACTCTGAACAATAAAGCATTTGGCCCTGGCAATTCCGTTTCACCAATTTCCCCTAAGGAAACAATCAGAGAAGGGAACAAAGAGGTACAGACGAGACACTTACTGCCATGTTGCAAACAAGAGGAGAAATGAAAGCAACTAAATATTGAACAACAGTGTTAAATGAATTCTGCTGTCTTCATTAAATCACCCACTGAAAGGCTGCATAGGCAGTAAGTGGTAATGCAGCTGAATATTTACTGACATAGAAATGTATTATTAAGTGAAAAAGCAAGTTTCAAGACAATTTGAATTTATTCGGAAAAAAATATGATTATGTATAATTACCAGAGGTCAAAGTTTAGAATTTATACCAAATTGAATTTATACCAAATAGCTGTTTGGGGCAGTAGAAATACAGGTAATTATTTGGGGTTTATTTTGATTTTAATATTTCTGCCAGAAGTGTACATTGTTGGTTTAATAAAAACAATAAAAGTTAAAACTAACAAACATCCCATGGTACCTCATTGTCTGCAGACTCATTTCAAGCTCCTCTACAAGGCATTTGAGGCCATCTGAAGTCCCTCCCACTGGCGGCTGCTTGTTCACCCGGGACACTCGGCTAGGACGTTCCCCTCACCTGTCAGGCTGTTTCCTGCCTCTCTGTCTTTGTCCACCTGTTCTTGCTTAATAACAACTGCACTGGCTATGGGCCAGGCATTCCTCTAAGGGCTTTTGCACATTATCTCATTTTCCTCACGGCTACCCTCTGAGTGACATGATGCTGTCGTACTCAACAAAAAGATGAGAACACAAGGCTTAGCCAGGTGAGGTGACTTCCATGACCACACAGGTATAGGTAAGGCTGGGACGAGAGTGCTGGCTGGCTGAGCAGATAGCAAGACTCCCGTCCACACCATTCCCCTCCTCTGTCACAATGATCTTACTTTGTCCCGCTTTCCCTGGGTAGCTCTTAACATGGCATTACTTAAGTCTCAGGCCAGCTGTCAACCCCCTAAGGAAGCCTTCCCTGAATCCTCCTCCCTAACAAGCCAAGCTAGGCTTTCATCCTCCGTGCCCCTCAACCCTCCTACGCAGAGCATGACCACTGCCATCAGCCATCGCATTAAAATATTCTTCTTCCCGTCTGTTGTGAACTCCTGGTTCATGTTTGTAACCCAGTTTGAGTCCCCTAAGAGGCACTCAATCATTATCAGTTAAATGAATTGAACCTCAAATCAATTCATTTCCTCATCTGTCAAAATCTGATCTGGCTCCACTGATTCATCTGCAAAGGATTGCTCCTTCTTTGGAACTGCCACAGTTCAGTGACTTACCAGTTGCTACTCAGTTTCCATTCATTGCATTTTACATGGCTGGAGCCTAAGTAGAGATTGAGTCTTACAGTTCCCTCCTGCCTTCTACTGCCTCCACCGCCATTCCTGTTCATGCATGTGTTGATAAGCTGGGGAGCTTTATTCTGAGTGAAGGATAGAGTGGTAGCAAGCAGGAGAGATGGGACAGGCAATGGAGTGAGGAGCCACAATAACAAAGGACAGGATGGACTGCCCAAGGTTAAGGTCTTCCCACAGGGAAAAGGAAAGCAGGAGAAACACAGTCAACTCTTGCTTTGAAGCCCAAGAGATGAAAACCAACCCAGAGCGGAGGAGAAGCACTTGTCTGCAAGCTTTGCCTGAACAGTAGGGTCTGTGTCCAGAGAGAATATGGGTTAGCGCTAAAGCAGTAAGAGCTATGGCCAGCAGAGCTGGAAATGGACAACCTACCCAGTGCATCTGCCACAGAGTGGTACAAGTCTTCTTCTCCAAGTGGCTTATAGGCATCAGGCCCCTTAGAGAGGGCCAGAGCTCAGAACCATGAGTGGATGTGTGCTAGAGAAAACCAGAGACCCACCCCTCCCCAGGCCATAACTGGGCATATTTTGAAAGGCTGGGAGGGTGGCCCTGTGATCCTATGGTCAGGATCCTGCAAAATTCTAGTATTCATGTTAGCATAACCTTATTTATTGCCAAGGCTGGTGAGGTCTGGGGAACTCTGGGTTACATGTAGGTGTCTTTTCTTCATCACAGATATATGAGCTTATTCTGAGATGGAGCTATGTCCCACTCACTTATGTGTCCCCCATAGGATAATGCTTTGCACATGGTAGAGGAAATTCCCAGTCTCCACTTCAATGCCCCAAATTACCTCATGTCAACCTCTGGAAGGCTTTCCCTAGGAGCAGTCTTCCCAGAGCCCCATGCATGTCCTTGTTCCTCAGGCTGTAGATGAAAGGGTTCATCATGGGGGTCACCACAGCATACATCACTGTGGCTACTGAGTCCTTCATGGAGTAAGTTTGGAGGGGCTGCAGATATACCATACCAAGTGTCCCATAGAAGAGGGAGACCACAGCCAAATGTGAGGCACAGGTGGAGAAGGCTTTGTACTTCCCAGTCACTGAGGGTATTTGGAGAATAGTTCTGACAATCTGGACATAGGACATGATCACGAATCCTAAGGGGGTAAGGAAGATAAAGCAGCCTGTGGCAATCAGCACCATGTGATTGACTTGGGTGTTAGAACACGCGAGCCTCAGCAGGACATACATCTCACAGAAGATGTAGTGGATCTCCCGGGAACCACAGAAGGTCACCCTGGTCATGAGGAGGGTGTGGGTGAGGCCATAGAGGACAGAAAGTGCCCAACACAAGGTGAGGAGCAAAATGCAGAGTCCAGGGCTCATGGCCGTGGTGTAATGGAGGGGGCGGCAGATGGCCACATAGCGGTCATATGCCATTGTGGCCAGGATGAGGTTGTCCAGGGCCACCAAGGAGACGAGGAAGTAGAGCTGCGTCAGACACCCTGCATAGGAGATGGCTTTGTTCTGAGACTGAAGGCTCACCAGCATCTTGGGGATTGTGTTGGTGACGAAGAAGAGGTCGGTGAAGGAGAGGTTGGCCAGGAAGAAGTACATGGGAGTGTGCAAGTGGGGGTCAAAGCTGATGGCCAGGATGATGAGCACATTTCCCACCACTGTGACCAGGTACATGGACAGGAACATCCAGAATAGGATCCGCTGCTGCTCAGGACTCTCCGAGATCCCCAGGAGCAGGAACTCGGAGACTCCACTCTGGTTGCTTCCATGCATTTTCCCAACTGTCCGCAACATAGGCACCAATGAATATGAACATTCATAATAAGCAAAATTAACTATTTCATTAGAATTAAAATGTCTTAGATTAAATTTTATAATTTTAAAACTTTATTATCAAAGTATAATTGATATGCAATTTATATTAGTGTCAGGTGTACAACGGGATTTGAAAATTCTATACATTATACAACACTCACCTCAGTACGTGTAGTCATCTGTCACTGTAAGATATTATTACAATTTTATCGACTATATTACCAATCCCATACTTTTCATTTCTGCGGCTTATTTTTTAACTGGAAATTGGTACCTCTTAATCTCCTTCACCTATTTCACCCATCCACACACCCACCTCCCTTCTGGCAGCCACCAGTCTGTTCTCTGCATTTAAGAGTCTGTTTGGTGAGTTTTTTTGTTTGTTTCTTTTGCTTTTTATACTCTATGTATAAGTGAAATCTCAGGCAAGGGAAACAAAAGCAAAAATAACCTACTGGAACTACACCAAAATAAAAAGATTTGCACAGCAAATGAAACCATCAACAAAACAAAAAGTCAGCCTAGTGAATGGGAGAAGATATTTGTAAGTGATACATGTAATAAAGGGTTAATATTCAAAATATATAAAGAATTTACACAACTCAACACCAAAACCCCCAAACAATCCCATTTAAATTTTTTTTAACGTTTATTTATTTTTGAGACAGAGCATGAACGGGGGAGGGGCAGAGAGAGAGGGAGACACAGAATTGGAAGCAGGCTCCAGGCTCTGAGCCATCAGCCCAGAGCCCGAGGTGGGGCTCGAACTCACGGACCACGAGATCGTGACCTGAGCTGAAGTCGGACACTTAACCGACTGAGCCACCCAGGCGCCCCCAAACAATCCCATTTTAAAAAATGGGCAGAGGACCTGAATAGATGTTTTTCCAGAGATGGCCAACAGACACGTGAAAATATGCTCGACATCACTCATCATCAGGGAAATGCAAATCAAAATCACAATATCACCTCACACCATTCAGAACGGCTAATATCAAAAAGACAAGAAACAAGAAGTGTTGGCAAGAATGTGGAGAAAGGAACCCTAGGGCACTGTTGGTGGGGATGCAAACTGATGCAGTCGCTGTAAAAAACAATATGGAGGCGCCTGGGTAGTTCAGTAGGTTAAGCATCCGACTTCGGCTCAGGTCATGATCTCGCAGTTTGTGGGTTCAAGCCCCATGTCGGGCTCTGTGCTCACAGCTCGGAGCCTGGAGCCTGCTTCCAATTCTGTGTCTCCTTCTCTCTCTGCCCCTCCCCCTCTTGTACTCTGTCTTACTCTATCAAAAATAAATAAACGTAAAAAAAATTTTTTTTAAAACCTAGTATGGAGGCTCCTCCAAAAATTAAAAATATAATATTTTAAGTTAACAACAAACTAATAACAGGCACAAACACATAATGGGGAAAATCTTTGCGCAATTCAGTCATTCCAGCAACTTCCATTCTGGCATACCTAATATTACAGGAATAATGTCTATGTCTTATTTAAAATTCTATCATCTTACAATACTCTAGAAATGTTTAAAGATCTGGGGTGCCTGGGTGGCTCAGTCAGTTAAGCATCTGACTCTTAGTTTTGGCTCAGGTCATTTACTCCTAGGGTAGTACTTTAAATTGCGTTATTCAATAAATGGTATTGGGATAGCTGTCTATTTAAGGGAAAACATTAGACCAACATTTCATATTGTACCAAAAACAGTTTAAAAGTATTTAAGATTAGGGGCACCTTGCTGACTCGGTTGGTTAAGTGACCGACTCTTGACTTTGGCTCAGGTCATGATCTCATGGTTCCTGGGATGGAGCCACACCACACATAGGGCTCTGTGCTGACAGTGTGGAGGCTGCTTGGGATTCTCTCTCTCTCTCTCTCTCTCTCTCTGCACCCCCTCATCACTCATGCTCTCTCAAAATAAATAAATAAGCTTTAAAAAAAGTATTTAAGATTAAAACAGTTTATTGTGTCTTTTTCTTTTGAAAATCTACTGTAAGTGGAATAAAAGCTTTCAAAAAAATGAGAGAATATAACTAGACTGGATTTAATTTACCAAGTGGAGATAAATAACCACTTCCCATATTTTGATGTCTTTTTTGTTGAGACAAAGAAGGACAAAAAAGCAGTCAGTCTTATGAAGTCCTGAGCAAAGAGCCTTGTAGATAGCGATGTGTGTGCAAAGTCCCTGAGGAAGGGTTTGCTGTGTCTACAGAATAAGTAAGGGCCAGTGTGGCAGAGTGAGGAGGGTATCGGTGAGATATGAAGTCATGCAGGCCAGCAGGGTCCAGAGCAGGCTGTCTTGTTAAGGTTTTAAAATTTTATTGTAAGTGCAGTTAGGAGCCGTAAAGGATTTTAAGCAAAAGAGAGTATATATATTCAGCAATTATCTTTCTATTTGTAATTTATGATAGTATTGTAATAATCAGATATGGATGTGGCATTTTTGATCAGATGCTTTTTCACTGTTTATCACTGATAATAACTTTCCTGATATTAAACCATATTGTTTTTTCTTATTTATAAGTAGGATTGGTCCATAGCTTTCTTTTTGTGTGTGCCAGTCTTTTTACTCTTTATTATGACATCTGTGTTAACTTCCATTTTAAACTTGTATTCACTTTATTGTTAACTTCTAATTTGAAATGTACCCATCCCCTTAAATATACATTTTTAAAGATATTCATGGATTTTTTCCAAATAAAATTAGCTTTTTACTGTATTGCAATCTATTAATTATAAATAAAAAAATTCATTATGGAAATTCAAGCAACACAGAAAAATGTAAAAAAAAAAAAAAGAAAGAAAAAGTAAAAATCACCCCAGATTCCATTGGCATTTTGGTGAAATTCTTTCAGTTTTGTTTTTTCATTAAATCATTTTTATTCACTCAACAATGCACTGGAGAACATTGTCTAAATCAATATTTTCATCATTTTTAATGGTTGTATACTATTTCATTTTATGATAATACCACACATACTTCTATCAATATTCTGATGATGGATATGTAGATTTTTTTCCCCCATTTTCTCTGTTACAGAAATATGGTGAATATTTTTGTACATACATGTTTGGATATATTTTTATAGTCAAAGGGATGCATGCTTTCCATTTTCATACATGTTGCCAGAGTGTCCTCCAAAAAGATAGTTTCAGCTCCCACTCCCCAAAGTAATGTCATGGAAACTGTCAGCCTCCTTCATCGTTGCCATTCTCACTTGTGAAACACGTTTTAATTTTTACAGCTTTCATTACAAGTAAATCAAGATGAAGAGAAAGAAGTTTTTTAATTAACTCAAAACCTCAAGGAAATAGCAAAGTGGACTTTTTAAGGCTAAGTCACAAGTATTGAGAAAGGTATCTGTTGAAGAAGTAAGCACAATAGTCTTAAATTAGACTGGCAGCTATTGAAGATACTTGAGATCCAGGAACTTTATGCTTTTATGCTAGAAATCACTGTGGTCATGCTGAACATGGAAGCAAATACCAGACTGCTTATACCTGGTCTTCCAGTGTTCTGTAAATTGAATTTTGTATTTCCTGAAGGTCAGAGAAATCTGCTATAAAGTACATTTTCACACACACACACACACGGAGTTACTCTTGAAAAAGATTTTCTCCACATTACTGGGTATTTTCCACACACACCAAAAAGGAGAAAAATGTACACTCAGCAGTGTCATTTTGCGATTCTGGAAACAAACAAACAAAAGAACATGCTTTTGATTAAGTACTTTTTAGTTCTAGAAATTTATCTTAAGACTATAGCCAGAAAAAATGTTAAAAAAAATGTATGTATGTATATCAGAGCCTTGTTAGTAATAGGAAAAATGTAGAAACAACATAAACATTCAACAGTAGATATTTTGCTTAAAAAAATTACAGAATAGGGGCGCCTGGGTAGCTCAGTCAGGTTAAGTGCCCGACTTCAGCTCAGGTCATGATCTCGTGATCCCCGTGTTTGAGCCCCGCGTCGGGCTCTGTGCTGACCGCTCAGAGCCCGGAGCCTGCTTCCGATTCTGTGTCTTCCTCTCTCTCTGCCCCTCCCCTGCTCATGCTCTGTCTCTCTCGCTCTCAAAAATGAACAAATGTTAAAAAAACAATACAGAATAGGCAAATCCGTAGAGACAGAAAGTAGACGAGTGGTTGCCAGGGGTGATGGGAAGGGTGAAATGGGAGTGACTGTTAATGGGTACTGGGCTTCTTTGGGGAGTCACAAAAATGTTCTAAAATTAGATTGTGGTGATAGTTGCACAATTCTGTGACTGTATTAAAACCATTGAGCTGTATACTTTAAATGGGTTAATTTTAATAGTACTGACTTACATCTCAATAAAGCTGTTCTAAAAAATTATGTAATCCATTAAATATATCCATGATTATGGGCATCAAAAGTGATAAAAAAAAACTTTCTCATTTATATATGCAAAGATTTTTGCAATAACAGCTAAATTAAAATTTCAGCTTCCTCTTACACAATAAAATAGAAAACGTGCAGGTTAATCTGTCTCGAGCTAGTGATGTGTACCCCGTGTTGTGATGATGAGAAGGAGGAACAGGGAAATACACCCTCCACAACCAGCTGGGTGCCTGGATTCAGGGCTCTCTCAGGCTCCCGACTGATAGGAGTGAGGTCGGAGGCAGGTAACAGGGCTGGACACTCAAGGGACATTGGCCCATCTGCTTTCTAGTCCTCAAGGCAAGTGTCCCCCACACCTTCGTGTGCATCAGAATCACCTGTGATGCAGATTTTTAAAAGAGGTTCAGGTCCTTGAGATGAGTCGGTGTCTCTGTGCTGAGAACCAAGTCCTTTTTAGCCATCACCTGGTGGTTCTGATTGTACAGAAATGCTGTTCTGAATCTGTACGACTCAGCAGGTTGAACACTTGTGTGGTCAGGTGGCCTTAGAGGCACAAACCCCTCTGCAGGTCTGCTCAGCAGGAGGGCAGAAGCTGTAGGCACAGTTCAGAAAAGGGCTCCAAACACGGTGTTGGAAAACTGGCCTTTCTCACCTCTTCTGTTGCTCCCTAGCTGCAGCAGCTTGAGGAGGCCATGCAACGTCCCCAAGCCTCTCCGTCCCGCCCGTGAAGCCTTCCTTGCAGGCTTGGGAACTACATGCAACAGAGCACTGAAAAGATTGGAGGGATTGCTAATTACCTTTAAATACTAAAAGTTAGATTATATGAAGAATTTTCAAAGTATGTGAGTGTGTTTGTGTGACTGAGAAAGTGGAGAGGAGAAAAGATAATGAAAGGAAGAGAGAGAGAGAGAGAGAGGCTATGATGTCCAAACCTTACCCACAGCTCTGTGCTGGTCTTAGAGCTCACTGGTTCTGTTGCCTCCACTTTTCTCCTCCATTCAATGAAAATTCACAGTCAGAACACGAAGCATCTTAAGTAAGACTGTGGGATTCAGGGCTGGAGGGTACAGGTGAAAAGCAGAGGAGCTGGTACCTGGATCTTTGGTCCCCTAATAGAGGAGACCAACTGTAAGTCTGTGGGCACCCCAGCAAGGCTGGGGGACCCAAGAGCTGGTGCCTGAGTCTCAAGTTCAGGAAGGAAGGCGCTCAGGTGCCTGAGTCTCAACTGAGTCAGGACTATGTCAGGCCTATTTGTTAGTTTTGGGGCAGCCTCAGGCAAGTAATCCCAAGGCAGCTCCTTCTGACAAACATGGGTAATCACTCCAATGAACAAGGCTATTGGGAAATGGGTCTTATTTACAAGAAGTAAACCAGATTCTCCTTCTCTCTTCTTTCACTTTGTTGCCTCCCCCACCAGCCCACTCCCCCTCTTTCCTATTTTTGATGGATAGGATGATTTTAGAACTCCCAAACCATAGATCCTTTCAGCCCATTCTCTCTCTCTCTCTCTCTCTGTTTAATTTTTTAACGTTTACTTATTTTTGAGAGAGAGACAGCACGAGTGAGAGAGGGGCAGAGAGAGACAGAGACAACAGAATCTGAAGCAGGCTCCAGGCTCCAAACTATCGGCATAGAGCTGGATGGGGCACTCGAGCTCACGAAGCATATCATGACCTGAGCCAAAGTCGGATGTTTCACCGACTGAGCCACCCAGGTGCCCCAGCCCGTTGTCTCTCTTACCAAACTCCTAGCACCACTGATTCAGTGATGAAAGGATTCTAGATTCAAACAAGCCCATCTACCCCCCTCCACACCATCTAAATAGAGGAACTGGATTTTTAGCATCCCTGTCTAAAGAACATTTTGTCTTGTCTTCGTATCTCCCTTTGATGGGGAGCTCACTACCTTAAAACCAATTTCAAGGAAAATGCTTCCAGCTTCATGGTTGGAAGTCTCATAGACTTCCATGCGCAGTCCCCATCTAGGACAGAGTAATGCCACAGACACCCTGCTAGGGGAGAATGATCTCAGGTTGCTCCTGGCTCCACTACTAGTTGGGCTGTGATTCATTTATTGACTTGTTCTAGGCCTCAGTTCCCCCCCCCCCCTTGAAATCTAACAATAACAAGCCCTTCACTGGTCAAATGATGAGGTGGTCAGAGCTGCGTTGGTGCCACCACCCAGCGACCCCATGGGGGCAGTGTGGAGAGTTGGGCTCTTGCTGCTGCTGAAGTCCTTGCACTCAGTCTTCACAAGCCAAATCCCCTTTTAGGAGCAGCCCAGACAACCAACACCCCTCATCAAAAAACAACCTCAGTTATGGGGGTCTCCCCTCCCTCCTTCTTATTGTATTCATGTATATTTACTGATGGCAGGCATTGGGCTAGGTGCTGGGGAAACCAAGAATGAGATGGACATGATTGCCTCCCTTCATGGAGCTTACAGACCGGTACAGAAGAGATCTTCTAAAAGCAAACAGACAAGGAAAAAACTAATCACGACAATGAGTGTCCCCAGGAAACCATAATCTGAGACAGAGAATAACTGGAGGAGGAGTGGCCACTTTCGTAGATTGGTTGGTCAGGGAAAGTGTGTCTGAGAGATGTTCAAGCTGCCACCAGAGGGCCAAGAGGGTGCCAGCTCCTCTGAGAGTCGGGGAAGGAGCCTTCCAGAGAGAGGGAACAGGATCTTCAAAACCACAGACATGTGTTTGAGGGCTGAAAGAATGTCAGTGCTAGTGGTTTGTTAGCAAGGCTGTGAGTGGAACAGGTTGAGGTGGAGAGGTGTGTAAGGGCAGATCAAGCCAGAAAGTCATCCTGGTTTTCATGCCATAACTTCAACGAGAAGCCACTGAAGCATTTTCAGCTGGGGGAGCGGGATGGTTTGGTTTAGGTTGAATGGACGACTCTGGTTGCTGCAAGGAGACTGGGCTGGAGGCAGACAGGAACAGAAGCAGAGAGAGCAGCGGCCCAGCAAGTAGGGAAGGTGGCCTGAGCTAGGATGGGAGCAGGAGAGATAGGAAAAGAGATGATCTAGCTATGTTTGGAGATGAAATCGTGAAGCCTCAAGAGGGGACTGGATCTTAGAGGTACAAGAAAGGTTAAAATCAAGGATGATCCTTTATTTCTGACTTGGGGGACCTGGGGAGGGAGCATAATGAATTAATATAGAGAAGAGTTTGAGTTTCTGAGAGGTGAGCAGGGTAGATGGCAAGAAGGTATTAAGGTATAAAACCTCTTAGGTGGTGGCACACATTTGGAAGACATTAGCATATAAAAGATACCTAGAAGGGCACCCAGGTGGCTCAGTCCGTTGAAGGTCTGACCCTTGATTTCAGCCCAGGTCATGATCCCAGGGTCATGGGATCAAGCCCCACATCAGGCTCTGTGCTGAGTGTGGAGCCTGCTTCAGATTCTCTCTCTCCTTCTGCCCCTCTCCCCAGTTCTTATGCGCGCTCTCTCTCTCTCTCAAATGAAAAGAAAAGATGATTAGAGCCATGGAGACATATAATTTGACCCTATAATTCCATGGCTAGGGATACATGTCCTGATAAATCATTCAAAATGGAATCAGCTTATAAACAAAGATATCCATCACAATACTGTTTATAACTTTAAAAACAAAAGAGCTTAAATGCCCATCAACTAGGAAATGCTTAAGCATATGATGGTACCTATCACAGGTGAAATATTAGGCAACGCATTTATGAGCATGAAATTTCTTATGTGATAAGACAACAAGAAGGAACACTTTCTATATGTACACAAAAATATTAAAAGTAAATATACCAATATGTGGCATGCAGTTGTCTCTGGGTGATGGGATTAGAGGTGATATTTACTTATGCTTGTTTCCCAATGGACCAAGATCTAGGGTATCTCTGGGTGAGAATCACTCATTCCTCTCAAGGTCTGCAGGCCCCAGCCCAAGATTTGGGGCCTAGAAGACATTTCTAGTGTTTGCCTATTGGGAGGTTATTTGGTTAAGGTTCCATTCAGCAACATTTGGCTTCCTCCATACTCCTCAGCTCAGATGCTAATCACTGAGAAACTACTACAGTCCATGGATGCTTGCCCAGTACATTTGGGATTGGGAGTTTCTTGAACAGTATCCGGAGGAGTCTCTGAAGTCCCTCAGAGCAGCATGACATTGGATAAAACTGACATACAGTCCTCCAGAAACATGATTGCTGGCCACCAGGACTTTAAGTCTCTCAAAGCTACACAGAGACACAAAGAAGCAACCTTAACTAATTATTTGAACATGAGTTGACAAATACATCTGGGCAGTATGCCATACGCTTTCATGAGCACTTAAAGGAAAATATCAAGGCCCTTGTCCTCAGTCAAGTAGTCAGGCACTCACTTTTTATCTGCAGACATTTGCTGATACCTAATGGGTGTCAATCCCTGCCCTGGGTGATGAGGTCACAGAGCTACACCACATATGGGAGAAGTTGGTTTCCAGGTCTCCTGGGACCAAGACATAAACTTGTGCAAAGACAAGATATCTCAGCCTGGATTCTCTTGGAACCCAGAGACAGGGCTGGCTTCATGGAACCCCCCAGGGAACTGAGGAATTAGGCTGCGAAGTTGCATCAGGGGAATCGCACCAGAACCAGTCATCAGACTGCCTCAAGTCTCCATCTGCTTCCTCACTAATGAGGCTCCAGAGAATTTCTGCTTCTTTTGGCTTTCAGGTTCTGACTAAGATGCTGAAATCGATCACTAGGGAAAGTCTCTGCAACCCAGTGAAGCCACATAGTAAGTAAAAGTTTAGATTATTTTTAATGTCTCTCTGAGAACCTGGTCCTGGAGGCCCTCAGAACAAGTTATTACTCTCTGAAGCAAAGTGCGGCACAATCTTTGACCTTTCCCCATCCCAAACAGGGATCTCCAAGAGAGGGAAAATAGTGGTGGGGAAAGTGGTGGTTGCTGCTGTCTCGATTTTTGTTTTCTTTGGGTGTAGAATTGAGTAAATTATAGACCCCGATTCAAGGCACATTATCACCTCCATTCCTTGCAAAGCATGTCTTTGGCTTCATTGTCTTTTATAAGCTCCAATCTCCACTCACTTCTTTTTCCCTTATATAGGCAGCCACTTCGATATACACATGGATCCCCGAAGAATACATCTGTTTGTATGTCGTGTGTTTTATATACACAAAGAGTATTATGTTGTAGATCCCATCATGTCTCTTACTTTTTTGCACTAACACTATTTTTTATGATCCATTCTCCTTGCTCTATGGACACCAACTCCCTGCTTCTCTTACCTCTTTCCAATCCATTCTCTATATACACCAGAGTAATTTTCTTAAAGCTTAAGCTGGTCCCGATCACTTTCCTGCTTAACTCATCTCAAGAACTTCCTATTACTATTAGAAAAAATGTAAAACAGCCTATAAGTCCTGCCTGGCCTCACTCCTACACGTATCTACAAGCCCAACCACTATCCTTCTCTTTCTATTGTTCCCAAAACTTCAGCGGTACTTTCTCTCAGTTCTTTGAATTTACAGAGCTATTTCATCTCAGAGCTTTTGTCTTTGTTTTCCCTCTGCCTGGAACTCTTTCCTCAACTCCTTGAATGGCTTTCTCTTTCTCAGCCTTTGAGCTTCAGCTCAACTGCATAAATTGATACAACCATTTTGGAGAGTCTTTGGCAAAACATTATTATTACCTTGGGTCAGGTTCCCTGGCTTATGGGAATTGTGAGAGTGGTCTATCGAAGGAGTGCCCTCAGAAGAAGATGGGGGTAAGTAGGGACTCAGTACATTAGTTTCAGCCTGGTCTTCAGAGGAACTCAAGAACATAAATTGCATCCAATGAATCAAATCCATCCAGAGGTAAGGAGCTAGCTTTGTCTACCTAGTGTCAGCCAGTCCTTGGCCACTGGCTCCCCCTCTACTTCCCAGGGCAGTAAGGAGGAGGGGGTGCTTAACTTCTACCACCAGAGAAAGGGTAGTCGTAAGTCATTAGCAGCCAACATTCACAGCAGCTGGTAGGCAGGGATGAACCAACCAGTGAAAAGCACCAACAGCATGCACTAGTAGGATTTAAGGTGCACCTCGCCCTCCTTCCAGCAATTCATACTTATCAATATACTCTAGAGAACTTTCATTCGTGTACCCAAAGAGAAATGTACAAGAAAGTTCATTTCAGCATTGTTTACAATGGTGAAAGCTAGCAATAACCGAAATATCCTTCAACAGGAGGATGGGTAGACAAATAGTAGCATAAACCTATTACGGCAGGAAAAATAATGAACTTGAGTATGTGGATCAACATGGACAAATCTCAAGGACATAATCTGAGTGAAAATAGCAAGTTTCAGAATACATACTGGATGATACCATTGAAATAAAATTTTGAAATATGAAAAACAATGCTAACTCCTTTTGTGGGTGCACAACTTTCAAGTAAAATTATAAAAACATGCATAAGAATGACAAATACAAAGTTAAAGATAGTGATTACCTCTGGAGAAGGAAAAACTAACATGGGATTAGGAGTTCAAAAGTTCTCTCAACTGTAATTCTAATGTTTTATTTAAACACACACACACACACACACACACACACACACACAAGGGCACCTGGGTGGCTCAGTCAGTTCAGGCTCCAACTTTTTTTTTTTTTAATATAGTTTATTGTCAAATTGGCTAACATACAGTCTGCCAAGTGTGCTCTTGTTTTTTGGGGGTAGATTCCCATGGTTCATCGCAACAACCTCTTTGACTTCAGTCACAGCAATTTCTTGCTTAACACATCTTCAAAGGCAAGGGAATTAAAAGCAAAAATGAACTATTGGGACTTCATCATGATAAAAAGCTTATGCACGGCAAAGAAACAATCAACAAAACTAAAAGGCAACCAATGGAATGGGTAAAGATATTTGCAAATGATATATCAGATAAAGGGCTAGAAGCATCCAACCAACTCTTGATTTCAGTTCTGGTCATGATCTCACGGTTTGTGAGTTTGGGCTCCGCATTGGGCTCTGCACTGACAGTGCAGATTGGGATTCTCTCCTCCACCCTCTGACAATAAATAAATGAACCTTAAAACTAACTAAATAAATAAATACACACACACACACACACACACACACACACAAATACACACAAAATGACATTTTAAGATTTCTAAGCTGAATAGTAGATACACGATTATTTTTATTCTATCTACCAGCCCATGTATTTGTAATCTCACTTTAAAAAATTATAGAGAACATCTATTCATGTGGCTCTATGTATACCTAGAGTGATACTTCTTTTACCTAGTAGTCCACTGTATGCATCCACCAGATTTTATTTATCCATTTGCCAAAGTGGTGAACACCTAACTCCACACTGCTATAAATAACACTGTGATGAATAGCCTTGTGTATGTTTCTCTATAGACTCTAAGACATATTCTCTTAAGCATACACCCAGGAATGAGGCTACTAGGTAATAGGAGATAGACAGATGATAATGATAGATAGATAGATAGATAGATAGATTCATGGATGGATGGATATGTGTATATATACACTATATATACATATAATGTATATCCTAGTAGAGATAATCAGGAGAGAAATCTATAGGTACTTAGCAGAATTTTATATATATCTCATATATATACATTTAATTTTAATTTTGCTCTATATAGTTAATTTTAGTTTTGAAAAAGTATGTTTATATCAAAATATATAAAAATATATCTATAAATATATATAATTTTAATTTTGCTAGACATATTTAATTTTAATTTTGTCAAGGACTGATAGATTGCTCTTTTGATTGTCTCTACTAGTTTACCTTCCCATCATAGTACATGCTGTTTCTACTTTTCTCATATTCTCACCAGCTGAGTATCATCAGACTCTAGTTTGACGGTCCAATTGGTGTAAAGATCATCCCATTACTTTCTGATTTACCAGTGAGGTTTAACATTTCGTCATATTTTGTTAACAATTTGGGTTTCTCTTTATGAAATTTCCTTCTTATATACTTTACCCATCTTTGTTCTAGATTTTATTTCTATCTTCCTTTGGCAGAAGCTTCTTATAAATTCTAGGTATTACTCCTTTGTTGGTTTTCTTTTTTTTCAAGTTTATTTATTTATTTTGAGGGAGACAGAGACAGTGCAAGGGAGGGAGGGACAGAAAGAGAGGAGACAGAGAATCCCAAGCAGGTTCCATGCCATTAGCATGGAGCCCTACATGGGGCTCAAACTCCTGAAACCATGAGACCATGACCTGAACTGAAAGCAAGAGTTGGATGCTTAACCAACTGAGCCACCCAGATGCCTCTCCTTTGCTGGTTTTAAAATAAAGCTTCAGGACACCTGGGTGGCTCAGTCGGTTAAGCATCTGACTTCCACTCAGGTCATAATCTTGCAGGTTTGTGAGTTTGAGCCCCGCAAGGGGCTCTGTGCTGACAGCTCAGAGCCTGGAGCCTGCTTTGGAATCTGTGTCTCCCTCTCTCTCTGCCCCTCCTCCGCTCACATTCTGTCTCTCTCTGTCTTTCAAAAATAAACGTTAAAATGAGATAAAATTAAGCTTCTATGAACATTTGTGTCCAGGTTTTTTAATAAACATAAGTTTTTCTCTCTCTGGGATGAATTCCAGGGAATGCAATTGTTGGGTTGTATAGTACCTGCATGTTAGTTTCATAAGAAACTGCCAAACTACTGTGTAGACTGGCGGTAACATTTTACATTCCCACCAGCAAACTATGAGTGGTGCAGTTTCTCTAGATCCTCACCAGCATTTGATGTTGTCACTGTTTATTTTAGCTATTCTGACAAATGTGGTTCAATCAGCCTTTCCCTAATGGTGCTGAACATCTTTCCATGTGCTTATTTGCCATCTGTGTATCCCCCGTGAAATGTTTGTTCATACCTTTTGCTTATTTCCTGATTGTATTTTTTTAACTGTTGTATTTTGAAACATCTTTATACATTCTAGACACTAGTCCTTTGTCCCTTTTACCGTTTTGAACAAAGTGTAAAAACCTCACTCCCTTGAAGGAATCCACTAAATAAAAGCTGTGATTGCCTTCTGACATTTTGTGCTCCTTATACAGTAGGCCCACAGGAAAAGATGGGTGTCACTTTCCTAACTAGGACTATTGACAATGATTAGCAGGAAGATAGGGTTGCTACTACTTGGGGACAGGAAATAATATGCCTTAAACCTAGGGTACTCACTTGGGTATTTCTTAGTGCTTCCATGTACAGTAATAAATGTTAATGAACAATTTCAGTCACCTGCTACAAAAAGACAAGAGTAAGAACTCACACCCTTCAGGCATGAAGGTCTTATATATTCTACCAGTGGAGAGTAGAGATAACAAACTTTATTTATAACCTTGGGACAACCTACAGTAATGGGGACTGTGTCTTGTCTCACTACCCTTTTGCTTAAAACTTTCCAGCTCATAACTGGCCATCACCTTGAAGGCTATTCTGAATTATGGGTTGTATACCTACCCTAGTTGGGAATAAGTGAAACTCAATGGATTTTAACAAGAGCAAATGGAATCCCTTTATTATAGAATATATATATTTATTTATTTAGAGTCATAAACTCTTTGCCATCCAATATTGACCTTACTTGCTAATATTCTGATCATTGGCCCACTTTCCATGACCTTGCTAATTGAATTTTAGTGAACTAGAATAAAAGGCTGCACGGACTTTTAGAATTAGAAACATTGCAAAAGACATTTCTCCTTGTGAAAAGTGGTAAGTAAAATAAATGAGTAAATAAGCAACTCTTAACATATTAACTTTAAAGCACGAAGCAAAATCTTGATTTTCCTTAACAATATCAAAGTCATGAAGGGACTCAGGGAGGGGAGTTGTCACAGACATATGTGGGCGTCAGAAGTGAAAAGCCTGAGGTAGAGACTTCTGAGGTGAGGATCTAGAGAAAAGCCTGAGGTAGAGACTTCCCTGGAGGGCATGGAGGACACCTGCAGTATCACCTCGGAGGTCCCTGGCCCAAGGAAAAGAAGACTTTGCCCCTGAGACATCTCGCCAGGGCACACTTCATGTCCTTGTTCCGCAGGCTGTAAATGAAGGGGTTCAGCAGGGGAGTTACCACTGTGTACATGACAGCAGCAGCCGTATCCTCTTCTATGGAGTTGGAGGAAGAGGATGAGGGGCACAGATAAGCCCTGATCACTGTCCCAAAGAAGAGGGCAACAACAGCAAGGTGGGACCCACATGTAGAAAAGGCTTTGTGCCTTCCCTGGGCAGAGGGGACTCTGAGGATGGCTGAAACAATGTGGATATACGAGACCAGGATGAGTATAAAGGGGATTAAAATGACTGCTCCTCCCAAGAAGAGCAGCACAAGCTCATTGACCTGAGTGTCAGAGCAAGACACTTTCATCAGAGGTCCCAGATCACAGAAGAAGTCAGGAATGATCTTCTTAGAGCAAAAGGAAAGCCGAAAGATGAGGAAAGTGTGGGTCATGGCAACAAGACTCGTAAGGACCCAGCAGGCAGTAACCAGGAGGGTGCAGCGCTGGCGGCTCATGACTATCTTATAGTGGAGAGGGTGGCAGATGGCCACATAGCGGTCATAGGCCATTGTGGCCAGGAGAAAGATGTCCATGTCCCCAAAAGTCAAGAAGAAGTAGAGCTGGACCAAGCATCCCGCATAGGAAATGGACCTGCTCTGGGTCTGGATATTCACCAGGGCCTTGGGCACGGTGGTGGAGGTGAAAAGGATGTCAGCACAAGACAGGCTGGCGAGGAAGAAGTACATGGGTGTGTGAAGACGTGTGTCAGTGCCAATGGCCAGAACAATGAGCAGGTTCCCAGTCACAGTGACCACATACATGCACAGGAACAGCAGGAAGAGGATGCGCTGCTGCTCTGGCCGCTCAGAGAGTCCCCAGAGGAGGAACTCCAAGATGCTGGTCTGGTTCCCTCCTGCCATGAGCCCAGAAGCTAGAGAAAGAGACCTCCACTGAGACCCACTAAAACTCTCTAAACATACTTTACTCTAGATGATTGATAGGTATGCCATTCTCTGAACCCGAGAGAAGAATGAATGACCGTATTGTATCTGTACTGATCACACATTGTGTGCACTGTATATTTTTATTAAAACTTACTAAATACAATGTGCTAGGAAGTGTGAGAGACACAATTGAAGAGAATTAAAGTAGATTTCTTTCCTGGTTTATTTCTCCACACTCCGTTCTGTCCCAGATTTCTTTAGTTGTAATTTCTGTTTCTTCAGCTATACTCTCAAGGGCGTCAAGAAGTTTTCATTCATTCACTCATTCATTTATTCATTCATTCCACAGAGACTAAGCACCAGCTCTGGACCTGGTAGAGTGCCAGGCAAATAAGACACTGATAATCCTTACCTGTGGAGAATTTTCAATCTAATGGGATAGACATAACTGGCTATGTTGAAATCCTATAAAAAAATTTTTAATGTTTTCATTTATTTTTGAGAGAGAGAGAGAGAGACAGAGACAGAGACAGAGACAGAGCACAAGCAGGAAGGGGCAGAGAGAGAGGGAGACACAGAATCAGAAGCAGGTTCCAGACTCTGAGCTGTCAGCACGGAGCCCAATGCGGGGCTTAAACTCATAAACTATGAGATCATGACCTGAGCTGAAGTTGGACACTTAACCAACTGAGCTACCCAGGTACCCCTAAGTCCTATAATATTTTGATTCAGGGTTCTCTAACCCATTCAACTGCCCACAAATCACTCTCAGACCCCAGACAACCTGTTCTGATCCTCCATGCCCAAAATTTCATATCATCCGTTCTGTCAGAAATCAATTTAACAATCAGCTTTTTAATAAAGATACGTACAGGTAACTCTTCTTCAGTTATCTGTGATAACAAAAAAGAAACCATAATCTCCAATCTCCAAAATCTCCAAAACTGGTTGTGTACACACAGACACACACACAGACACACACACACACACACACACACACACACACACACACATTTCTGAGACAAAGCAGACTGAGGCAGAAAAGGAAGGCTTTCTGGGCCATAAATGTAGTTCACGATCTTAGCAGATGGATGAGGGCAGCCTATCGAGGCAAACTCTTGAACAAAGGCCAGGCAGTAGGAAGCCCTAGACAGGGTCAGAGATGGGGTGGATAGGTTTCGAGTGTGAGGTAGAGGAGGGATTGTAATGTAAGAGAATGTTAGAAAGGGAACTAAGAGTCAAATTTGGGAGTGTTTGGAATGGAAAGTAAAGAATCTGGAACTTTATTCTGTATGTTAGAAGGACCACAAAAGCTATTTTGAGCAGGAGGTGCTCTCAGTGCTTGAGTGGGCTCAATACATGAAAATCGCACTTTCCCACGCATGGAACCAACTGAGGGTTAGTCATGGAGTCGGTCAGTCAGATGGAGAAAAAGAATCATCTTTGTTACTGAAAAAGACTAGGTTGGAGAATCCATCTCAGCTGTGTTCACTAAGTGAGTTTTGTAATACTCCTCCAAAATTAAATCTATTTTCCCTTTCACAGGCTTAGCTGGACTATCATGGGCCACCGCACAGGGGAAGAGCCTGCATTAGTAAAACATGAAATGTGGAAGAACAAAACAAAGTGAGTTTTTCCTGAAAGTGATCAGATTCCTAATGAGAACAGAGAAGCTAAGGCCCAAAATTCAGCATTTACAGAAGTCACTCCAGGTATAAGGAGAGTAGAGGGCCAGGGCTATTAGTCTAGAAAGATACATCCGTCCTCCAACGTAGATCAAGTGAGACCATGGGGGAAGGGAAGGGGGGAAAAAAGTTAGAGAGGGAGGGAGCCAAACCATAAGAGACTCTTAAAAACTGAGAATAAACTGAGGGTTGATGGGGGGTGGAAGGGAGGGAAAATTGGGTGATGGGCATTGGGGAGAGCACCTGTTGAGATGAGCACTGGGTGTCGTATGGAAACCAATTTGACAACAAATTTCATATTAAAAAAATAAATACATAAAATAAAAAGTTAAAAAAATAATAAAAATAAACAGTAAATAAGAAAAGGGGCACCTGGCTGGCTCAGTTGGTAGAGCATACGACTTTTCATCTTGGGGTCATGAGTTCAAACCCCAATTGGGGGTAGAGTTTACTCAAAAAAAATTTATCCTTAAAAACACTTTAAAAAAAGAACAGAGAATACTAAACAAATTAATAAGATGTGTGTGTGAATGTATGTATATGAATTTTAAGTATAAATATATATATACGTATATGTAAATGTGTATATATAACATATATCACTGTGTTCCAGTAATAGTAATAAATACACTTTACTTTCAAGTTCCTAAAGAGCATCTAAAAAATAGACAATACACAAGGCCACAGAGAAAACTTCAAAAAATTCCACAAAGCAGTAATAACTCAATTCTCTGACAAAATTGCAACAAAAGTAGACATTATTAACAAAGTCAAAAAACAAAAATAGCCATTCAACCTGGAAAAATGTTTCAAATACCTCTATTAACTCTCAAGCCCAAAAGAGAAATAAAAACCTAAATTTCAGAGTTTTAGAAAACAATAATAGCAATGCTGTGTACCAGAGTCTATGCAATATAATCAAAGGAAAATTCATTGCCTTAAACACTTATGTGAGTAAGAGTAAATAATACATGAATTGGACATCTGACACAAAATGAACAACAAAAATAAACTGTATGTGGACAAGATTAAAGCAAACGTGGAGTTTAAAATCAGAAAACAAATAAAGTAAAACCAACACAGAACAACAACAAAACAGTTTTTTGGTCTTTTTCAACAAGTGGTGCTGGGACAACTGGGTATCCATCTGCAAAAGAATGAATAGGGACCCCCTACCTTAGATCAGACAGAAGTAACTCAAAATGGATCAAAGACCTAGCTGTAAGAGTTAAAAATATAACAATCTTAGAAGAAAATATAGACATAAATCTTCATGACTTTGGATTAGGCAATAGTGTCTTAGATATGACACCAAAGCACACTCAAAAAAAAAAAAAAAACCCAAAACTGCATCTCATCAGAACTTAAAACATTTGTACTTCAAAGGACACCATCAAGAATATGAAAAGAGATGTGGGAAAGAAGATGGCAGCGTAGGAAGACGCTGGCCTCACCGCGTCCTGCTGACCACGTCCTGCTGAGATGTGGGTAGATTCCACCCACATCTGCCTAAATAACCCAGAAAGCTGCCAGAAGACTAGCAGAATGGACTCTCTGGAGCCAAGTGTAGACAACAGGCCCATGGAAGAGGGGCCCCTCCCAAAGCGGAGCCCCCCCTCCCCCCGCCAAGGCAAAGCGAGCTGAGTCTGCCCCTCCCACCCCTGTGCACCTTGCGGATCCACCCCGGCTCATACGCCAGATCCCATCAAAGCAGCACCACAAGCCTGGCAGTGTGCAAGTAGCCCAGACAGGGGCCACACCAGTCCACAGTGAGTCCTGCCCCTGGGAGAGGGGAAGATAAGGTACACACCAGTCTGACTGTGGCCCTAGCGGTGGGCTGGGGACAGATATCAGGTCTGACTGTGGCTCCACCCACCAATGCAAGTTACTCCAGACAGCACAGGGGAAGAGCCCTGCAGTTCCGCGCCACTCCAGGGACTATCCAAAATGACGAAACGGAAGAATTCTCCTCAAAAGAAACTCCAGGAAGTAGTGACAGCTAATGAACTGATCAAAAACGATTTAAGCAATGTAACGGAAAATGAATTTAAAATAATAGTCATAAAATTAATCGCTGGGCTTGAAAAAAGTATAGAGGACAGCAGAGAATCTATTAGTACAGAGATCAAGGGACTAAGAAACAGTCAGGAGGAACTAAAAAATGCTGTAAATGAGCTGCAAAATAAAATGGAGGCGACCACAGCTCGGATTGAAGAGGCAGAGGAGAGAATAGGTGAATTAGAAGATAAGAGTATGGAAAAAGAGGAAGCTGAGAAAAAGAGAGTTAAAAAAATCCAGGAGTATGAGGGGAGAATTAGAGAACTAAGTGACACAATTAAACGTAATGATATATGCATAATTGGGATTCCAGAGGAGGAAGAGAGAGGGAAAGGTGCTGAAGGTGTACTTGAAGAAATCATTGCTGAGAACTTCCCTGATCTGGGGAAGGAAAAAAACATCGAAATCCAAGAGGCACAGAGAACTCCCTTCAGACGTAACTTGAATTGATCTTCTGCACGACATATCATAATGAAACTGGCAAAATACAAGGATAAAGAGAAAATTCTGAGAGCAGCTAGGGACAAACATGCTCTAACATATAAAGGAGACCGATAAGACCAGTGACGGATCTATCTACTGAAACTTGGCAGGCCAGAAAGGAATGGCAGGAAATCTTCAATGTGATGCACAGAAAAAATATGCAGCCGAGAATCCTTTATCCAGCAAGTCTGTCATTTAGAATAGAAGGAGAGATAAAGGTTTTCCCAAACAAACAAAAACTGAAGGAATTCGTCACCACTAAATCAGCCCTACAAGAGATCCTAAGGGGGATCCTGTGAGACAAAGTACCAGAGACATCACTATAAGCATGAAACCTACAGACATCACAATGACTCTAAACCCATATCTTTCTATAATAACACTGAATGTAAATGGACTAAATGCTCCAACCGAAAGACATAGGGTATCAGAATGGATAAAAAAAACAAGACCCATCTATTTGCTGTCTACAAGAGACTCATTTTAGACCTGAGGACACCTTCAGATTGAAAGTGAGGGGATGGAGAACTAGCTATCATGCTACTGGAAGTCAAAAGAATGTGAAAAGACAACCCATAAAGTGGGAGAAAATTTTGCGAATCATATATCAGAAAAGAGATTTTCATCTGGAATATAAAAAGAAAAATCACAGCTCAGAAAGACAACTACTATGATTTTAAAGTGAGCAAAGGATCTGTGTAGACATTTCCCCAAAGAAGACAGTCAGTAAGAACATAAAAAATGTTCCATGTCATTAGCCATCAGGGAAACACACATCAAAACCACAATGAGACACCACTTCACTCTCCTCTAGAATGGCTAGAATCAGTAAATCAGATAAGAAGTGTTGTGGAGGGTCGGGAAAACTTGGAACCCTTATACATGGCTAGTGTGGATGTAAAGTGTTTCAGTGTCTTTGGGAAACAGTCTACAAAAGGCTTCTCAAAAGGCTAACCATAGAATTACTCATATGACCCAGCAATTCCACTCCTAAGTATACCCAAGAGAAATGAAAACATACATCCACACGAACACTTGTACACAGATGTCCGTAGCAGCATCATTCATAACAGAAAAACTGAGAATGACCCAGATGTCCATCAACTGGTGATGGGTAAATAAAATACAGCATATCCATAAAATGAAATAGTATTTTGTATTAAAAAGAAATGAAGTACTTCTACATGCTACAACATGGGTGTACCTTGAAAACATTACACTAAGTGAAAGAAGCCAGACACAGGACAACATATTGTATAATTCAGTTTCGATAGAATTTCCCAAACAGGCAAATGTAAAGAGACAGCAAGTAGATTGGTGACTGCCTAAGGCTTGGAGGGATGGACACGTGGGGGTGATAGCTAAGAAGTGTAGGGTTTTTTCTGGGGGTTATGAAAATGTTGTAAACTTATTACGATGATTGTTGTACAATTCAGTGAATACAGAATATGATAAAAGCCATTGAACTGCACACTTTGCATGTATTGGATGGTATGTGAATTGTATATACTGGAAAAAATCAATCTAAGAGATAAGTCACTTGTTAACCCAATCAAGCAACAATAAAAGGGGAGGAGTAGGGAGAGAAACACACAAATAAACTAAATAAGAAATGACAAGGGGGACATAAACTGAAAAAGAAATTATTTAAAATCACAAGACTATTTAGCTAGAGCCCATGCAAATCAATTTGTAATTCTAGATGAAATGAAAAATCCTTGGAGACTACGATGTACCAAAATTAACCCTGGTAGAGGTGAAAAGTATAAGCCAACCACCTTCCACCAAAAAAAAAAAAATACATGTTGGGTCACTTGGGTGGCTCAGTTAGTTAAGTATCTACTCTTGATTTCAGCTCAGGTCTTGATCTCATGGTTCATGAGATCAAGCCCCACATGGGGCTCTGCACTAACAAAGAGATTTTTTTATAGCACAGTACTATAAATGTGTTTTCCTTATGATCTTCTTAATAACATTTTCTTTTCTCGAGCTTACCTTACTGTAAGAATTCAGCACATAATACATATAACATAACAACATATGTATTAATTGAATGTTTATGTTATGAGTAAGGCTTCTGGTCAACAGTAGGCTGTTAATAGTTAAGTTTGGGGAGAGTCTAAAGTTAGGGACAGATTTTCATATTGGGCGGTTCAGCACCCCAACCCTGACATTGTTCAAGGATCAAACGTAATCCTCCTTCAGGGACGGTGGAAAACAACCAACAAAAATTCAATATAGCCTACCTGTCAAAGAGCCGCTCCCTAAAGAAGTGTCAGGATCACCGAGTTGAACAGGAGATCCCACAAACTTTAAAAGATAGACAATTTCTTTTCCTGTCCTTTTTTTTAAAATTTATGTATTATTTTGAGAGAGGGAGAGGGAGACAGAGAGAACAGAACAGAGAGAGAAAGAGAGAGAGAATCCCAAGCAGGCTCTGTGCTGACAGCATAGAGCTCAATCTTAGAACCTTGAGATCATGATCTGAGGCAAAATCAAGAATCAGGTGCTTAACTGACTGAGCCACCCAGGTGTCCTGGCAATCTCCTTTTCTAGTCGGAATATAGAAAGAGAAGACAAACTTCCAAAATCTTATCATAAAGCAGGGATAATGCTGATTTTAAAATCTGATAAGTATTGTACAAAAAAAGATTTCTGGAGGACATAAGAAAGTCAACTGAAAAACATGAAGACTAGTGAGAATAGTAACATGTAGAATCGACATAAATGAATCAGTCTATCCATATATAAAAACAATATCCAGTTAGGAGATGTTTTGAAAGAGAATAACCCATTTATAATAGCAAACGAAAAAGGCTAAGTACCTAGGAGAAAAAAAAAAAAACACTTAAAAACAAGTGTTTAAGACCAATATGAGGAACACTTTACAACCCTAAGTAAAGCATTGATTCAGGTAGAATAAAGAGGATATCAAACGGGGGTAAAGCCATTCAGTGAATGGTTGATGGGGAACTGGATATTTGTATATGTCAAAATAACACCACGCAGATTCTTTCCTGGTCACAAGCGGGGAAAATGTGACTTTACAATGGAGGAATCAGGTTATCATTTCACAATTCCAGTGGTGAATCTTAGTATCGGCCAATCATGACACACAATATAACATGATGTGTTTTAGCCAAAAACATTTAACTTAAATGTTATCAAACTGCTAGAATAACTTCCAGTTACAGAAATACAGGATGTGAGAGGAAGCTGGCTTCAAAAGGAAACACTCACAGAAGTCCTAAAGGTAGGACACCACAGGAATGTCTCTTAAGCTTTTATGTGCATATGAGTCACCAGGGGCACACAAGTCAATGCAGATTTGCATTTCAGTGGGTCTGGGGGCGGGGAGGGGGTCTGATAATCTGCATTTCTAACAAGCTCCCAGGGATGCCGCTGCCCCTGTCAGTGAACCTGACTTTGAGAAAGAGGAGACTGGAATAATCACTTCAGTCAGTCACTGCTGGGAAAAAATGAATTACTAGAGAGGAAGAATCTATAACAAGATTTATAACAACCAGATGCAATGCAAGGTCCAGGATAAAATTCCTATTTTGACAAACCAACTGAAAAGGACACCTCTGGGAATAAGTGGAGAAATTTAAATATAAACTAGGAGTGGATAATAATAAAGAAATGATTATTAATTGGGTTGGTGTGAAAATGCTATGTAAGGCACATGGAAAAGGTTTTTTTAAAGAGAAATACGCTGAATATTTAGGGATGTAATATGATATCTATAATTTACTTTAAAACATTTCAGCAGAAAAATGTGAATTTATAAAATCTACATAAGGTACAAATAATATTAACATGGAGACTCCAGCGAAGATCATCCGGTTTGAAAATACAAACTTGAAATTTTCTCCAAAATTTGAAATGAAAGGAACAGAGATAAAAATAATGGGCAAGGAAATACAGTTAGAAAACCAAATTCCAATGTAAGAATTTAAGAAACCCCCTAAAAAATAAAGCAAAATATGTGAGTCTGATGCAAATCGTATTAAATTGGGAAGAGTCCTGCATTTGAAAATCTAAATGGTTCTCTAAATTCCGCACATAATTATTGAAGGATAAAAGACCCGCAAATTGTCATATCCTGGAATGTTGAAATGTCAAAGATAAACACTTCTGAAACAATTTTAAGTAGTGATCAACATTTAGTGAGAGCTTACTCTCCAGAGCACTTTCCTGAGTGTACTTGTTATTGTCTTGTTTAACCTTTACATCACACTACAAAGTAGAAACTGTCAGCACCATTTATAGAGAAGGAGACTGGTGTTTAGAAAAATTAAGTAAAAATAAGTTGTTTAGTTCACACAGTTTTGCAAGTGATAGAGTCAAGACTCAAACCCAATGCCCTGAAAATCTAAAACCTCAGTTCTTACCTTCGATTACATCAAGTTGCACCCCCTCATCTCCTAGGTAAGCGCAAAGCTTCTTCCTCCCCCTTCAAAGGGGAGGTCTGCCTTCAGGCATTGCCAGTTCCAATGGACAGCAGTCATTCAATGAACAGATACTACTGAGTGTGAAGCAAACGCCCGGGTGGTGGGAACATCTGAGGATACAGAAAGATGATATAAAGGAGGCTGGATGAAAGATCTATATGACAGATTTTCTCCATGCTAGCAAAAACAAGCTAGAAGTAGAAACGGGAAAATTTCACAGGGGCAATAGCAAAACTCCTAAGTGCAACAAGAAAGTGTAAGACCTATAGGAAGAAACCTAGAAACTTGGATGGAAGAAGATCAGTCAAGATACAAAAAAATGGAAAGAAGTACCATGTTCTTAGCTGGGAAGAATTTAATAACATAAAAATTCTAATCCTCCCCAAGTTGAAATCTAAATATAATAGAATTCCAATTTAATTACTGAGTCTCAACTTTTACATCTCAGCTCAAAATCTTTCCTCAGAGTCCTTTCTTGACAACTTCCTTTTAAAAAGCCACTCTCACACCCCATTGAGTGCTCTCTCCATCCTGTGGCAGTGCTTATTAATTTCATGGCACTCACTACACGCTGACATTATATTGTTCACATGTTTCCTTTTCCTTGGTCTTTTTTTCTCTCTATGAAATTTCCTTGTTTGTCTTGCTCACAACTGTGTTGCCTCAAAAAGTGGTGGTCATAGGCTAGAAACTCAATATGCACTTGTAATTTGTGTGTGTGTGTGCGTGTGTGTGTGTGTGTGTGTGACAGAGAGAGACAGAGTATGAGCGAGGGAGGGGCAGAGAGAGAGGGAGACACAGAATCTGAAGCAGGCTCCAGGCTCAGCTGTCAGCACACAGCCCGATGCGGGGCTCGAACTCACGGACCGCAAGATCATGACCTGAGCCGAAGTCCGACGCTCAACCGACTGAGCCACCCAGGCGCCCCTGCACTTGTAACCTGTAACAGGGGGTCACATAGGATACCACATGACACATGGAAGAGATATTCAACCTTCCATTAACAAAAGGAGAGAGGGAGGAAAGCAGAGTTACCTTTGAGAAGTTACAGGTCATTGTCATGAAGGACAGATCCTGTCGCTGGGGAGGATCCAGAAAAGCTCAGAGTCTCCGGGGAGGACAGTGTGCAGAGACTGAGCAGGGGAGAGAGCTGTGGGGAAGGGGCTGCACTGTTCCTGCTGCCACATGTCCCGGCAAGCAGCAGACAGGAGCAGAGAGGAGGGGAGGGTCACCCTGAGGAGCGAAGGAGAGCAGGGCCTGGATCCCGGACAGGGCAGGGACAGCAGGATGCAGTCATCTCTGAGAGCCGTGTCCCCTTACCTGGAGAGGGCAGGACCCAGCCCGCTGAGACTCAGAGCACTTCCTGTACATGAGGTGCGCCTGGGTGGCTCCGTT
The DNA here is from genome assembly GCF_027475565.1 of Acinonyx jubatus. NCBI lineage: Eukaryota > Metazoa > Chordata > Mammalia > Carnivora > Felidae > Acinonyx > Acinonyx jubatus. Next base: position 13,388,211 of record NC_069397.1, read on the forward strand.
GGTTAAGCCTCTGACTCTTAGTTTCTGCTCAGGTCATGATCTCACAATTTGTGAATTCCAGCCTCGAGCTCTTGGCTTGGGATTCTTTCTCCCTCCCTCTCTCTCTGCTTCTCCCCCATGTGCACTTTCTCGTGCTTGCCTGCTCTCTCTTTCTCAAAATAAATACACTTTTTTTTTTAAGAGCATTTCCTGTACATGCAAACTGAGCAGAGCAAGTTCCTGCCACTGCCTCCCTGCTGACAAGGGGACAAAGGTGGGGGGAGGACCGTGTTAAAGGCAAGGAACTTAAATTCAGTGAGTTATTTAGGGGTCCTGACTCAACTTCCTGAATCCCCTCCAGAGACTGGAGATGATGCTAACATCCTATGCTGAGGAGGAAGCTGAGGCTCAAAGAGGCTGAGTGAGAGGTCCCAAGGTTGCACACTAAGTGGCGGAGTCTGGGTGTACTCTTTATCCTTTGACTCTGAATGCCAGGCACTGGTACCCTGTGCTGTGGAGGAGAGAAAGACTGGGCAGAGCTGACACTTGGCCTCAAATAGCTTCCTACTGGCCAACTGGTTGCCCATTCTGATTCAGGGCTCTCCCACTGACAGTCGGACAGATGCTACCCAGGGCTTCCTGAATTCCTCGCATCAGTGCTTGCCTGACCCCAAGCGTCTCCCTGTGACCTGTCCATTCAATGCCACTATTGTTAACCTGACACTGTGCCTACTGTGTCAGCACCAAATATGAATACACAGGCTCCCCTCAACCCCATCCCTAGTCCTCATCTCTGGATATCTTCGATTGTTCTTCCTTCTGCCTGGAACACTGTCTCCACCACCACCTCCCACCCTTGTTCCTTCTCTCAAGTCCTGTGCATCCCTGAGGTCTCAGTACAAACATCCCTAAGATGATTTTTCAAGCTTTCTTCAGCTTGCTGGGTGTTCCGATATTAACCTCCACTGCCCATATTTTAACACTGCTAAAACTTACAACACTTACTTCATTAAATCCAGCCTCTCCGCCAAAATGAAAGCTTCAAGAAGTCAGGGTCACTGTGTGCTGTCTTCATCATGTTCTCCCTTCATTGTGTGATTCCCTAGTGCCTAAGATAATGTCTGGCACCAAAGAGATGTTCAATAAACACAGGATGCCTGGGTGAACGCAGGCATGAACACTGGAAGATGGATCATTCAGTTCTTCCATTTTACCTCCAGAAAACTGAGGCCCACAACAGTGAGAGAAACAAAAAGCTAGTTTCCCTGAATTCATGTGTGGGTGGAGGGAAGGGTTCTATCTGCTGACCTTATATTCAAGAAGTCCAGAACCTTGTATTGTCTGCAACTGGGAGCAATGACTAACTGTAGGCTTGCCTTGACACAAAGGAAGTGATGAGTAGTAATTCTCCATTTACACCTAAACCTGAGACCACGTTGGTAGTAAGCAAGGATCAGTCCCGTAGGAAGGAATTCTCAGACAAAACACAGACTCCCTTTCTGATGGTACCCAACTTTCTGAGTCTCCCCATGGGGGCTGGAGTATGAAATCCACAGCCATCCTGAAAGATTCACCCTGGCGTTTTCTGTGTGTGAACGGAAACACTTGTCCCACCAGTCCCTCCACCTAGCCTGGGGCTCTAACCCCTCCTGCTGTCCTTGTTTGTGAAGCCTTCCAGGACCCACCAGCCTACAGCCTTCATAGTCTGCTTTCCCCCATCACTGATTTTCTGTGCCCCTCATTTGGCTACTTTCATAAATTTCCTTGTGAATCTCTTGTCTTCTGGTGGAAAAGACTTAACACCATGCTTCCTCCCAAATAGTGCAAATGTCAGGATTTCATTATACTTTCATTATCAAACACTTAGGTCTTTGTTTTTCTACTTGACTTTGACCCTTTTTTTTTTTAATTTTTTTTTCAACGTTTATTTATTTTTGGGACAGAGAGAGACAGAGCATGAACGGGGGAGGGGCAGAGAGAGAGGGAGACACAGAATGGGAAACAGGCTCCAGGCTCTGAGCCATCAGCCCAGAGCCCGATGCGGGGCTCGAACCCACGGACCCCGAGATCGTGACCTGGCTGAAGTCGGACGCTTAACCGACTGCGCCACCCAGGCGCCCCATTGACTTTGACCCTTTAGAAATGGTGAGGATGCCTTATTTATCCTCATAGTCCTCACTGCACCTAGGACATGCTTGGTCTGTGTTTGCTGTTGCTCATAGGAGCTGTATTGGGGCTTCTCCCACCTCAGCTGTGAATCTTACCTTCCTGCCTGTGTCTGTCTCAGCCTCCATCAGCAATGGCCCACTGCCTCTTCTTCCATCCTCTACATCATTGGAAATTAACATGAAAACTCAGAGGCTGATGCTATTTGGAGCAGAGAATGTAAGAACATGCTTGTATCCAGATTGCCTGCCTGTGCCACAGCCAGCCTTTCCTACACCCCAGCTGCAGTAAGGCTGCAGGCAAGAGGGTGTTTGATCATGAAATGGGACCTCTGGTGTAACCCTAGGTTCTCAGATCTGGGCCAGAAGGGGACTTGTGTTATTTATTTACTTCCCAGGTAGCCTCAGTATGAGTGCATCAGGGGCCTTGAGGGAGTTTGAAGCTTAGTAATTGTCCCACACCCTTTACATCCCCTCAGGAGCAGTTTCTGGGAAGGGAGAAGGATGTGGTCCAACAGTATGAGGATTTCCTCTTAAAAAAGTTATTACCTGCTTGTCTCTTGGACTGAACTAGAGAGCCACCCTGTCTATCCAAAACATCTCCTGATATATGAAATGACAGTCTTTAACTGATTCACAAAAGGTCTCTGCTAAAATTGGGATATGTTGTATAGAAGGAATCACCCTTTGAGACAGAAGAAAATGTATGAAGCCATGGTCATTATCAGATTTTTTTTTCTCAGTTTCTATGCGAAGGTCACTGTAAACTTGGTGGAGGGATGAGAGAAGAATGAATATCGGAACACGATGTGTTCCTCATGACTGTGAGGACTAAGGGGCACCAGGAACAGTGGGTTCCAGAAAACTCCAAACTCTGGACATGCTTGCTGCCTCACCATAGATCCCTGATGACGCCGGCTCCTGGACTCCCACAGTTGCCCTACCCCAGAGAGGCTCCACGCTGGTCCTCTGAGAATGGCTCCTGGTGGTATGATCAGAGCCTAGAGCTGGCACAGCCACACCCCACCAGCATCCATCCCTGTGGCCAGTGCTTTCCTTGCCCTTCCTCCAGGAAAACACTGGAAAGAAAAGCTCAGTCTTAGAATATGCATAAAGTTGTCTTAGAACTGTTAACCCATAGCACTAGGAAAAACAAAGAAATAACTAGAGTATGTGTTTACAGTCCCTTTTTGAATATAGAATGAGGATATATAGTCAAAATACTGTGTCCAAGAATTGCTTAGTCTACTTCTCCTGCTCCTTTTCAGTGTGATTATGTTATGATGTTATGTTACGTTATGTTATGTTATGTTATGTTATGTTATGTTATGTTATGTTATAGTATGTTATAGTTCATAGTATTTTGACTATATACCCTCAGGTTAATAACACATTTACCTATAAAAATTATATTTTATTCCTGTTAATGATTTGTTTTCCACGGTGGAATGGGCTAGCAATTCTGAAGCTACTTTATGCCTTTTCTACAATTGTGGAAAACAAAAGCCAGGTTTCTTACTGTTGGCAGGAGGAAATTTCAAATGTGGAAAGGGGAAAGGCTAGAATGAACCCCATGTGCTGGACTGGAACTGGAGGTATACATGTAAACTCATGGCTCTGAGATGCTGGGTACATAGTCAGATAGAAAGATAATAAGTATATCAGTAGATGATAGATCGATCGATCGATAGATAGATATTAGATAGATGATGATGAGAGACATAGATGATAGATTAGATAAATGATGATGATGATAGATAGATAGATAGATAGATACACTACAGATAGGTAGAGAGAGAAGTGTGTGTATATGTGCTATGTGTATGTATACATACATGTATTTCTTAGCTCTGTCCACTGAGTGGACCTAGAAGCAATGCACCTCAATGGCAATGAGGACACTCATCATTCAGAAATCAGTTTTGAAATAACAGGAGGGACTTTATGCCCCAGGTCTGAAGTGGGAAAGGAGGAAGCAGTTTTCAAAGCACAGAGAGAGAGACAGAGATGTGCAAAGATGGCTGCTTGGCAGGAGCTGTGACATTTACATAAGGATGCAGTAGCCACAGATCAATATATTTAGGAAAAAATTCTCCAACCTCACTCTCTTTCATCCCTCCAACTCTGCTGCAGCTCTCCGATTGGCTAGATCCCACCAGAAGGCAGAGGATAAGCAGCCCACTGGTGAATTCATACTGATCAACTTTCCAGAGCACAGAGCAGGATGGAGAGAAGGAAAGGATCTGGAGAAGCAAATGGAAGCTGTCCATCCAGCATACCATCTGGTCTCATCTAATGGACCCCTGTGTTTATCATTAAAGTGTAGGCCCTCTCTGTTAACAAAAGTGATATAGGAAATAAAAACAAAGGATAGTTGCTCTTTGTAGCTGCAGAAGGCAGATGGAATTCTGGGCTGTACGTCTAGTTAAAGGTGTGGTTCACTTGATCTACCGTGATAAGATGTTAAGCTGAGAAAATGCACAAAATATCCTTCTTATTCTCTTTTCTAATATGAAGGCTTGTGTGAAAATTTTCAGCTGTGTCTTTTCCATTGTCAGTTAAATATGAAAATGTTCTTGAAATTTTTTCAAGATGCTTGATTTCCAGGATTATTTTTGTATTCTACAGAATGAAATCTTAAACCCATAAGGGTCTGTCATGCATGTTAAACCAATGGCCTCAATTATTGATTACTGAATTACCTAAATTATGTTTTCAAATTCGTACCTTTGATATCTGGGACTGTATGTAGTGCCAGCTTCCTCTGATAGTTCTAAGAACTTGGAATAAAACTCATTTTCCCTTTCTATTTAAAGTTAAAATAGATATATGACTCTGGGAGATTTCTTCTTTTAAACTGAAAATATGAGAATCAGAATCTCTTTCTGTAATGTCATAGAGACCACAGCTTATTTGACTTGATACAGTGACTTCTACTTTTTTTTTTTTTAATTCTGCTAGGAGATACCTATTTAAATAGTGGAATTAGATACTTAAACCTTCATTTTTTCATTTATAAAGTCAAGAACAAAACAATAACTTAACACAAAAATCAGAATGTGTTTTGCTTCCTGCACTTCTTCCCAGTCTTCAAATTCATGGTCTTTGCTAAATTATGCAAAGATTTAAAATGCAAGTTATTCACAATAATTAAACTTGTGCTGACAAAATGCTATTTTAAAAAAGTATTTTTTATATTAATTTAATTTTGTAAACACATTTACAATAGGAATAACCTAATGGATATAGAATTTTGGGTTGTGAAGTATTTCTTCTAAAATTCTGATAATACTTCAGTATTTTATGCCATCAGTATGTTGTAGGGAGAAGGCTGAAGCAAGTTTGAATTTCTTCTTTTTTTTTTTTTTAAGAAATCTGTTATTCCCCGGCACTGAAATTTTTATTCTTAAAAAAAAAAAAAAAGCTATTCCTATCAATAAAATGTATCACTAGGATACATCTAAGAATATTGTCATTAATACTCTCCAAAGTATGGTAAGGATTTCACTCTGGATTCTCTACAATATTACATTTTACTGCAACTTTAAGTGTTGTTTTTGTTCTATTTGTTCTTGGATTTTCTCCCCCTGGAATGACTCTTATTCTAAGTAGGCTTCATGCCCCGTGTAAAGACCAACATGGGGCCTGAACTCAGAACCCTGACATTAAGACCTGAGCTGAGATCAAGAGTCTGACACTTAACTGACTGAGCCACCCAGGTGGCCCTGGAACAACTACTATTCTTAAATTAGGGTTCCACATTCTTTCCAACACCCAAGATTTCTCTTCCGTTTTATTGTTTTCAACTCCATCTATTTTTTATGTATTTATTTTAATTCCAGCTAGCTAATATTGTTTTAAACTCCTTTTACAATCTTCATCTGAAAGGACTTCTGAAGCCTGTCCTACACACTACTAATTTTTTTATGTCAATTCTGCCTAAAAAGTCCATTAAAATCTCATATTTTTGTTCTTAATCATTTGTCTGCTGTTTTCAGATCAGTTTCATTTTTATCAAAATTTGTTTCTGATTTATACTATATTTTTCATGTCTTAAGAACATGAAAAAAATAATTTGTTTCCTATCTTAAATTGTTTGCAAGTATAAGTTTTTCTTACAGTATGTAACTCTTTCTCTTACTCTGCAAATACATGTCACACATACATCATTCCTTTAAAAAAATATTTAAACGAGCACAGATTTACTCCAGCCTGGATTTGCCAACAGATAACCCAATTTAGCCTCTGTCACCATATAGAGGTTTTTCTCTTCGTGGAGAAGAGATGGTCAAAGATTCTTTCATAAATTAATGAAAGCTGTAGCCACTGTCCACAGATAATACTTGCAAATATTCTAGTGTTAAATATCATTTTATTCATAGTTCTGTCCAGTACCGTTGCATAATTCCTTGCCCCTGTGGCTTCCTCATAATTGAAATATGTAAGTAGCAAGAGAATCTGGAAAGGAAGTCAACATCAAAATGTGATTACTAGGAAGAAGTAGTATCGTGACATGTCCTATTATCCAAGCCTGGGGATCCCAAGTCTTGGACACTGGAGCATGATCTGAACACAGGGCAGTAACAACAGAGCATTGAATGATGTGGCTTGAAACACGTCTAGAGCAAAGTGCAGTGAAACCATGTTGTTTTAACATCTATGGCAGATGTGCACAGTTTGCTGGAAGATTTTGGAGAGGTGTCCAACAGCTACAGTAGTAGATCAGGAGTTAATAAAATAGCAGTTAACACTAAGTACTAACTATGTGCTACAGTCTCCTGAGGACACTTAAGTGATTAACTCATTTGATCCTCATAAAAACTTTATGGGCATATTAGTAGTAGGAGCAAATAGGTAGCACTCCTATTTTAGCGATGAGAAAGTATATTAAATAACTGTCTGAGGTCAGTTATAGCCAGTAAGAGGCAGAGCCTGGATGGGGACCCAGCCAAAGCTCGCAGACTTCACCACAGCCCTCTAAGAAAGGAAGTGACCTCTCTGCCACAGAAGGGGCTAAGTTATAGGATAATTATCATCAATCAAGCCTGTTATAAATGTGACACATACATGAAGCAGACTAGATAAACATCTAAGTCCCATCCATCTCTGTGAATGCCATCAGCATGCTAGATAAAGTACAGCACCTACAATAACTCTTCTCAAGTCAAATCCTAGAGAAAAGATGAAATCGAATTCTTTATCCTTGCACACTTAACACCACAAAAGCTTTAGAGTAACTTGGAAGAAGGATCGGGAACAATGACTAGCTGTCACACAGTCTTTGTATCCCAAGTGGTGGTTCCAAGTTTGTGTTGAATTGCAGAGGGGGCCACATTCCAACAAAGAGGCTAGAATAAGTCGGCCCAGGACTGGGGCCATAGAGACACCTGCCTGACACCATCTTGCCTCTCCTTCCTCTGGAAGAGAACTGTGGGAAAGATTACCCCTGAGAGCCACTGTGTCCCCTCAGGAGACAAGTATAGGAGTGTGTCACTATGTCTCAATGATTATTTGTGCTTAGGCCTGAATGAACACCTGGGGGAGTCATTCGTCAAAACACAATAACCTGGTGAATATGCACAATTTTCTCAATGCTATAACATACCTTTCTTCCCCGAAGAAGAAACCAGAGTCCTCATCTTCAGGCTCCATCCATGAGAGCTCCTGCTATCTGTTCCACATATGGAAAGCTAGGGCCTCCTCTTTACAAGACATCCCAGCCCTATCTCCTCCCCACCTAGAACAAAAGATTCACGATCCAGCAAGCCTGTCCCCCAGAATGAATGCTAACAAACACTAGACACTGGCTGTAAACTTCCCACTCATGGAAAAGGAGTGAAGGCCACAGGACCAGGACACTTGCTGACAGCATCTGATCTGTCTCCCCAGTGAAGTGCCCAGCGCCTGTGGATGTTGAAGATTCTTTATGACAGTGACATCAAAAGATACAGAGCCAACAACTGCACTACCTGTGTTATCTCCTTTGACGTTCACAAAACCCCCAGAGGTAAGGAAAATTATTTTGTCATTTTATCAGATGAAAAAAATGGTGAATGGAATTGCCTGGAGTCACACAGAGAGGTAGGAGCAAAACTAAGACTCATAGCTTGGCTCTAGAATGTGATTCTCAAGATTTGGTGGACAAAAGGGAAAGACAAGGTGGGGGGTAGGAATCCCTTCCCTTCTGACAATGGTTACTTATGGCCTCTTGTCCATGAAAACAGGATCAGGATGGGGTAGTTATGATTAGTTTTGTCAGGTCTAAGCCCTTTCTGACTCCTGAAGTTTTGTGAGTGTGTGCGTGCATGAGTGTGTGTGTGTGTGTGGACTTGCAAGAGCCCAGTGTCTCATAGGGGAGCTCCAAACCCATCTTGCACTCCCACACTCTGCAGTGCTTGCTAACAGCCCCTTCAGAAAAGTATGTTACTTCATTGTCAAAGTACTGATGGCCTGAACTATCAGGGACACCCAAAGCACACAGAGGACTTTTGTTGGTCTTCTCTGCTACCACTGATGCCAGCAGGAGGCATTTTGCCTCTTGTTTCCCTGAAAGACTGTCCTTGGCACCGTCACACTCATTTGTGCTCTCAGAGCACAAACACTTCCCAGGAAGAATAATTAGTGGCCAGCATTGCCTGGGAACTGGGTGTCTTTCCAGGGAACTTGAGACTGTCACTGCCTCTGGCATTCACGTTGGTGCGTGTCCTGCTCCTCTTCTGGGGAAGATAAGATTCTGTCACCTCTTTCTCCTGGGCTTCTGCAGGAATCATCTCTCCCCATGATCACCCCAACATCTTGTTCTGTGTTTCTACATCCTCAGTCCCTCTGCTAAGCACTCCTCTCCTTGGGGTCCCTGTTTCTTTGGTTCCTGCAGTGATTATAACCTCATGCTTTTCAGGTGCTGCTTTTCTTACATTCTTTCACTTTACTTTTTTTTCTAATTTTTTTAATGTTTATTTTTGATAGAGAGAGAGAGCATGAGCAGGGGAGAGGCAGACACACACACACACACACACACACACACACACACACACACTGAGCTGTCAGCATGGAAGCCTGATCAGGGCTTGAATTCATGAACCATGAGATCATGACCTGAGCTGAAGTTGGACGTTTAACCAACTGAGCCACCCAGGCGCCCCCATTCTTTCACTTTCTAATTTGATCTCCTTGAGGTGTCTCTGTGTACCACCATATTGTCACTTTGAAATGTTGCCCTATTGATCACTTTATTTATCTATCCAAATATCAATTTTATATTAAACCAAAAGATGCCTATGCCTGTTGCCACAAACAATTAACGCAGCCCACATCTACTATACTGATCATACTTGCCAATGAATATAGAACAAAGTGGTCACATTGTTTCAAAATCCTCCATGATGTTAACCCAAACTTCTTCTCCAGACTGATTTTTTTTCCTGATTGCATCCTGTGGTCCTAATAAAGATATAGAACTCATTTTTGTCTAAATGACAAATATATACATATATATATATATATATATATATATATATATATATATATATATAAATACTTTGTCTTTGAAATTTTCTCCATGGTAAGGAAATTAGACTCCATCTGTTAGGTGATGCTAGACACTGAGTTATTTTGAAGAGATGCACGTGATCACCTTTGCTTAGTGTAGATATAATTTAGGGTCCAGTAAGCAGATGTCTCTATAAAGAAGCCTGCCTAAGAAAGGAAGAAAATAGATAAGAAATGGTGCCGTAGCTGGAAAGAGTTACAAGATTGAGGAGCATTCACTGAATGACTGAAAGGACTGTAACATGTTTAATGGTGAGTGGGAAACAGCTGGTTTTGAGGGAAATCCTGCAGAGAGCAAATTCTGCAACTGAAAGACTGGTGGGGCAATACAGCTGAGGAAATGGAAGAGAACTAGGATGAGAACATATGGGATAGATGGATGGATACTTTTCTTCTGAGTCTTTGGGGAAAGTGAACAGGATGCAAGTAAGTGTATGGAAATGATGTGCAAGGCGAATATGAGGGAATGCTATCCCTCTCATCCTAGAGATAACTGCTGTTCTACAATGGGTAATATATTCCCATTCAGGATGTATGCACTTTACCTGCATATGCGTGTATTATTTTATGTGTTAAAATCCACATATATTTGAGTTAAGATGGTGGAGTAGTATGGGAACCCTGAGCTAGTCTCATTCCTGAAACGCAGCTAGATCAGCATCAAACCATTTTGAACACCTAGGAAATTGATCCAAGTATTAATGCAACAATCTGCATAATTTTAGCCAGAGAACTTGTTAGGTATTATGTGCAGAGAAGTAATTGGGGTAGAGAAAAGGCTCAGAACCATGGAGGATAGGAGCATTTTCACAGAGAGAGGACAGGGAGAGAAATAGAATGGGGAAGAGTGCAGCGCATCGGGATCTTGCAAGACAAGCACTCCTATCTGTTCCCCAAAACCACTGATGAGGGAAAAGGAGAGGGTTTCAATACCACCTGGGTTCTATAAATAGTGGAGCACAGAGTCTGAAAGTTCAGAGCTCAGTGCTGGTGGTGCTCTGGTGAGGCAGCAGGGAGACTCCACAAGAGCAGGCAGTGGCGTCTCCCATGTGCCACACTGGGAGAAGCACTTTCCCTACTTGGAGTGCATTTTGTAGAGGCCATACAGCCTCCCCATAGGCCAAAGTCCCTGTAGACCAGAGAGCGGCCACATTTACTGATATTGGAACAAAGACACCAGAGGGCAGCAAAACCTGGCGCTGGCTGTGTGTTGTTATTTGCCATAAATTCTGGGCTTCTGCCACTGCAAAATCACGAGAACATTTTCTGGGATAAGCCAGCATCTGGTCATTGCTTGGGGAGACCCCCTCCAGAGTCATTGCAGGTTGAGCCATGGGGCTCTCTGAAGTGTGGGGTTTTGAAACACAACCCCATCTGAGATAAAACTCTGGAGGGAGGTACCATCTGGGAGGCTGGCAGCTTGGACATGGATAGGGTAAAGGCAGGGAGCAGATGGAGGCCTGAGACAAAGGAGGGGTGCTAGGTCATGAGTCAGTGAAGGCACAGGCTTCTTATGCCAGAAACTAGAGAGCTGGATGAAGCCATTTTCACTTCTAGCATGCACCCCTATGCGCACATCACACAGATCAACCCCAATAAGCTAAGCAGCATCACCAAATGGAGAATGGAGCTGTTTCTCCAAGTCTGCCCACCGATATCTTCCAGGCACCTTTCCCAGAAGACCAGTACAAATCCCTTCCACCTGCTTATTAGTCTTCAGACTATAGTGTGCAGCCAAGTTTCATTTCTAGGGGAAATGGATGTAACTTCATTCAGGTTTTATTCTGTTTGCTGGTTCATTTATGCATTCATTTTCTTTGCTTCTGGTTTTGTTTAGGTTGTTTTCTTTTTTCTTTTCTTTTTTTTTCCTCTTTCTTGGATATAGAAAGAGCAAATTCTTTTTTATTTTTTATTCTATTTTATTTTATTCTATTTTATTATTTAAAAAATTGTTTTAATTTATTTAACTTTTTCCCCCTTTTCTCTTTTTTCTTTAGTCTATCCAGTTTCTACTACCCAACAAACAGACTGCAACACACCTGGGATCTAGCTTCTTTTATTTAATTTGTTTTGTTTTGTTTTCACTTTTTTGCTTTTTACCTTTTACTTTATTAATTTTCTTCTTCCTCCAAAATGACAAAATGGAGGAATTTACTCCAAAAGAAAGAACAGGAAGAAATGATGGCCAAGGATTTACTCAACACAGATATAAGTAAGATATCTGAACTAGAATTCAAAACCACAATTATAAAAATAATAGCTGGAATTGAAAAAAGCATAGAAGACACCAGAGAATCCCTTTCTGTAGAGATAAAAGAACTAAAGACTAGTCAGGCTGAAATTAAACATGCTATAAATGAGGTGCAATCTTGAATGGATGCTGTGATGGCAATGATGGATGAAGCAGAGCAGTGAATCAGTGAGATAGAAGATAAAGTTATGGAAAATAATGAAGCCGAAAAAAAGAGAAACAAAGGCAAAAGGATCATGATACAATACTTAGAGAGCTCAGTGATTTATTAAAGAGGAATAGCATCCATATCATAGGAGTCCCAGAAATGAAGAGAGAGAAAAAGGGGCAGAAGGTTTATGTAAGCAAATTATAGTTGAAAATCTCACTAGTCTGGGGATGGACACAGTCATCAAAATCGAAGAGGCACACAGAACTCTCATTAGATTCAACAAAAACTGACCATCGCCAAGGCATACCCTAGTCAAATTCATAAAATACACAGACAAAGAAAGAATTATGAAAGCAGCAAGGGGGAAAAAAAATCCTTAACCTAAAAGGGAAGACAGATCAGGTTCACAGCAGATCTGTCCACAGAAATTTGGCAGGCTAGAAAGGAATGGCAGGATATATTCAATGTCCTGAATCAGAAAAATATTCAGTCAAGCATTCTTTATCCAGCAAGACTGTAATTCAAAATAGAAGGAGAGATAAAGAGTTTCCCAAACAAAAAGTAAAGGAGTTTGTGACCTCTAAACCAGCCCCACAAGAAATTTTAAGGGGGACTCTGAGTGGAGAAAAAACCAAACCAAACCAAACCAAACCAAAACAAAACAGACCAAAAACAACAAAGACTAGAAAGGACCAGAGAACATCACCAGAAACACCAATCCTACAGGCAATACAATGGCACTAAATTCATACCTTTCACTAATCACTCTAAATATAAATGGACTAAATTGACCTATCTGTATGCTGCTTACAAGAGACTCATTTTAGACCTAAAGACACCTGCAGATTGAAAGTAAGGGGATGGAGAACCATCTATCCTGTTAATGGACATCAAAAGAAAGCCAGAGTAACCATACTTATCTCAGACAAACTAGATTTTAAAACAAAGACTGGAACAAGAGATGACAAAACTCATTATATCATAAGTAAGGAGTCTGTCCACTAAGAAGATCTAACAACTGTAAATATTTATGCCCCCAACTTGAAAGTACCCAATACATAAATCAATTAATCACAAATATAAAGAAACTTACTGATGGGATGCCTGGTGCCTCAGTCAGTTAAGCGTCCAACTTCAGCTCAGGTCATGATCTCGCAATTCGTGAGTTTGAGCCCCATGTCGGGCTCTGTGCTGACAGCTCAGAGCCTGAAGCCTGCTTTGGATTCTGTGTCTCTTCTCTCTCTGCCTCTATCCCACTAATACTCTATCTCTCTCTCAAAAATAAATGAACATTTAAAAAAATTTTTTTAAATAAAAAGAAACTCACCGATGATAATACCATAATTGTAGGGGACTTTAATACCCCACTTACAACAGTGGACAGATCATCTAAGCAGAAAATCAAGAAAGAAAGAATGGCTTTGAAAGGACTGAACAGATATATTCAGAACATTTCATCCTAAAGCAGCAGAATACACATTCTTCTCAAGTACAAATGGAACATTCTCCAGAACAGATCACATACTGGGTCACAAATTAGCCTTCAACAAGTACAAAAAGATCAAAATCATGCCATGCATATTTTCAGACCATAACACTATGAAACTTGAAATCAACTACAAGAAAAAATTTGTAAAGACCACAAAAAGTTGGACATTAAAGGACATCCTACTAAAGAATGAATGGGCTAACCAAGAAATTAAATAAGAAATTAAAAAGTACATGGAGTCCAATGAAAATGAAAACACGACAACCCAAAACCTCTAGGATGCAGCAAGGGTGGTCATAAGAGGAAAACAGCAATAGCAATCCAGGCCTTTGTAAAGAAGGAAGAAATGTCTCAAACACAACCTAACCTTACACTTAAAGGAGCTGGAAAAAGAACAGCAAATAAAGCCCCAAACCAGCAGAGCAAGGGAAATAATACAGATTAGAGCATAAATCAATGATATCAAGATAAGAAAAAAGCAGTAGAGCAGATCAGTGAAAACAAGAGCTAGTTCCTTGAAAGAATTAACAAAATTGATAAACTCCTGCCCAGATTGATCAATAAGAAAAAGGAAAGGTCTCAAATAAATAAAACCATGAATGAAAGAGGAGAGATCACAACCAACGCTGCAGAAATACAAATAATAATAAAAGAATATTATGAGCAATTATACGTCAACAAATTGGGCAATCTGGAAGAAATGAATAAATTCCTAGAAACTCCCAAAAGTGAAACAGGAAGAAATAGAAAATTTGAACAGACCCATAACCAGTAAAGAAATTGAATCAGTAATAAAAAACCTCCCAACAAACAAGAGTCCAGGGCTGGATGGCCTCCCAAGAGAATTCTACCAAACATTTAAAGAAAAGTTAAAACCTATTCTTTTGAAGCTGTTCCAAAAAACAGAAATGGACGGAAAACTTCCAAACTCATTCTATGAGGCCAGCATTACCTTGATTCCAAAAGTAGACAAAGACCCACTAAAAAGAATTACAGACCAATATCCCTGATGAATCCGGATGCAAAAATTCTCAACAAGATACTAGCAAGCCAAATCTAACAATGTATTAAAAGAATTATTCACCACAATCATGTGGGACTTATTCCTGGGCTACTGTGCTAGTTCAATATTTGCAAATCAATCAGTGTGACATGTTGCATTAATAAAAGAAAGGAAAAGAACCATATGATCCTTTCAATAGATGCAGAAAAAGTATTTAACAAGATACAGCATCATTTCTTGGTAAAAACCCTCAAGAAAGTAGGGGTAGAAGGAACATACCTCAAGATCACAAAGACCATTTATGAAAGACCCACAGCTAATATCCTCGATGGGGAAAATCTGAGAGCTTTCTCCTTAAGGTCAGGAACACTACAGAAATGTCCACTCTCATCCTTGTTGTTCAACATATTGTTGGAAGTCCTAGCCTCAGCAATCACACAACAAAAAGAAATAAAAGGCATCCAAATCGGTAAGGAAGAAGTCAAACTTTCACTTTTTACAGACAATATGATACTCTATGTGGAAAACCCAAAAGACTCTCCCCAAAAAACTGATAGAACAGATACACGAATTCAGCAAAGTCACAGGATATAAAACCAATGTACAGAAATCAGTTGCATTTCTATACACCAATAATAAAGCAGCAGAAAGAGTAATCAAGGAATCAATCCCATTTAGAATTGCACCAAGAAGGATAAAATACCTAGGAATAAACCTAATCAAAGATGTAAAAGATCTGTACACTGAAAACTATAGAAAGCTTATGAAAGAAATTGAAGAAAACACAAAGAAATGGAAAATCATTCCATGCTCATGTATCAAAAGAACAAATATTGTTAAAATGTCAATACTACCCAAAGCAATGTGCATATTCAATGCAATCCCCATGAAAATAACACCAGCATTCTTCACAGAGCTAGAATAAACCATTCTAAAATTTGATTGGAACCAGAAAAAAAAAAAAAAAACCAAATAGCCAAAGCAATCCCGAAAAAGAAAACCAAAGCTGGAGGTATCACAATTCTGGACTTCAAGCTGTATTACAAAGCTGCAATCATTAAAACAGTATGGTACTGGCACCAGAACAGACACACAGCTCAATGGAACAGAAGAGAAAACCAAGAAATGGACACACAAATCTACGCCCAAGTAGTCTTCAACAATGCATGAAAGAATATCCAACACAAAAAAGTCTCTTCAGCAAATAGTGTTGGGGAAAACTGGACAGTGACATGCAGAGGAATGAACCTGGACCATTTTCATGATACATAACAATGAATCAAAATGAATGAAAGACCTAAATGTGAGACAGGAAGCTATCAAAATCCTAGAGAGGAAAACAAGCAACCACCACTTTGACCTCAGTCACAGCAACTTCTTACTAGACATGTCTCCAGCGGTAAGGGAAGCAAAAGCAAAAATGAACTACTGGGACCTCATCGAGATAAAAAGCTTCTGCACAGCAAAGGAAACAATCAACAAAACTAAACAGCAACCAATGGAATGGGAGAAGGTGTTTGTAAATGACATATCAGATAAAGGGTTAGTGTCCAAAATCTATAAAGAACTTACCAAACTCAAAAAACAATCCAGTGAAGAAATGGGCAGAAGATATGAGCAGGCACTTTTCCAAAGACATCCGAATGGCTAACAGACATATGAAAAGATGCTCAACATCACTTATCATTAGGAAAATACAAACCAAAACTACAATGAGATACCACTTCACACCTGTCAGAATGGCTTAAAAGAACAACTCAGGAAACAACAGATGTTGGTGAGGATGCAGAGGAAGGAAGGGGAAACGTCTTGCACTGTTGGTGGGAATGCAAACTGGTGCAGCCACTCTGAAAAACGGTATAGGGGTTTCTCCAAAAATTTAAAAATAGGGCCACCCTACAACACAGCAACCCAAAGCTGAGTTAAATAAGTCAGTCAGAGAAAGATAAATATCACATGATTTCACTCATATGTAGAATTTTTAAGAAACAAAGCAGATGAACATAGGAAAAGGGAAGGAAAAATAAGATAAAACAGAGAGGGAGACAAACCTTAACAGACTCTTAAATACAGAGAACAAACTGAGGGTTGCTGGAGGGGTGTTGGTTGAGGGATGGGCTAAATGGGTGATGGGCATTAAGGAGGGCACTTGTTGGGATGAGCACCACTGGATGTTAAATGTAAGTGATGAATCACTAAATCCTACTCCTGAAACCATTATTACACTATATGTTAACTAACTTGAATTTAAATAAAATTTTAAAAAAAAATTTAAAAATTAGTATTTACATATATTGTGTAATACGCTAAACATCTTATGGCAACGTGTTTTTTCCCATCACACTATGGTTTTTAAAAGTTGTTCCAGGGGCGCCTGGGTGGCGCAGTCGGTTAAGCGTCCGACTTCAGCCAGGTCACGATCTTGCGGTCCGTGAGTTCGAGCCCTGCGTCAGGCTCTGGGCTGATGGCTCAGAGCCTGGAGCCTGCTTCCGATTCTGTGTCTCCCTCTCTCTCTGCCCCTCCCCCGTTCATGCTCTGTCTCTCTCTGTCCCAAAAATAAATAAACGTTGAAAAAATAAATAAATAAAAATAAAAGTTGTTCCATAGGAATACAATCCGTGTTGAGCAATATTAATGAGCTAATGTTGTAAATAACTTATCCGTTACTAAATTTTCCGTATGAAAATACACATCCTTTGAATATCTTCTTGAACACAGGTGTAAGAATTATCAGCTTTCCTAGATATGGGATAACTGCTTTCCAATGATAAAATGAAGTTTTCTTCCCTAGCAGTTGGAACTGTCAGACTTTACAGCTGCTCCAAGATGAGGATGGTAATTGAATTTTATTTTAATTTGTTTGAACATTTCTATATTCTTCTATGACTTGCTTTTTTATGACTTGCTAATTCAAGCCATTACTTTCTGCTGCGTTTTTGCTCTACTTCTTAGTGTATAGGAATCTTCTGTATTGTGAACAACAATGTCCTATTGATATGTGTGCAGCATATACCTCTTCCAGTCCATGATTTGTCGTTCTTTATGGTGTATGTTTCATACAAATGTTTTACTTGGCTTCTTTCTTTCTTTCTTTCTTTCTTTCTTTCTTTCTTTCTCTTTCTTTCTTTCTTTCTTTCTAGAGAGAGGGAGAGAGAGTGCAGGTGGGGAGTGGCAGAAGGAAATGGAGGAAGAACATCTTCAGCAGGCTGCACACTCAGCAAGGAGCCCGTCTCTCTGTCGTGGGGCTCCATCCCGCCACCCCGAGATCAGGACCTGAGCCACCCAGGCGCCCCCATACAAATGTTTTAAATTACAAGTAGACAAATGTCACAACATTTTCTCGGATATGTTGTGCACGTTGTGTCTGGATTAAGAAATCAATCCCTAGCCTGATATCATAAACATATTTCTTTTAAAGTTGGTGAAGTTTTGCTTTCCACAGTCAATCCATTAGGACTCATTCTTTGTGTCATTTGTTATGTACGATACCCGGTTGTCCCAGCAGTCTTTACCAACAGTTAGCACAACCACTCCCCGATTCTGAATCAACCATGTCATCTACCAATTGCTAAGAAATACTTGATCTATTTCTAGGCTTTCTGGTCTGTTACACAGATTCATTTGTCAGTCCCTATCGCCAGAGCTAATCCACCACATGAAGTACCAAGGGAAATAATTTCCATAGCTATAGGGCATTCCTCTCTCCTTATGCTCTTCCTATAGTTGTATCAGTTCTTCTTTGCTCTTTGTTCTCATGCATGAATATTTGGGTCATTTTACTAAGGTCCATTTTTAAAAGAAACCTGTGGTATTTTGACAGGAATTGCAACAAAGCCTAGATTAACGGAAGAGAATTGACACATTTAAATCACTAGTCTCCCAAACATTGCTTAAGTCCACATTTTCTATGGCATTCTTCTTGTCCTTCAGCAAAGTTTTGTAATTTTATAATCCAGTCTTGGACTTCATTTTATTTTATTTTATTTTATTTTATTTTATTTTATTTTATTTTATTTATTTTATTTCATTTAAATTCAGGTTAATATACAGTGTAGTCTTGGGTTCAGGAGTAGAACCCAGTGATTCATCTCTCTAATCTGACACCCAGTGCTCATCCTGAAAAGTGCCCTCCTTATTGCCCTCACCCATTTAACCCATCCCCTCCAGCAACCCTCAGTTTGTTCTCTGTATTTAAGAGTCTCTTATGGTTTGCCTCCCTCTCTGTTTTTATCTTATTTTTCCTTCCCTTCCCCTATGTTCATCTGTTGTGTTTCTCAAATTCCACATATAAGTGAAATCATGATATCTGTCTTTCTCTGACTTATGGACCTCATTTCTTAGAATTATTTCTACGTTCCTTAAATTTTCTGTTTCTATGGGGAATAGGAATCTTTTAGAGATAATATTTTGCAATGTATTTTTAAAGTGTATCAACAGTATTGATTTTTCAACATTGATTTATAGCAAATAATCGTTCTGAATATTCTTAATTCATATAGGGAGTCTCATGGGTTTCTTCTGTAGACAATCATATTTTTCTGTGAATTCTTTCCATTTTGTTCTTTTTCTTCCAATTCTTATATGGCAAAAATTTCTTCTAGTGTTCTCTTCCTAGATAGGACAATGCTTCCAGCACTTATGCCAAAGGCTCAATATAAATTCCCTGATGTATATGGATTTTTGGCCAGATTTTCCAGAGATGCCACAGCATCGGCTCTAGCTTACAGCTCCTGCTCTGAGTTCTTTTTCTTTCTCCTACCTCTGTAATACCATTTCTTTCTTTTAGATTTAGCTCTGTGTTTTTTCTTTTCCTTTAATAATTAATATAGATTGTCTATATGTTTTAATAGGGATATACCTATCAACATCAGCTAAGTCTGTCGTGTTACCAACACACTGCCTCTAAAATATTATACTTCTCTACCATTTCAGCTAACCATAATTTCTGAGCCATCCCATTTATTGAATCCTCCCAACCCTGAAATAATATGGTCCTTTGTGTACAGGAGAAAGGGCATTTAAGAGAGAAAATCAAATTCATTTAGGTGCAGAGATTTTTTAAAAATGCATATCATTTTTAGAGGGAGATAATTTTAGCTGCTTCCCCTTGCCAACCATATAATTTCAATGTGTACTATAGGAGACACTGAGAATTGGTAATTAAATTAATTACAGATAGATTTAATTATTGAGTCCAGGTCTCTTTAGAAAATCTAGTGAATTACTTAGTATATCCTGGACCACAGTAACAAATACATGTAAAATATGCAATAGTTTACACAAAATACAGTTATTTTTCTATTGTACAGTAGTCCAAGTGGGTGTGCCTGGTGGTGGGTAGCTTTCCTGCATGAAGAGCACTAGGGACACAGGCTCATTCCACCTGTGATTCCACCATTCCCGTCAGCCTCCTGGCCATTTACATCCAGCTGGCCCAAGGAGACAGAGAACTTGGAGGAAGAGCAGAACATGGATGGATTGGCTAGAACTCAGTCACTTGCCGCACTCCAGCGCAAGGGAGGCTGGGTGTGCAATCTAGCGGAATGCCCAGGAAGAAAAGAACAAAGGGGATTCAGGTAATATCCTGGTAGTCTCTAGCACAGTTAGTAGGCCTCAGAGCCCAGGTGGATGAAAGGGGGGAACCTTCTTCAGCAGAGAAACAATTAAGAGAGCACTACAATATTTCAGGTAGAAATTGATGGTGGTCAAAGCTAAAGCACTGAAACAATAAGTATAAAATTTATGTACATACAAAAAACAAAACTTATGTATGAATTATTTAAAAGGAAGAATCAACAAGATCAGGTGTAGAGGTGAGGGATAACCTAAGTGACAATGTCTGGTAGCATCCCTCTTGGGAGAACCCACGAAATAAACCTGGCTATATTCAAACTATTGAGTACAAACATATTGGTGTGTAAACTAATATTCTAAATAATCTCTGGAAGGGAGATGAAAATAAGATATCGTTCTCTTAAGCATTTTGCTGTCTACTCAGGGAGGATGTGCAGAGGATGAGGTTCAGTCGGACATGTTGGTAGGATAACTGTGCATGGAAATATGGGAAGAAAAGACAGTCTACCCACAGATACCTAGAGTCTACTAAGCAGGAGATGAAGCCACAATGGAGTTGGATGGGTCACCAGAGGAAATAATAAAAAGAGGTAAGGCAAGGTCAAAGAGAAAAACTTGATTCCATAAATTTAAGGGTTTGGAATAAAGATAAAATCTATTGAAGGAGGTGGTGAATATCTACTTTCAAAATTGACTACCTGGAGAGTAAACACCAATTCTTCCTTTGTTACAAGCTAACTCCAGTGGTCCTGTGATTTACAACTTTCCATGCCAATGTAGACAGACACTGGTTACCTCCTGGCTCTGGGTTCACCCTCAGTCTGGACAGTGGAACAATATCTAATTGTTCACGGTACCCTGGTACTAACCACCCCTTGCATTGGAGAGTTTTTGCAAAGAATCCAAAACACTGTCCTTTCATTTCCATGTGTAATAAAATTATCATGTGATTCTTCCTTCTCCATTAAGTTGTAAGGTATTACAGAGTAAAGACTATGTCATATATGACTAAATGGATAAACTGCTTTTCACATATGTATAATTTTTGCACAAAGCCTAACAAACTTTCTAACACAGAGAAATTAGGTCCAGTGACAGACAGGGATTTTCCCTGCAACATATTGGCTATCTATGCATTTAGTAAACCCAAGTATAGACGCAGCAACCACAGAAGTTAAAAATGTTGGTTTAGAATATCATTACATACAATAAATTTACTAATAATGCTGGATTCCTCTTCCCTTTCTGCTGAAGGATCCATGAGAAGAGATAACCAGTCCTTTGCCCTTGGTTTCATTCTCCTGGGACTTACTGGTCAGCAACAACAGGAAAATTTCTTCTTCATCCTCTTCCTCTTCATTTACCCCATCACATTGATTGGAAACCTGCTCATCATCTTGGCCATTCACTCTGACATTCACCTTCACAACCCCATGTATTTTTTCCTTGCCAACCTCTCCTTTGTTGACATCTTATTCTCCTCTGTAACCATCCCAAAGATGATAGCCAACCATGTCTTGGGCAGCAAAGCCATCTCCTTTGGAGGATGTATTTCATGATTGACATGTCTAACACAGATAGCTATATCCTGGCTGTGATGGCATATGATCGTGCCGTGGCCATCAGCCGCCCACTTCGTTACACAACAATTATGAGCCCACGGACTTGTGTCTTGCTGGTTGTTGGGTCTTGGGTGGTTGGAAACGCCAATGCCCTCCCCCACACTCTGCTCACAGCTAGTCTGTCTTTCTGTGGCAACCAGGAAGTAGCCAACTTCTACTGTGACACTGCCTCTTTACTCAAGCTGTCCTGTTCTGACATTCACTTTAACGTGAAGATGATGTACCTAGGGGTTGGTATTTTCTCTGTGCCATTACTATGCATCATCATCTCCTACGTTCGGGTCTTTTCCACAGTCTTACGGGTTCCATCCACCAAGGGTGTGCTCAAAGCCTTCTCCACCTGTGGCTCCCACCTCACTGTTGTTTCTCTGTATTATGGGACAGTCATGGGCATGTATTTCCGCCCTCTGACTAGTTATAGCCTGAAGGACGCAGTGATAACTGTGATGTACATTGCAGTGACCCCAATGTTAAATCCTTTCATCTACAGTCTGAGAAACCGAGACATGAAGGCTGCCCTGGGAAAACTCTTCAGCAAAAGACTCTCCTCATAACCAAGTGAGGACATATTGAGGAATGCAGTCATCAATTAGGCTGCACTTGAAAATCCAGCTGCAATCCCCTCCCCCTCCAAGAAGCCACTTTTGTTTCCAGCCACTGAAGTCTTATCAGATCTTGTAACAGTTTCATGAGACATCCCATTGAGATTATAGATATGTAGATGTAGTGTTCCTTTTTCAGAGTTACAGCAAAGGAATATTGGGATCATGTCCCAGCTACGCTACTGACTAGCACTTCATTTCCGTATCTAAATAATAAAAATAAGAATGTCTTCCTTGTCTGTCATAGGGTGTGAGGATAACAGTACTTCATGCTTTGAAGGTTGTAAGTCCCTATTGAAATGTCTATTGGACTATTGTCAATTGGACTATCATGCTTCATCATCCCTACTTTGCTTGTGAACCTTGAGGGCAAGACCTATCGTAACACATCACTCTATTTCTTCCAATGTTGGTCATTAAAGTGCAACCAATAAATACATGGAGGTGAAATAAAGGAATGCAATTGAATAAATGTAGCCTGATAATGATCAGGCATGATCAGTTTGACATTCGTTCCCATCCATCATATATCTGCTATTTCTGAAAGTTACTTTTGATCCATTTTTTAAATTTTTTTTTTTTTTGAGAGAGAAAAAGACAGAGCATAAGCAGGAAAAGGACAGAGAGAAAGGAAGACACAGAACCCGAAGCAGCTCCTAGGCTCTGAGCTGTCAGCACAGAGCCCAACATGGGGCTTGAACTCATGAACTGTGAGATCATGACCTGAGCCAAAGTCAGACTCTTAACCGACTGAGCCACCCAGGCGCCCCCACTTTTGATCCATTTAAGAAGGAGAAATCATACCCACTATTTTTATTATTTAATTTTTTTATTTCAGTATAGTTGATACACAATGTTACATAGTTTCAATTATACAGGTAGTGATTTGAGAACATTATACATTGCCCTACACTCACCACAAGTATAGCTACCATCTGTTGCCATACAATGCTATTACAATATCATTGAGTATATTCCTTATGCTGTACATTTTATGCTTGTGACTTATTCCTACCATAGCTGGAAGCCTCTATTTCCCACTCGCCTTTACTCATTTTGCCCATCCCAATGATACACAAATGGATATGGAGATGCAGTATATATATATATATTAGCCATTAAAAAGAATGAGATCATACCATCTGCAGCAACACGGAGGGACCTTGAATGTTTTATGCAAAATTAAATGTCAGACTGAGAAAGACAAATGCCATATGATTTCACTCCCTTGTAGAATCTAAAAAAAAAACAAACAAACAAATGAATAGGGGCACCTGGGCGGCTCAGTTGGTTAAGCATCTGATTTCAGCTCAGGTCATGATCTTGCAGTTCGTGAGTTCAAGCCCCGCATTGGGCTCTGTGCTGACAGCTCAGAGCCTGGAGCCTGCTTTATATTCTGTGTCTCCCTCTCTCTCTCTGCCCCTCCCCTGCTCGCACTCTGTCTCTCTCTCTCTTTCTTTCTTTCTCTCTCTCTCTCTCTCTCTCTCAAAAATAAATAAACACTTTAAAAAAAGGAATAAACAAACATATCCATTATTTCTTAATACAAATGATTTAAAACAAAGAATTAGATACTTTCATGTATTCTGAAAGTGACTACAAGAAATAAAAGATGGATGCTGGTGTAACCTTAAAGTTATTAACTACAGGAAGAAGTTACTTCCATTAGAACAGAAGGCTCTAAATGGAAACAGTGGTGCTCCCAGGACCTGAGAGCTCAGAAGAATTTCATATCTGGTGCTCAGGTCTTTGAGAAAAGTTGCCAACCTTCTGCCACTTGGTCCTCACCTGCTGAAGTGACCCCAACTTTCATTCCTGGGGGATCTGACTCCTCAGTAGTACTTCCTGTCTTTTTGGGTGTGTTGGGAAGGGCTGTTGACATAGTTTCTATTCTATTTCTGTTCATGGAAATACTAATGCATCCCAGACATGGCGACAGGCATGGGCCTCCTGGCAGCCCAGTATGTGGTATCAACACAATGTCCTTCTAATTGGGATCAACCACTCAACCAGCAGAGGAATCATTTATTTTCTGAAGAGTCCATAGAGTCTTGCTGCAATCTGGTTAATCTTTTCATAATAATATAAACTGAAATATGTAAATCCCAAAAGATTATTATTGATAACCTTTTCATAAGGCTATTAGCAACTAAAGAACCAAAAATACACTTTGTGACAATAGACGTAGATGCAATAAAAATGCATTAAAACAAAAACATGAGAACAACGAGTATAGGATTCAAGATGAAAGGTCATCCAAGAGGAAAGACTGAAGAAAATGGAAGGGGATAGCGACATATAGAGGTTATTACTAAAGTCCTAATTGTCATGTTGGGTGGTGGGTCAATGAGTGTTTATGATATTTTTCTTTAAAAAAATACAATACTTCTCTTTATGAATTAATCAATACATAGATGATGGATAGGTAGATAGACATACGTAGATACATTAAAAAGAAGAAGAGATCTGCATGAAGCAATGAGGGGGGTTTGTCTTTAATCCAGGATTGGAGACAGAGAGAAAGCAGTAAGGGAGTAGTGGAGTGGGGAGACCAAGAATTTAATCGGGCATCTCAGAACCCCCTAGGAAGAGACAATGAAGATATAGACAAAGAATCCAGATGCAAAAGTAATGAGGACATAGAAAAAATAGAATACAATAACTTTTATAACAATAAAGGATGCCTGTAATAAAAAGAGTGAAGGAGAGAGTGATTTTTTAAAAATTATTTGCACTTGGGGCAGATTTTAAAGGGTTCCTGTGGGACATCTCATGGAAGTATTAATAAATTGTACAATGAAGATACGAAACATCGCACCAAAATTAACAGAGCATGAATCAGAGTGGAGTTGATACATGGAAAGTTTAGAAATAGATGAGATCATCTAGTGGACTCTTGTAGAATATCTAAATTTCAAGAAAGTGCTCCATAATGGAGAATAAAGATTCTAGTGGCAGAAGAAATTTGTACAATCTTGACTGATGTCCCTGCAAGTCAGGCTATGTGTTTCTCTCAATGTGCTATCTGTCAAAGACCATTGCACTGTATACTTTCAGTGTATTGCAGTTATACTCTTGAGTGGTCACACAAATACTTGTTTGGAAAAAAATGAAACAGTAGCCTTCATAAGGAACAAAGTGATGAGTGCTGCAAAGGAAGTTCAATGTGCCATGTAGCCTCAGAAAAATTAAGAACTAAATATTTATTAAATTGGATATTCATTAAACATCAAAAAATGTGTGTGCATATGTATTTTATATCACATATACAATTGTCTTTTTTAATATTCAAAACAGTCCTGCAACATAGATAATAATGGCCCTCTTTTACAGACAAGAAAGCCAGATCTCTGAAAGGTGATGTGACTTATCTGATGTCTTTCAATTAGAAGGAACAAATGAGGATTTTGAACCCAGCTTTCCCGATGCCTAATATGTTTCATTGATTCAACAGCTGGCCCATAGAGAAGATATGAAATACTAAGGAGAGATATCTAAGGAAGTCGGGATGTGTGCAGGAGACATGACCAAGATTTTGACAAATATTAGCCACAGCAATAGGTGAGCTACAGAGCAGAGGGGAGAAACACAGAGTCACATAGATGGTATCAAACTTTATTATTCTTTGTGCTTTAAAAAGAATATTTATCATTACTTTCCTTTAGTTATGAAAATAATGAATTCTTATCTACAATTTATTGAGCAATTTTATGTGCCTGGTCACATGTGAAGCCCAACACGTGAAGTATTCACTTCATCTTCATGCTTTAAAGCAGGAGAGAGAAGTGGTCCTTTATCTAGGTTCCCATTCTCATCACCATCATTCAATACATCCAAACGTACCCAATGCCATTACAAAAAATGCCAAGGAATTCACAAAGAGAGATGACAGTAATATAAATCACAGCTATCACGTTCTGTTCATGCCTCCGGTTTCCCAGGAGGTCCTGGACATTGTTAAATGGTGTGGCACTGGGCCATGGGCCTGGGCAAAAAGCAGAGAAAAGGAAGTGTTTCTATTCTAACATTATGCCTTCCCTATCCTGAAGAAAGAGATAGCAAGATAGATATCCTCTGAGGACAGTTGTTCGTTCAGGCTACAGAAAGGAAAAACCTTCCAAATCATTTTTAAAGCACGTGTACTGGTGATTTTAAAACCTGATAAATATTGCACGAAACTAAAACCACAGATGATATGGCTTGATGCAAAAATTCTCAAAAAATATGAGAAGGGGCCAATAAAACATTAAAAGAAGACAATATCTTCCCACATGGAGCTTATTCCAGGAGTGCAAAGAATAATACACATTATGAAAATTCCAATTAGGAAATTACATATTAGGAAAAATAATGGGAAAGCTTCAGATATTTAACAATATTCAAAACCCATTTCTCATTAAAAATCATCATTAATTGGAAAATCGATTGATGTTTCAGTAACATGATATTATACATATCTCTATTAAAAAGCTAATTTCATAACGGGAGAAGGGAGGCATTTATACTCAAGTCATGAGAAACATGAGGATGCTCATTGCTAAAATTCCTAGTTTTTTTAAGAGTTGAACTTTCCTTTTTTTTTTTTTTCATTTTTATTAAAATTACTGTTAGTGAAAATACTGTGTAATATTAGTTTCAGGTGTACCATTTAGTGACTCAACACTTCCATACATCACCCAGTGCTCATCACAACAGGTGTACTCCTAATCCCTATCACCTATTTAACCATCCCCAACCCACCCCCCTTCTGGTAAACATCAGTTTGTTCTCTATAGTTAGAGTCTGTTTCTTGGTTTGCCCCTCCCCACCCCGTAGTTTGTTTTGTTTCTTAAATTCTACATATGAGAGAAATCATATAGTATTTGTCTTTTCTCTGACTGACTTATTTCAATTAGCATTTAAAATTCCTATTTAAAATTATATTTCAGGGGCATCTGCATGGCTCAGTTGGTTAAGAATAGGACTTCGGCTCAGGTCATGATCTCACAGTTCACGGGTTTGAGCCCCGTATCAAGCTCTGTGCTGACAGTTCAGAACCTGGAGCCTGCTTCAGATTATGTGTTGTCCTTTCTCTCTGCCGCTCCCCTGCTTGTGCTCTGTCTCTGACTCTGTCTCTCTCTCTCTCCCAAAAATAAATAAACATTAAAAAACATTTTTAATTATATTGAAGGATACATTTACTGCAATTTATCAAAAGCAGTGCTAAAGGGGAAATTAATAGATAAAACTGCTTACAGTAAAAAATAAGAATGATCTCACATCAATAACCTAACTTCACACCCTAAGGAACTAGAAAAAGAACACACTAAAACCCAAAGCTAGCAGAAGAAAGGAAATATAAAAATTAGAGCAGAGAGGGTCGGCTGGGTAGCTTAGTGGGTTAAGTTTCCAACTCTTGCTTCTGGCTCAGTTCACCATCTCATGTGGTGAGATCCAGCCCTGCCTTGGGCCTCACTAAGAAGTTTAAGTTCTCTCTCACCCTCTCTCTCACCCTCTCCTCCCCCACTCTCTCTCTCAAAAAAAAAAAATTGTTCAGAGAAAAATGAAATAGAGAATAGAAAAACAATAGAGAAAGTCAATAAAACCAAACGCTGGTCCTTCAAAAAGATCAACCAAATTGACACAAAATTAGTTGGATGGCCTAAGGAAAATAGAGGATTCAAATTTCTAAAATCAGGAATGAAAGTGGGGGCAGCGGACCTTCACTGTGGGCAGGACTAGTCAGCCAGGTGGATGCCGCTGCCCTTGGCCCAGCAGTGTGCCCCCTGCCCCAGTGGCGGCAAGGCTATGCTGGAGGTTCAGAGGAAATGGGGCCAGTGGCTAGGTCCAGACAAAGTGGGAGGCTGCCGTCCTGAGGCCAGGGTTCAGGAGGAAAGCAGGCAAAAGAAGGGAGTGGTGGCCCTTCTCTCTAAAACAGAGAGAAGAGGCAAGTCTGTCAAGGGAAAAAGAAAAGTTGCTGAAGCCTGAAGTGATGATCCAGTCATCACTTAAGCCACTTTCGGAAGAAAGAAGGCTTCAGAGACCTTGGGAGTTAAAGGCAGGGAGCCAGAAGAGTATTTTAAGTCGATGCAAAGCTCAGTAGTGAAATTACCTAGTGATCGTCATCATATTGAAAACAGATCTTCATGGGAAGGCTTGAGCAATGAAGCTGAAGAAAAGAAGTTAAGCTGTCACAAAACAATACTGATGACTGAGAACCATAACAGAAAGAAACTGAATCTTCAAGTAAAGAAAAATTGGATTCTAATATGAATTGTTTGTCTTCATTCAGTCTCTCTGGTAGAACCGACTTTAATGATTATAAAGGAACCTATAATCACTGATGATAAAAAGATGAAGTCCGAGGAACCTAGCAAAAGTGGGTCAGAGGTAGTTTTTTTTTTTTTTTTCTTGGTGCAAAAAGGTGATTTTATTAAAGCATAGGGACAGGACCCGTGGGCAGGAAGAACTGCACTGTAAGTGTGGGGGTGATGGATTTATGGGGGGGGGTGGGAAGAGGGAGTTCCTAAAGGGATTTTCATATGCTAAAGACTCACAGATTATTGGAGGCCTAGCTATTGTCAAGCTAAGGTTGTTTTTGCCTGCAGCAAAGCATTAACCTTAAGACTGTAGGGAGTTCCTGGGCACCTGGGTGGCTCAGTAGGTTAACCAACTGACTTTGGCTCAGGTCCTGAACTCGTGGTTCCTGGGTTTGAGCGTGGCATCAGGCTCCGTGCTGATGGCTCAGAGCCTGGAGCCTGCTTCAGATTCTGTGTCTCCCTCTCTCTCTTCTCCTCCCCTGCTCATTCTTGGTCTCTCAACAATAAATAAGTGTTAAAAGAACAAAAGACAGTAGGGAGTTCTGTTGATGGGATTGTCTTTTTCTGATAAATTGGTGGAAACTCTTAACAGTTTAACCATTTGGGTTTTTTTGGTCCTTTCCTGTTTTTGGGTAGCCTGGAGTGTCCAAGGAATATCACACATATCCCACCCGCAGGGGGGTGAGGGGGGATTGCAGTGAGGGGTGTGCTAGCTTGTGCTTTGCCCCTTAGCCTGCTTCCTGCTCCCTCATCATATACCCCCAGAACAATTTTGACCCTTAAATCCTTAAAGTTGTTGAAGGTGAAACGGAAAGTAATTTCTAATACCTCTGAAGATACTCAGCTAACTAATGTGACTCAAAACTCAGCAGGAAGTAAAAAAAAAATTAGAGGGAATTTGACAAAACTTAATTTGACAGGGCTTCACAGTATGACCAGGAAGCAAATAACTCTACAGGCAAAGTTATTCATCGAAAGGCATGTATTGCTGGGGTACCTGGATGGCTCAGTTGGTTGAGTGTCCAACTTTGGCTCAGGTCATGATCTCACAGTTCATGGGTTTGAGCCCCCACATCAGGCTCCGTGCTGACCACGTGGAGCCTGCTTCTGATTCTGTCTGTCTGTCTCTCTCTCTCAAAAGTAAACTTTAATACAAATCAAACCACACTCAGATATCACCTCACGCCAGTCAGAGTGGCCAAAATGAACAAATCAGGAGACTATAGATGCTGGAGAGGATGTGGAGAAATGGAAACCCTCTTGCACTGTTGGTGGGAATGCAAATTGGTGCAGCCGCTCTGGAAAGCAGTGTGGAGGTTCCTCAGAAAATTAAAAATAGACCTACCCTATGACCCAGCAATAGCACTGCTAGGAATTTACCCAAGGGATACAGGAGTGCTGATGCATAGGGGCACTTGTACCCCAATGTGTATAGCAGCACTCTCAACAATAGCCAAATGATGAAAGAGCCTAAATGTCCATCAACTGATGAATGGATAAAGAAATTGTGGTTTATATACACAATGGAGTACTACGTGGCAATGAGAAAGAATGAAATATGGCCTTTTGTAGCAACGTGGATGGAACTGGAGAGTGTGATGCTAAGTGAAATAAGCCATACAGAGAAAGACAGATACCATATGGTTTCACTCTTATGTGGATCCTGAGAAGCTCAACAGAAACCCATGGGGGAGGGGAAGGAAAAAAAAAAAAAAGAGGTTAGAGCGGGAGAGAGCCAAAGCATAAGAGACTGTTAAAAACTGAGAACAAACTGAGGGTTGATGGGGGGTGGGAGGGAGGGGAGGGTGGGTGATGGGTATTGAGGAGGGCACCTTTTGGGATGAGCACTGGGTGTTGTATGGAAACCAATTTGACAATAAATTTTATATATTGGGGAAAAAAATAAACTTTAAAAAAAAGGCATGTATTGCTAAGCAAACACTTGTGGTTCCAGAATTGATTAAAATATTGAACACAGGACAGCTGACTATTTTTAAAATTCTATCACTTAAGAATAACACAGAAAAAAAGAAAAGAAATAAATGCCAGATCATGAGAGAGAGGAGCATATGGTTCCCTAGAACTTCTTGACAATTTACCTAGAGCAGAGGTAAGACAAAACAGGAGTAAAGAAAATATCTCCACAGGAACTTCAGGACCTCAATCATTGAGTATTCAAAATAGTGTAACTCCAGTGCAAGCTAAGTCTGACTCGTGCAGCTGCAAGGATTCCTGTAGTATTTCTGCAAGCTTTTAAAGCAAGGTAATGATAATAAACCATCTAACTACACCTCTGAACCAGGCAATATTGTTTTCAATAATGAAGCTGTTTCTCTCACAGTTGAAAGAAATACTTTTTCTTGTGATCTTGGGTTATTAGAAAAAAGGTCTGTCTTCTGCTCTAATGAACAAGAAACGTTCAAATCAGTTTCCTCTGAAGTTAGTGGCAGAGAAATGACTAAGAACTTCTCAGAATTTAAAATGGAGTTTCCAGATATTCTTAAAGCATATGAAGGTGATGTCCTCGTAATTGATGTCATTCAAGATGACCCACACCTTTCTGGGATCGCCAGTGAAGGGCATTCATTTATTTCAATGGTTCCTATGATAAGCCAGGGGCCCAGTATTTCTAAACAGCACCAATCAACAGACTTTAAGCACATAGAACTTCCAGAAAAAAAGAACCAAGCGATGACTTGAGAGAACTTCCTATACTGGATCCTGCACTGATGAAGTCAGAGATCTATGCTTCACTGTCAGCAGCAAAGAGAAAACATGATTCCAAAGATGAAAACATTTCCTTAGGGGAAATTACTAATGAGACCTGTAAAAGCGAAAAACTGGGACAACTCAGTGAACACATAAAAAGTTCAGACTTGGATGAAAAGGAACTTTCATATATTAAATATATTCTTACATTACTTATCACCAGGGAAATACAAATCAAAACTACGAAGAGATACCAACTCATACTCATACTCAAAATGGCCAAAATTAACAACACAGGAAACAACAGACACTGGTGAGGATGCGGAGAAAAGAGAACCTTCTTGAACCGCTGGTGAGAATGTAAACTGTGCAGCCAATCTGGAAAACAGTATGGGGGTTTCTCAAAAAGCTAAAAATAGAACTACCCTACAACCCAGCAAGTGCACTACTAGGTATTTACCCAAAGGATACAAAAATACAGATTTAAAGGGATACATGCACCCCAATGTTGATAGCAGCATTATCAACAACAGCCAAATCATGGCAAGAGCCCAAATGTCCATTGACTAATGAGCAGAAAAAGAAGATGTGGTATGTATGTATGTATGTATATATATATGTATACCGGACTATTGCTCAACCATAAAAAGAATGAAGTTTTGCCATTTGAAATGACATGGATGGAGCTGGGGAGTATTATGCTAAGCGAAATAAGTCAATCAGAGAAAGACAAATACTGTATGATTTCACTTACATGTGGAATTTAAGAAACAAAACAAATGAGCCCAAGGTTGGGGGAAAGAGAGGCAAACCGTAAAACAGACTCTTAACTATAGAAAACAAACTGAGGGTTACTGGAGGGAAGGTGCACAGGAGGGTGGGCTAGATGGGTGATGGGTATTGAGGAGGGCACTTGTGATGAGCACTGGGTGTTGTATGAAGCCCTTCCCCATTTCAAGATTAAAATTTTCTCCTGTATTTTCTCCTGGTGTTTTTCTGTTGTTGTTTTTTTTTTCAATAAATTTGAATTTTTTATCTACCTAAATCTAAAATTTATCTTTGGAGAAAGGATGTAAAAACAATGTAACCTATAACATTTTTTTTGGACATGGATTTTGTGCACTTTGCATTCTCCTAGCATAAGAAAATATCTAAAATATTTATGTTCACACCTGTTAATATCATAACTTATGGTTTCTGGTTTTGATATCATGCTTAGGCTTTCTCCACCCTCCAAATTATACAAATACCCTTTTATTTATTTTTGCTACTTCTGATATTTATTTTTTATATTTAAAATTTTTTAACGTTTATTCATTTTTGAGAGATAGAGAGAGACAGAGTGCGAGTGGGGGACAGGCAGAGAGAGAGGGAGACATAGAATCGGAAGCAAGCTCCAGGCTCTGAATGGTCAGCACAGAGCCCAATGTGGGGCTCAAACCCATGAACCACAAAATCATGGCCTGAGCTGAAGTTGGATGCCTAACTGACTGAGCCACCCAGGTGCCCCTATTTTTTATATTTAAATCTTTATTGAACCTAAAAAGTATTTTGACATATGGCGAGTTGGTACAAAGCTCATTTTCTATCCAGTTAACCAGACTGTTGTTCTACTGACATTTATTGAATCATTTCCTCATAAATTTCAAATGCTATCTTCAATATTTTCAAGTTTTTATGTATGGAACTATTCCTTTACTTCTCTTTTGTTTCATTGATTGCTCAGGTCCTTGTACTGATACCATATGGTCAATTATTTGAAAAATAAAAATAGCAAACAAAATAAAAATAAAACAAGGAATGCTTGCTTTAAAAGATACTAAGATGTGAGGTGCGTGGGTGGCTGAGTCGGTTAGCGTCCAACTTCAGCTCAGGTCATGAGTTTGAGCCCCGTATGGGTCTCTGCTGTCAGCACAGCGCCCACTTCAGATTCTCCATCCCCCTTTCTCTCTCTCCCTCCCCCGCTCATTCTCTCTCTCTCTCTCTTTTTCTCTCTCAAAATAAGTATATAAATTTAAAAATAAATAAGTAAGTAAAAATACTAAGATGTATTATAAATCTAAAATATTTTTGGTTGTTCTTATATTCTCCTAGAGTGCCTTAAACTCATGATAAAATAGTTCTTTAAATCTATAAATTAAGAATTACATCTTTACCTTTAATATTCTCATTCAGGAACATGGTATTCTTTTTATTTGTTAAAGTTTTATGTTTCTCAGTTGATTTTTGCAATTTTCTTCATAAGGATTAATAGTATATGCAGTGTATATCATTATGTAATATGTGATTATGGACTTAAAAAAAAGAATAGTTGTTAAGAGAGTACATTTCCAGAGTCCTCATCACAAGGAGAAAGTTTTTCCTTGCTTTCTTCTTCGTTTTTGTTATATCTCTGTAAGAAGATGTTAGCTGAACCTATTGTAGAGATTTTACAATATATGTAAATCCTACCATCATGCTGTATGCTTTAAACTTACACAGCAACGTGTATCAATTAATTCTCAATAAGACTGGAAAAAATTTTAATAATTAAAAATTGAATTTTTAAAAAATTGAAAAGACTAGACAGATATAAAGTGAGATATTAAAGGGTTATCTCAGCTCAAACAAAAATGAAAGTGGACGCATTACTACCAGTTTTATAGAGATAAAAAAGGATAGTAAGAGAGGATTATGCACAATTATATGCACAAATTTCTAGAAACACATAACCTACTAAGACTAAATTATGAAGGAACAAACAATCTAAATAGACTTATAACAAGTAAGGGCATTAAATCAGTAGTGAAAAATTTTCCAACAAAGAAAACCCGTGGACCTGAGGGCTTCACTGGTGAATTTTAACAAACATTTAAAGAAGAACTAATACCAATCATTCTCAAACTTTTCCAAAAATATGAAGAGGAGAGGAATTTCCTAACATTCTGTGAGAATACCAAAACAACCAAAGACACTACAAGAAAAAAAAAGAAAACTTCATACCAATATCCCTTATGAACAATGATCTAAAAATCCTCAACAAAACAGTAGCAAACAGAGTTCTGCAGCATATTAAAAGGTTTAGACACCATGACCAAGTGGAATTTACTCTTAAAATTCCAGGATCATTCCACACAGAAAAATTGATCTCCCTCTCTCCCACACCCCCAGGCCCTGATAAACCATCCTCTACTCTCTGTTACTATGACTGTGACTTTCCTGTAATACACATAGAAATGAGATCATTCACTATTTGTCTCTATGTCTGGCTAATTTCACTGAGATCCCTTAGGTTCACTATTTTTATGTAAATGGAAGAATTGGCTTCTTTCTTGTGACTGAATAATATTCCATTAAATGCAGTGTATATGTGTGTGTGTGTATATATATACACACCATATATATATATATATATGTATATGTATATATATATACATATATATATGTATATATATATATATATACATATATATATGTATATATATATACATATACATATATACCACAGTCTTTGCAGCACCCAACAGGATGTTCCAATTGGTGCCAGGAGCCCATATGCCAACAAAGTGTCTAGAAGAGGTCAGCTCAGAGCTTGAACCCTGGAGACATATTCTCTAAGAAGCCCTCTTGCCCATACTTCCTTCTAGAAAAGAACTCTGGGAAAGATTACTCTTGAGAACCACTGTCTCCTCAGGGCACAGCCATAGGAGTGTGTAATGAGTCTCAACAATTACTCTGACTACGGCCAGGATGAAGACCTGAGGGAGTCACGTTTCAAGAGATGTTATAACCTGGTAAAGAATTCCTAATTTTCTCTATTCTATGACCACCTTGCTTCCTGAGGAGGAAGCTAGAGTTCCCGTCTTCATGGCCCATCTAGAACAGTCATCCCTTCTGCTCTATCATTAGGAAACTCGAGGCTCTTTTGTCCAAACCATCCAAGTCCTAGCTCCTTCACCTCAAGTACAGAGGACCAGAGACCCACTCTTCAAGCCTACTACTGACCCTTTCTGCAGCATGCCTGCCTCCCCAGGGAGGAATGTTCACAAGTGCTTCAGCAGCTGGCTGTGAACTTCCCACTCGTGGAAGAGGAGTGAAGGCCACAGGACCAAAACCCCTTTGACAGCATCTGAGCTGACTCCTCAATAGGAGGTGTGAATGTTGTGGAAAAGGGTCTTTATGACAGTTGACAAATCAAGGATAGATAGCCAGCAACTGCACTAGCTCCTGCATTAGCTCCTTTGAGCCTCACATAACTTCCAAAGGTAAGGTATTTTTGTCATTTTATCAGGTGAAAAATGGTGAATTGAATTGCCTAAAGTCACGCAGAGATGTAGTAGCAAAATTAGGACTCAAACCTTGGCTCCAGAACCCAAGTTCTCAAGGTCAAATGGCTAAAAAATGCAAAGAGAAAAAACAGTGACCCTTTCTCTCTGATAATTCTCCTTGGGCTTAGTCCAAGAAAACAGGATGAGGAAGGGGCATTTGTTTGGTTATATTAGTTCTGCACTCTCTCCACCTCCTGAATTTATAGTGTGTATGTGCATTCATTATCATCAAGAAAAGCTACAAACCCTCCTTTTACTCCCACATACAATGGTGCATACTAATTGGCCCCTTCAGGAAATTATGTTATTTCATTGGCAAAGTAGCAAAGAGTTGAACTTTGAGGAGTCTCAAAGCACTTAGAGGATGTCCAGTTAGCATGTTTGCTGCTTCCAATGACCAGGGAAAGCATTTGGCCTCTGCTGTACCTTCTAGACTCTCTTCACACCATTTTACTCATGTTACAGGCATTTCAGAGCACAAACACTTTCCAGAAAGGTGGTTTTAGTGATCCAACATTGCCCTCAACTCTGAGTTACTTCCTGTGAACTCAAGGCTCTTATTCTGCTTCTAGCATTCATGCTTTTGTACCTCCTAGCTCCTCGCCCTGGGGCCAAAAGTTTCTGTTACCTTTTTCTCCAAGGATTTTGCAGAAATCATTCTGCATTCTCTCCATGATGACTCCCTGACATCCAGCTCTGAGTATCTCTATCCTCAGTCCCTGTGCTCAGAAACTTCTCTGCTCTAGTTCCCTGTTTCTCCAGTTCTCCCATTGATTATACCAACCACTTCTCTTCTGGTGTTACTTGCTCTTATGTTTTTTAGTTTTTTCATTTTATTATGTTGTGGTTTTCCTTGTACCAGATTATCATTCAAAATGTTGTCTTGTTTATCATTTAATGTATATATTCAAATACTTATGTTTATATTAAACAGAAGTTTGCATTTCTCCAGTATCAGAAACAGTGTGATTCACATCCACTATACTAATTCTTAGTATCTAATGAATAAATTAGAAATTCCTTGCATTGATTAGAATCCTCCACAATATAAACCCAAACTTCTTTCTGTATTGAACACTCCCTGTCTTGTGCCTGTATTCTCAGCTCCTGACAAAAATGTGTAACATATTTCTTCCTAAACCATTTGTTCTTGAGTTTTTCTCCATGATAAGGAACTTCAAGTTCATCAGTTGGATGATGGGTAGTCAACGAGTGGTTTCAAAGACAGACACAATCACATTTGCATTTTATAAATATAATTTTGATTTCAGTAAGCAGATGTCTATATACACAAGCAGGATGAGCATCATAATGGCCCCTGGATTCCCTTTCCCAGTAGAAATAACTTCCATTTATTCTCAACCTCCTCACAAGGAACACATCCTATCTCCTCCATTCACTGAAAAATGGACTTGAGCCACCCTGCACTATGGCCACCCTCTTGACCCAATTACCATCGAACATGCAAAAATTCATTTTAAATCAAAATTATTTATTACTGTTAAAACATCAGAATAATTAAGAATAACCTAACAAAAGTTCACCATCTGTATTTAGCCAATGTAATAACTTGGTCTTTATGCTACAAAATTTTCTTAAAGCTTATTTATCTATTTTGAGAAAAGAGAGAGAGAGAGAGAGAGAGAGAGAATCTCAAGCAGCCTCTGTGCTGCCAGCACAGAACACAACACAGCCATGAACTGTGAGATCGTGACCTGAGCCAAGACCAAGAGTCAGACGCTTAATGGACTGAGCCACCCAGGCACCCCTATGCTACAAAACTTTTAATGAAAAAAGTATTACAGAAATAATTGAAACCTTTCTTTGTTCCCATCCAAAATTCATTTTTGTCCCTCTCACTCCAGAGATAACTACAATTCTAGACTTGTTAGTATATTCCAATTAGGACTTATACTTTCACCATGTATTAAATTGCGCACATAATGTGTGATACAGAATATATCATTCAGTGACTTCCTTTTTTCCAGCCTATTTTTAAAAATTTGTCAGGTGAATTCGTTCACTTTTACTGAGGCACAGAATTTATTCATAAGAAAATTGCATAATTTTCTTATCTATTCCTCCATGGGTAGGCCATTTCCAAGTTTTCTATTGACAATACATCCTCATGGATGTCTTCAGGAACACAAATGCCAGACTTTTTCTAGGGTCTAATCTAGAAGTGGAATTGCTGAATCACATGTGTATGAATTCCAGCTTTCCTAGAGGTTGGCTAATTGTTCTCCAACGGCAATATTAATCTTCCCATTTCTTCCCAACACTTGAAGTTGTCATAGTTTTACACATCCGAAGATTAAAGATGTTAAATTGTCTTTTAATTCAGTTAAACATCTTTTATTTTCTTTCTTGGCCATACCAGCTTCCTCCTCTATGGCTGGCCTGTTCCAGCCTTTTTGCCCATTACTTCTTACAGTATTTTTGGTCCTTTTCTTATTAGTGTATAGGCAACCTCTGTCATTCTGAATATTAATCCTTTCTTAATTATGTGTGCAGCAAATACCTGTTTGCAGTCCATGACTTGCCTTTCCCCCTTTCTTATAAATGTCTTTTTCATATAAATGCTTTACATTTAAAATAGTCAACTTGAATAAATTTTCTTATGTTTTATATGCTTTGTGCCTGGTTTTAAAAAATCACTTCTTGGGGCACCCGGGTGGCTCAATCGGTTGGGCATTTGACTTTGGCTCAGGTCATGATCTCGCAGTCTGTGAGTTCAAGCCCTGCTTCGGGCTCTGTGCTGACAACTTAGAGCCTGGAGCTTGCTTCAGATTCTGTCTCCCTTTCTCTCTGCCCCTCCCCAGCTCGCACTCTGTTTCTCTCTCAAAAATAAAATAAAAACATAAAAAAATAAAATAAAAATAAAAAACCAATTATTTTCCCCAAATCATAAACATATTTTCCTCTAAATATTTTTCCAGCTCTATTGAGATATGATTGACATACTACATTGTGTAACTTTGAGCATAGCATGTTGATTTGATATGTTTACATATTCCTCTAAATACTTTGAAGTTTAGCTTTTTACAATTAATCTTTAGGAATTATTTTCAGTACTGTCTTCATTATATGGGTATCCCCATATACAAAATGGTCAGTCCATCCTTTCTCTGCCCATTTCTAAATCAACCTATGTTATATCCTAACTCCTAATAAACACTTGACCTATGTCTGGACTCTCTAGTCTGGCACATAGGTCGGTCTATTTTTCATTCCCTACACCAATATTACTCTTTGAATTATAATAGTAAATCATTTGATGACTGATATGGTAATTAATACCTTCTTATTCTATATACTCAAATTATATTTGCTCTTCATGCTTCCTTATTTTTCTGCATGCTAAATTCAAGTTTAACAGAAATCTGTGGTATTTTGATTAGGATTGCATCCTATTCATAGATTAATCAGAGGAGAACTGACATGTTTCTCATAGTTAAGTCTTGCCATTAACATTGCTTATCTTTCCATTTTTTTTAGGTATTCCTTTTTTGTTCTTCATAGTATTATACCTTTTTTCACTAGTTGGACTTCTTTTTTAGGATTATCTGGATTCCTTAATATTTTCTATTGCTGATTGTGAATGAGGAGTCTTTTTTAAAATTATAAATTTAATTTATTACTATTTAAAAAAAAGTAGAGGTGCCTGGGTGTCTCAGTTGGTTGAGCATCTGACTTTGGCTCACGTCACAATCTCATAGTTCATGGGTTTGAGCCTTGCATCGGGCTCTGTGCTGACAGCTCAGAGCCTGGAGCCTGCTTCAGGTTCTGTGTCTCCCGCTCTCTGTGTCTCTGCTCCTCCCCTGCTCACACTCTGTCTGTCTCTCTCAAAAATAAACATTTTTTTAATTACAAAAAAATATGTATAGTATTGATTGTGTTTAATATTGGTTTATACCAAGCAAACTTGTTGATAACTCTAGAGGTTCCCTTGAGAATCCTTGATTGATCCAGAGATTTCCATGGGTTTTCTTTGCAGACAATCAAATATGACATCACTGTAGTGTTTTATGCACAGGACTCAAATTAGCTCTCTACATTATGTTTATCTGTGACTGCATCTCCTGAACCAAAAGGGAATTAACACACCAGAATCCAGCCATTGGGGCCTTATTTGTGGTTGGAAACCTGAAGGGGCTATAGTGGTCTCAACTATGACTTATAACACTTGTTCTGAGTTTTCTTCTTATTTCTCATACCTAAGTATTCCCATTTATTCCCTTTAGATTTGGATATATACTTTTTTTTTTTTTTTTTTAGTTTTAAAACTTACCTAGAATTTCTATGTGTTTTAACTGGAATGGGACTTGTCAACATTAGCTTAATCCTCCATGTTGCCAAAAGCCCCACCTCTGAAACGTTATAGGCCACATGAAATACCATAGTCTCTTAGCCCTTTAGCTTCATTGAAACCTCTGAACCCTTGTATATTATGTGTGAAGGTAGGGAAAGGCATTTCAAAAGAGAAAACCAACAAAGACTTTTTTAAGTACATCATATTTTGGGAACAATTAATGAGAACTGCTTTCCCTGTACCTAGCATATAATTCACACATTAAGAATTAGTGGTTAAATTAAATATAGATTGAATTGGGTCACCTGGGTGGCTCAGTTGGTTGCCTGACTCTTGATTTCAGCTCAGGTCATAACCTCACATTTCGTGGGATCAAGCCCCACATCAGGCTCTGTGCTAATAGCACAGAGCCTGCTTGGGATTCTCTCTCTCCTTCTCTCTCTGCCCCTACCTCCCCTCATGCTTGCTCTCACTCTCTCTCTCTCAAAATAAATAAATAAACTTTAAAAAAGATAGATTGATTGAGTGATTGACTTAGTTCATTAATGGAGTAGAGTGCTCTTTAGAAAATTTAGTGATTTATTTAGGATACCTTGAACCACAATAACAAAGAGATCACAAAACATATAATGGTTTCAATGGAATAAAAGTTTATTTCTCTCCTACATAATAGTTCCTGTATGTTTTCTTGGTTCTCCACTGAATGTGGAGAACTAAGAACACAGGTTCATCCCACTGTGTGATACCACCAACCCATTCAGCCTACTGGCCATTTCCATCTAGTTGGAGGAAGTCCAGAACTGGAACGCATGGATTGTGATGCATTGGCTAAAATTCAGTCACATGAACACACCTCAGTGCAAGGGAGAGTGGGAAATATAGTTTAATTGTGTGTCCATGAAGATGTGAACAACAAGGATTTGAACAAGAAACTGG
This sequence comes from Acinonyx jubatus, assembly GCF_027475565.1. Classification (NCBI taxonomy): domain Eukaryota; kingdom Metazoa; phylum Chordata; class Mammalia; order Carnivora; family Felidae; genus Acinonyx; species Acinonyx jubatus. The sequence continues at coordinate 13,429,158 of NC_069397.1, forward strand.
TAGTCTCTGCCATCATCAATATGCCTCAGTGCAAGCGACTCAAAGAACAGAGAATCTGTACTCAAGTAATTAAGACAGCATTACAAAGTTTCAGATAGAAAATGATGATGATCTAAGCTGAAGCACTGAAAGTATACGTAGAAAAATTGAGTTATGTAAGAATTATTTCAAATGAAAAATCAACAAGATGTAGAAGTGAGAGATAAACTGAGTGAGTGTGCTTCTGAATCTCCCATATGTGAGGAACCCCAAAAATAAACCTTGATTTAACCCAAGAAATATTGAGTGCACACAGTGAACAACTTCCTATAATGACCTCTCTAGGGTTATTGACATAAGCAAAGTATGATTTTCCTCCTCAGATAAGCTTGCAAACCACTTAGGTTGTAATGTGCAGAGTATAGTGTTTGGACAGGCATGTTTGCAGGATAGCTGAGTGTAGAAATATGGGAAAGAGAGATCAAGCCTACAGGTATGGATCTGACAGTTTACTTACTAAGCGGTAGTTGAAATGAGTATGGAGTTGGATGGCTCAACAAAAGAAATAATAAAGGAAGAGAAGAGAAAAGCTTTGTGATTATCGATATTAGAGAATTTTCTAAAGAGAAACATTCTTTCAAAAGAGGGGATGAAATTCTTCTCTGAAAATGGACAGTTGGGGAGAAAACTCACTAGGCTTGTTATTTCTAGGAGTGAAACCCAGTGATTCTGGTGATTTACAATCATCCAATGTCAGCATAGACACCTGCTACTTCCTGGGCTCTAGGATCACTATTAGTTTGGCCATTGGAACAATTCCTAATTTCATGGCTGGTCCTTGTAATAACACAAAGATTCCAAAATGCTTTCTTTCCTTTGTCATGTGTAATTTAAAAAAAATGCGTGTGATTTTTGGCTTTTCCATTACATAAAGTCCCTGAGAGTGGACTATGTCTTACATGTTGAAGAAGTGGATTTAAAAGTGTATTTTGCACATATTTGTGTTTTTCCATAAGCTTAGCAAAGTATCTAGCACATACAATATAAAAAGTTTTTGTGAAGTGATTAAATCCTAGATGTTTGAGTGATGGTTCTGGGATAGAGGAGTATTGGTATCTTTGATTCACACAGTTCTCACTTCTTAAACATGAGTGTCAAGGGCTAAATGTCGATCGGTACCACTGAACAAAAAGGATATTTTCCCACAAATGCGGGCTGTCTCTGGGTTTAGTAAATTCATTAAGATTACTGGTCACTTAATCAAAACTGGTGGGTAAGAAAGATCATTACATTCGTGGCAACTCCAAAATAATTCTGAATTCCTCTCCCTCTTTCTTAACAAAGGAGCCATGAGGGAAAACAACCAGTCCTCTACCCTGGAATTCATCCTCCTGGGAGTTACTGGTCAGCAGGAACAGGAAGACTTCTTCTTCATCCTCTTCCTGTTCATTTACCCCATCACATTGATTGGAAACCTGTTCATCATCTTGGCCATTCACTCTGACATTCACCTTCACATCCCCATGTACTTTTTCCTTGCCAACCTCTCCTTTGTTGACATCTTATTCTCCTCTGTAACCATCCCCAAGATGCTAGCCAACCATCTCTTGCACAGCAAAGCCATCTCCTTTGGAGGATGCCTAGCACAGTTGTATTTTATGATTGCCTTAGGTAACACAGATAGCTATATCCTGGCTGCGATGGCATATGATCGTGCCGTGGCCATCAGCCGCCCACTTCATTACACAACTATTATGAGCCCACGGACTTGTGTCTTGCTAGTTGTTGTGTCCTGGGTGGTTGGAAATGCCAATGCCTTCCCGCATACTCTGCTCACATCCAGTCTGTCCTTCTGTGGCAATAAAGAAGTAGCCAGCTTCTACTGTGACACTATCCCTTTGCTCAAACTCGCCTGTTCTGACATCCGTTTTAATGTGAAGGTGATGTACCTAGGGGCTGGTGTTTTCTCTGTACCCTTACTATTCATTATCATCTCCTATATTCAGGTCTTTTCCACAGTCCTGAGGGTTCCATCCACCAAGGGTGTGCTCAAAGCCTTCTCTACCTGTGGTTCCCACCTCACTGTTGTTACTCTATATTATGGGACAGTCATGGGCATGTATTTCCGCCCTCTGTCTAGTTACAGCCTAAAGGATGCAGTGGTAACTGTTATGTACATGACAGTGATCCCAATGTTAAATCCTTTCATTTATAGCCTGAGAAATCAGGACATGAAGGCTGCCCTGGGGAAACTCTTCAGAAAAAGACACTCCTCATAACCAATGTGAAGTCATATTGGACAGTCAATTAGAGTCACCAATTAGGTGCATTTGGAAATCTAGCTCCAATGTCTTACTCCACCAAGAAGCCACCTTTGTCCTTCCCACGTGGAACTTCCTCTTCTCTGAAATCTTATGATACATCTTATAAAATTATCACTTCGTACACATTATTGTCCTTTTAGCAGCACAGGAATATTTGGGTCATGTCCCAGATAAGCTACAATAATCAGAGTAAAATTGAGAAAGTCTGAAGTTCTGCTTCTATAGGAACATGAACATGAACATGAACATATTAGGAATAATACTATCTGCCCCACCATGGTCACAGGGTGTGAGGATCACAATAGTCCATGATTTAAAAGCTATAAATCACTGGGGCACCTGGGTAGCTCCGTTGGTTAAGCGTCCAACTTCCGCTCAGGTCATGGTCTCATGGTTTGTGGGCTTGAGTCCCCCATCAGGGTCTCTGCTGTCAGCACAGGGCCCGCTTCCGATCCTCTGACCCACTCTCTCTCTGTCCCTCCCCTACTGGTTTCTCTCTCTCTCTCTCTCTCTCAAAATAAATTAATAAACTTTAAAAAAGTTTATAAATCACTATTCAAATGTCGGGTTTTTTTACTATTATGCTAATTGCCCCTGCTATGCTTGTAAGCCTCTGAGGGAAAGAACGGTCTTAAAATACCACTGTACCTCTTTCACATTCTTGTTCATATAAAGCATATACTGATTATACAAAGCTTATAATGATTCTTGGTGGAAAGTGAGATGAACAAAAGAAAATATTGCTGTCAGAATTATAATCTGATAATAGAAATAATCAGACTAGACATTATTTACCCATCTGGTAAAATCTTTAAAGGAAATGACCTGGGTAGATGTTTTTGTTCTTATTGTGTTATTGATTAAACTAGACTGTGTCTAAAGAGCATAAGATTTTTCCTAAAATCATGCCAAAATGACACTCATTGAGTTCTTGTATTTTAACATAAAAAAATTCTGATTTAATTAATTATAGTATGAAATAAAGTTATCATAAAATTGTTCATCACTATTAATAATCAGGGTGCCAAATAAATGAAGAAAAAAGAGCAATATCAAAATATGTGACTTTTTTCTCCAGTACGGCCCAGGGAAGATGAGACTTTGATTCTGGATGATCAGCCCTGATATGTGTAAGTGATAGTTCCTAAACAGAGATAGTTAATCCAACAGGTCCTAAATAACCAATAAGGAACTCCCTTACCTATGATTTGATCCTGTTCATGAGGAAATTATAAATTTTTTTCAAAATATTAACAATTTATAAATGATTGTCCTTAAATATCGTATCTCCAAACAGGATAACTTTTTGAAGAGGTGAAATGAGTGTATCTTAGAACAGTGTGCAAGTTGTTTTATTATCTACTATTTTTAACTGCCAGTAAAAATATAAAATTATTGTTTTCTATAGATAATTCACATTGTCAGCTATTTATCCATGTTGGAAGAATTTGGATGTTGGAAGATGATGTTATTCACTGTTTAATGCTCTCTGGGTCTCTAAACACCAAGGGTTAGAACTATCCTAATTATCTTCTTTTCAACCAAAAAGATTTTGATTACAAATGCATATGAATCTGTGTGAATGGCTGACCAAATAACAGAGGAAATGGAGGCATTTTATGTAGGGCATTTCAAGGTTGGCCAAGGAAAATGTTATACAAATTTGTTGTACTGTTGTACAAATTTATTGTCTCTACCCATGAGAATGTGAAGATTTGGGATCTGTTTTGTTCACTGTTGTATATTCAGAACTTAGACAGTGCTGGCATATAGTAATTACTTAATAAATGTGTGTGAAGTGAATAAATGAACCCTGCAATATTATTTTTAAACAATGACTGCAACAAGGTTAATTTTGTTGTTATATGTAAGCTCAGATAGCGTGAGGTGTTTCAAATATTTCCCATAGTGAAATATTAAGTGCCAAAGAGGAGAGTATAAAAAAGGCCTACGAATGTAGGTTCTTAGGAGAACTCCATACCATTTAGCTGCTCTATATCAGTCTCAAGTTATTCCTCTGTTTAACTTGGACAAGGGAAGTTAATGTCTTCTACTGAATCCTACAGTAATCATAAGAATCTATGTGTATGATTATTATACAAATAAAAATTATTGTACCTGTATGTCAAGTCATTGCTTCAGCCGTTTCCCTCTGATCCTGTCAAACATGCTGTCCTAGAATAATTTTAGCACTATAATTTAAATTTCTTCGTGTACCAATCTTCAGGTACATGTACAATGGATCAATTGACTAAGTCTGGAAAAGACTACAGTCTACGGCTGGTATGTCAGCTTGGGTCAGTTCAGGCCTATTCAGAAAACACAAATCACATCTGATTTTTTTTAGTGTTTATTTTTGAGAGAGAGAGAGAGAGAATGAGCAGGAGGGAGGGGCAGAGAGAGAGAGGGAGATAGAAGATATGAAGCAGGCTCTGCACTGACAGCAGAGAGCTCAGTGCAAGGCTCAAACTCACGGATCATGAGATACGACCTCAGCTGAAGTCAGACACCTAATTGACTGAGCCACCAATATGGCCCATATATGGTACTTTAAAATTTTTCTTTTATGTTTATTTATTTTTGAGAGAGACAGAGTGTGAGCAGAGTTTATTTATTTTTGAGAGAGACAGAGTGTAAGGGGAAAGAGGGAGAGAGATACAGAATCTGAAGCGGGCTCCAGGCTCTGAGCTGTCAGCACAGAGCCTGACACGGGGCTCAAACCCAGGAACCACGAGATCATGACCTGAGCCGAAGGTGGATGCCTAACCAACTGAGCCACCCAGGTGTTTCCCACCCCCACCCCACCCCCCCACAATCTGGTATTTTTAAACCCAGAAGATTTAATACAGGGAAGTAGATATATAAGTGTGTCCTGAAAAAGACTGTAGGAGAAAGAGATGGATGTGAAGGTAGCCCAGAGATTATTAACCACAAGAATAAATCACTTCCCCTAGGTACAAAAGGGAAAGGTGATGTTACCAGAACCTAGGAACTCAGAAGAGGGATGACCATATGTCTGAGGGATGACCTCAGATGCTCACGTCTCTGAGGGGAGCTGCCAAACAGCTGCCACTTGGTCTTCACCTGCTGAGATGACCCAGACCTTCATTCCTGAGGGGTCTCAGTCCACAATAGTACTGCCTTTATTATTATTATTATTATTATTATTATTATTATTATTATTATTATGCTGTAATTCTTTTAATCTCTATTATTTGGCATGGAAACACAAAAATCACCCCATACATAGTTCTAGACATGGTCCTCCTTGCACCCCCCGCCCCGCCCATTGTGTGAAGGCAACAAAATGTCCTTAGTAATTGGCTTAGTCTCTCCAGCCAGTAGAGAAATTTCTTTTCCTGAATGGCTCACAGAGATATTTTACTGAATCTGAGCAACATAATAGTAATATTTAAAAATGTAAATCCCTTCCCTATATAGCCTCAGGATGGGGCTTGCCATTAGAAAAACCAAGAGATTACAGGATTGGAACTTGCAACCCTTCCCACAAGCCTCTGGGGAAGGGAGAGTTTGCTGGAAGTGAGCTCCACAAACACTCTCAAAGAACCAGTTTAGAAGACTTTCCAGGTTTGTGAAAGTTTCCATGGTCCTCAGTGGTAGCACATCCCACCTCCATGGGGTACTGCCCTCAGGACACGACTGGACCTCAACATATGTTCCTCTAAATCTGACTGCTAATTACTGTATCCTATATCCTATAAAGGATAGACCTAGGTAAAAAAAAAAAAAAAAAAAAGTAAATCCCTAAAAATTATTATTGATAGTATTTTGTAAGGTTATAAATAACTAAACAAAAAAACTGGGAATAGATATATGCAATAAAAATGTATTAACAAAAAAAGGCAGAGAATTCTGGAAAGATGGTGGAGTAGGGGTATCCTCATCTCACCTCGTCCCACAGACACACCTAGATAATAGCCACATCAAAGCAACCAACCCAGAAAATTACTTGAAGACTGGCAAAACAGACTTTCCACAGTTCATCTTAGCGATGAGGATACATTAAGAAGGGTAGAAGGGTGGAGATGGGGACAGGAACCAAACTCCCAGCAAGACTAACCACAAACAGGAAGGGCACCACAAACACAAAGAAGAGAGAAGAACAGACATCAGGGACCCCAGACATGGAAGTTGCACTAGATAGATGAGTTCCCATAATATTTGGCTTTGAAAACTAGTAAAGTTTAACTTCCCAGAGTTTTTACAGTTAGTGGGGCTTAAAAAGGGGTACTTTAAAAATCAGCAGGCCTAGTTATGGGAAACCTGGAAGGTAATAGGAAACTGAGTCCCCACCCTTAAAGACCCAGCATAACAAACCACCACACCAAGATACAGCATAGAAGCAGTAGCTTGAAAACAGGTGGACAATATGTGAGGGAAATTTATTTACTAATCTCAGAACATGCTGGAGGGGCAGAGACCTTTAGGAGACTTCTTCAAAAACAAAAGACCTGATAGGCATCATTTATTTCCCCTTTCCCCAGTCTAGAGACACACTTGCAGGAACCAGTGCAAACACCCTTAACCTACCTTGGTAACACTCTGTGCCCTGCCCTTCTGTTCTGTAAATCTACCCAAACCAAAGCATGCCACTTGGCAAGCATCCTTCCAAAGTGGTTTCTACTGTGACACATCCTGCAAGCAGATCCAGGAGGGACAAGCAACAGTCCAAAGTGACTTCTTCCCTGGGGAAAGGGGAAGAAAACAACACACACCAGTTTGCCTGCAGCCGCAGCAGATGGAATGGGGTAAACACATGATCTGACTGTCAGCCCTGCCCACCAACAAAATCTTTTCAAGGGTCAGCACTGGAAGAGGGCCCTCCAGTTTGTGTTGACTGTTAGCCCCAGCAGAAGGATTGGGGGCAGACATTTGATCTGACTGCAGACCCTGCTCACCAACTAAAGCCTCTTAAGGGACAACACAGGAAGAGAACTACACAGTTCAGTTTGCCTGCCAGCTGGCACATGCACTGAGGACAGGCATCTGGTATGACTGCTGACACTGCCCAACTATAAGCCCACAGAGGTCCCAAACTGGCCCCTTAATGGCACAAGAACAAAACCCTGCCCACAAGAGACAAAGTTGGCCATTGCAGCTGACTGGACTGAAGGCAACCCTGACTCAGCCACAATAGTAAGGTGAAAACAACCTACATAGGGGACACCCCTGAAGTGCCTGGTTCTGGTAAACAGGGAACATTGTGCTACAGACCACCACATGATCTATTCTTCAGAAGGCCACTATTTTCAAGATCAGTAGACATAGCTGACTTTTCTAATACTCAGAAACAAACACAGAGAGTTAGATGAAATGAGGAGAAAAAGGAATGGGTCCCAAATGAAAGAAGAGGACAAAACCACAGCAAAGAGCTAAATGAAACGGATATAAGCAATATGCTTGGTAACAAATTCAAAGTAATAGTCATAAAGGTACTCACTGGACATGAGAAAAGAGTGGAGGCTCTCAGTGAGACCATCAACAAAAAGATATAAAATATAAAAAAATGATCTATCAGAGATAAAGGACTCAATAACTGAAGTTAAAATTTCACTGGAGGAAACCAAGAGCACATTACAGAGGCAGAAAAATGGATCCGTGAGCTTAAAGAATAATGGAAAGCAACCAACCTGAAGAGCAAAAAGAAAAAAGAATAATAGAATAATGAGAACAGGTTAAGGGAACTCTGAAGTATCATCAAGCATAATAATATTTACATTACAGGGATCCCAGAAGGAAAAGGGGAGAATAAAATTTATTTTAAAAGTAATAACTGAAAACCTCCCTAATCTGGGGAAGAAAACAAACATCCAGATCCAGAAGGCACAGAGAGGCCCCAACAAAATCAACCAGAATATGCCAAGATACATAATAATAAATATGGCAAAAAGTAGTGATAGAATTTTAAAAGCAGCAAGAGAAAACAGTTGAATACAAGGGAAACCTCATAAAGCTATAAGCTGATTTCTCAGCAGAAACCTTGTAGGCCAGAAGGAAATGGCATGATACATTTGAAGTGCCAAAAGGAAAAAAAACATGCAACCACAAATACTCTACCCAGTAAGGCTATCATTCAGAATAGAAGGAGAGATAGTTTCCAAGGCAAATCAATGTTAAAGGCATTCCTCTCCACCAAATCAGTGTTAAAAGAAATGTTAAAGGGAATTCTTTGAATGATAAGGAAAGGCCATTTTCAACACTAAGAAAATTATGAAAGGAAAAATTTCACAGGTAAAACCAAACATAATGAAAGTATTAGACTGATCACTTATAAAACCAGTATGGAACAAAAATAAACTCAAAGTGGATGTAAGACCTAAATGTAAGACAAGAAACCATCGAAGTCCTAGAGGACAAAACAGGCAACAACATCTTTGACCTCGGATACAGCAACTTCTTACTAGGCATGTCTCTGGAGGCAAGGGAAACAAAAACAAAGTGAAGTATTGGGACCTCATCAAGAATCTACACAGTGAAGGAAACAATGAACAAAACTAAAAGACAACAGACAGAATGGGCAAAGATACTTGCAAATGACATATCAGATAAAGGGTTAGTATCCAAAATCTATAAAGAACGTACCAAACTTGGGGCACTCGGGTGGCTTAGTTGTTTAAGCATCTGACTTCAGCTCAGATCATGAGCTCATGGTTCATGAGCTCAAGCTGCACATTGGGCTCTGTGCTGACAGCTCAGACCTGGAGCCTGCTTCGGATTCTGTGTTTCCCTCGCTCTCGCGCTCTCTCTCTCTCTGCCCCTCTTCCACTCATGCTCTGTCTCTCAGTCTCTCAAAAATAGATGAATATATATATATTCATTATATATATATATATATATATATATATATAGAGAGAGAGAGAGAGAGAGAGAGAGAGAGAGAGAGAGAGAGGAACTTATCAAACTCAACACCCCAAAAAAATTAATCCAGTGAAGAACTGGGCAGAAGAGATGAATAGACAACTTTCCAAAGAAGACATCTAGATGACTAACAGACACATGAAAAGATGCTCAATGTCACTCATCATCAAGGAAATAAAAATCAAAACCGCGATGAGATACCATCTCACACCTGGCAGAATGACTACAATTGACAACTCAGGAAACAACAGATGTTGGTTAGGATGCAGAGATAGGGGAACCCTTGTGCACTGCTGGTGGGAATGCAAACTTGTGCAACCAGTTTGGAAAACAGTATGGAAGTTCCTCAAAAATTTAAAAACAGAGCTACCCTACAACCCCACAATTGCATTACTAGGTATTTATCCTAAGGATACAATAATGCTGATTCAAAGGGGTACATGCATCCCAATGTTTATAGGAGGACTATCAACAAAAGCCAAATTATGGAAGAAACCCAAATGTCCACCAAATGATGTATGCATAAAGGAAATCTTGCCATTTGCAACAACGTGGATGGAAGTAGATATTTGGTTGGTTTGCAAATATCATATTACACTAAGTGAAATAAGTCAGTCAGAGAAATATATGATTCCACTCACATGTGGAATTTAAGAAACAAAACAGATAAGCATAGGGGATGGGAAGGAAAAAACATGATAAAAACACAGAAGAAGGTAAACCTTAAGAGACTCTTAAGTACAGAAAATGAACTGAGGTTTTCTACAAGGGTGTTGGGTGGGGTGATGGACTAAATGGATGATGGACATTAAGGAGGGCACTTGTTGGGATGAGCACTGAGCATTGTATGTAAGTGATGAATCATTAAATTCTATTCCTGAAACCATTATTACACTATATGTTAACTAACTTGGATTTAAATAATTAAAAATAAATAAATTAAATTAAATTAAATTAAATTAAATTAAAATAAACATAAGAATGATCTCCCATCAATAGTCTAAATTTACAACGTAAGGAACTTAGAAAAAGAACACGCTAAAACCCAAAACTAGCACAATAAAGGAAATATAAAGATTAGAGAAAAATGAAATGGAGAATAGAAAAACATAGAGGAAACCATAAACCCAAAAGTTAGTTTTTCAAAACCATCAACAAAATTGACAAAAAATTATCTGGATAGACTAAAGATAAAAAAGACTTAAATTACTAAAATCAGAAATTAAAGTGGGGACATTATTACCATTTCAATAGTTAAAAAAGGATAATAAGAGCATTATGAATGGTTATGTGCACAAATTCCTAGAAATGCACAACCTACCAAAACTAAATCATGAAGAAACAAACAATATGAATAGACCTATAACTAGTAAGGACATTAAATCAGTAATGAAAAATTTCCAACAAAGAAAATCCCTGGACCTATGGGCTTCACTGGTGAATTTTAACAAACATTTAAAGGGAGCTAGTACCAATCCTTCTCAAACTTTTCCAAATATTGAAGAGGAGAGGAATTTCCTAACTCATTCTGTAAGGATATCAAAACAACCAAAGACACTACAAGAAAAAAAAAAAGAAAACTTCATACCAATATCCCTTATGAACAATGATCTAAAAATCCTCAACAAAACAGTAGCAAACAGAGTTCTGCAGCATATTAAAAGGTTTAGACACCATGACCAAGTGGAATTTACTCTTAAAATTCCAGGATCATTCCACACAGAAAAATTGATCTCCCTCTCTCCCACACCCCCAGGCCCTGATAAACCATCCTCTACTCTCTGTTACTATGACTGTGACTTTCCTATAATACACATAGAAGTGAGATCATTCACTATTTGTCTCTGCATCTGGCTAATTTCACTGAGATCCCTTAGCTTCACTATTATTATGTAAATGGAAGAATTGGCTTCTTTCTTGTGACTGAATCATATTCCATTAAATGCATTATATATGTGGGGTGCCTGGGTGGCTCAGTCGGTTAAGCGGCGACTTTGGCTCAGGTCATGATCTCGCGGTCCGTGAGTTCGAGCCCTGCGTCGGGCTCTGTGCTGACAGCTCAGAGCCTGGAGCCTGTTTTGGATTCTTTGTCTCCCTCTCTCTGACCCTCCCCCGTTCATGTTTTGTCTCTCTCTATCTCAAAAATAAATAAAACGTTAAAAAAAATTTTTAAATAAATAAATGCATTATATATGTGTGTGTATGTATATGTATGTATACATATATATAATATATATAATAGTCTCATAAAATGAGACTGAAGATATCTTTTCAATACCCTGTTTCATTTCCTTTGGATATATACCCAGAAGTTAATGAAATTGCTGGATCATATGGTAGTTCCATTTTTAATTGCTTGTGGAATCTCCATACTGTTTTCTATAGTGGCTGCACCAATTTACATTGTCACCAACAGTCCATACAAGTTTCCATTTCTCTACACCTACACCCTTGCCAACTTTATTACTGCACGTCTTCTTGATAATAGCCATTCCAACAGGTGTGAAGTGATATCTTATTGTGGTTTTCATTTGCATTTCCCTGGTGATTGATGACACTGATCATCTTTCCCTGTACCTGTTGGCCATTTGGGTGTCTTCTTGGAAAATGTCTACTTAGTTCTGCTGCCTGTTTTTTCATTCAATTTGTTTGTATGTGTGTTTGTTTCATGAGTTCTTTAAATATTTTGGTTATAAACCCCCTATCAAATATATGGTTTGCAAATATCTTCTCCCTTTCCATAGGTTATTGTTTCACTTTGTTGATTATTTCTTTTACTCAGTTGTACCACAGTCTTTGCAGCACCCAACAGGATGTTCTAATTGGTGCCAGGAGCCCGTATGCCAACAAAGTGTTTAGAAGAGGTCAGCTCAGAGCTTGGACCCTGGAGACACATTCTCTAGGAAACTCTCTTGCCCATACTTCCTTCCAGAAAAGAACTCTGGGAAAGATTACTCTTGAGAACCACTGTCTCCTCAGGGCACAGCCATAGGAGTGTGTAATGAGTCTCAACAATTACTCTGACTACGGCCAGGATGAAGACCTGAGGGAGTCACGTTTCAAGAGATGTTATAACCTGGTAAAGAATTCCTAATTTTCTCTATTCTATGACCACCTTGCTTCCTGAGGAGGAAGCTAGAGTTCCTGTCTTCATGGCCCATCTAGAACAGTCATCCCTTCTGCTCTATCATTAGGAAACTCGAGGCTCTTTTGTCCAAACAATCCAAGTCCTAGCTCCTTCACCTCAAGTGCAGAGGACCAGAGGCCCGCTCTTCAGGCCTACTACTGACCCTTTCTGCAGCATGCCTGCCTCCCCAGGGAGGAATGTTCACAAGTGCTTCAGCAGCTGGCTGTGAACTTCCCACTCGTGGAAGAGGAGTGAAGGCCACAGGACCAAAACCCCTTTGACAGCATCTGAGCTGACTCCTCAATAGGAGGTGTGAATGTTGTGGAAAAGGGTCTTTATGACAGTGACAAATCAAGGATAGATAGCCAGCAACTGACCTACTTGCATTATCTCCTTTGAGTCTCGCAAAACCTCCAAAGGTAAGTAGAATTATTTTTGTCACTTTATCAAATGAAAAATGATGAATTGAATACTTAAGTTGACATAGAGTTGTAGTAGCAAAATTAGGACTCAAACCTTGGCTGCAGATCCCAAGTTCTCAAGATCAGCATCAACTATGGCTGTTACTATGACTATGACTTTCCTAAAATACACATAGAAGTGAGATTATTCACTGTTTGTCTCTGTGTCTGGCTTATTTCATGTAATGAGAAGAGAGAGAGAGAGAGAATATATCTTCTTTATCCCTTCATCTCTTGGTGGGCACTTATGTTGTTTCCATAGCTCAGTACGGTGAATAATGTTGCCGTAAAAATGAGACTGAAGAAATCTTTTCAATACCCCATTTCATTTCCTTTGGCTATACACTCAGAAGTGAGAAAAATAATAATAAAGGAAGGGAAGTGAAAAGCTTTGTGATTATGGATATTAGAGAGTTTTTCAAAGAGATATACCTTGTAAAAGGACATGGTGAAATTCTTCTCTGAAAATGAGGTGCTTGGGGAGGAAATTCACTAGGCTTGTTTTTGCTAGGACAAAAAACCAGTGATCCTGGTGATTTACAATAGTCCAATGTCAGCACAGACACCTGTTACTTCCTGGGTTCTAGGATCTCTATTAGTTTGGTCATTGGAACAATTTCTAATTTCATGGCTGGCCCTTGTAATGACACATCTTTTGTACTGGAGTATTTTATCAAGATTTCTAAGTGCTTTCCATTCCTTGTAGTGTGAAATTTTAAAAATGTGCTATTTTTGGCTTTTCTATTACATTTTAAAGTTCCTGAGAGCACAGACTTTGTCTTATATGTCGAATAAGTGGACTAAAAAGTTGTATTTTTCACATATTTGTGCTTTTTTCCATTAGTCTAGCAAAATATCCAGCACATACAGTGTAAAGGCATTTGTGAATTTATTGAATCCTAGGTGTTTGAGTGATGGTTCTGAGATGGGGGAGGATGGCCACTTTTGATTCACAGATTGTTCACTTCTTAGACATGAGTGTCAAGAGTTAGTTGTTGATCAGTTTCACTAATCAACAAGGATATTTCCCCAAAATGTTGGCTATCTCCGGATTTAGTAAACACATCGTAGAGATTGATAGTCACTTGAATCAAAACTGATGGATAAGGAAGATCATTACATAAACTCCATTAATAATTCTGGATTCTTCTCCCCTTTCTTAATAAAGGAACCATGAAAGAAGACAACCAATCTTCTACCCTGGAATTCATCCTTCTGGGAGTTACTGGTCAACAGGTACAGGAAGACTTCTTCTTCATCCTCTTCCTGTTCATTTACCCCATCACATTGACTGGAAACCTGCTCATCATCTTGGCTATTCGCTCTGACATTCGCCTTCACAACCCCATGTATTTTTTCCTTGCCAACCTCTCCTCCGTTGACATCTTATTCTCCTCTGTAACCATCCCCAAGATGCTAGCCAACCATGTCTTGCACAGCAAATCCATCTCCTTTGGGGGATGTCTAACACAAATGTATTTTATGATTGCCTTGGGTAACACAGATAGCTATATCCTGGCTGCAATGGCATATGATCGTGCCATGGCCATCAGCCACCCACTTCATTACACAACAATTATGAGCCCACAGACTTGTGTCCTTCTAGTTGTTGGATCTTGGGTGGTTGGAAACGCCAATGCCCTCCCCCATACTCTGCTCACAGCTAGTCTGTCCTTCTGTGGCAACAAGGAGGTAGCCAACTTCTACTGTGACATTACCCCTTTGCTTAAGCTGTCCTGTTCTGACATCCACTTCAATGTGAAGATGATGTACCTAGGGGTTGGTATTTTCTCTGTGCCATTACTATGCATCATCATCTCCTACATCTGGGTCTTTTGCACAGTTTTATGGGTTCCTTCCACTAAGGGCATGCTCAAAGCCTTCTCTACCTGTGGCTCCCACCTCACTGTTGTTTCTCTGTATTATGGGACAGTCATGGGCATATATTTCCGCCCTCTGACTAGTTACAGCCTAAAGGATGCAATCATGACTGTTATGTACATGGCAGTGACTCCAATGCTAAATCCTTTCATTTATAGTCTGAGAAACAGAGACATGAAGGCTGCCCTGAGGATACTATTCAGCAAGAGAATTTCCTCATAACCAATGTGAGGTCATATTGAGGAATGCAGTCATCAATTAGGATGCACTTGGAAGTCTATCCCTTAATGTTCATCCCCTCCAAGAAGCAACCTTTGATCTTTCCAGCTACAAAATCCCCTTCTCTGAAATCTAGTAAGTTTATGACACACCTTATTGAAATCATCACTTTGTACCCATTATTGTCCTTTTGCCAGCACAGAAATTTTGGGTTCACGTCCTAGATAAGCCACTGATAATCAGAGTAAAGTTGAAAATATCTGACGCTTTGTTTCCATATCAACATATTAGGAATAATAATATCTGCTCCACCATGGTCACAGAGCATGAGGATTGCAAAAGTCCATGACTTGAAGGCTAAACATCACTATTCAAATGTCAGTTTTTCTTGGATATATGTTAATCACCCCTACAATGCTTACAAGCCTCTAAAGGCAAGAACTATCTTAAAACATCACTGTACCTCTCTCCCAGTCTTGTTCATGTAAAGTGTATCCAATGATTCTTGGTGGAAAATCAGATGAGCAAATGAAAATATCAGTCTCTGCACTGTAATCTGGAAATGTCAGCATAATTTGGACTAGACATTATTTACCCATCCAGTAAAATCTTTAAAGGCAATGACACAGCAGGTATTTTTGTTCTTGTTATATTATTGATTAAACTAGACTGTTTCTAAAGAGCAGATGATTCTCCTTAAAATCATACCAAAATCATACTCATTGATAGTTATTGCATTTTAAAGTAATAAATATTCTAACTTAATTAATTACATCATGAAATAAAGTTACTGTGACAACAGATTGGAGTGCCAAAGAAATGAAGAAAAAAGAGCAGTATTGAAACTGATGTGACCTTGTTTCTCCAGTATGGCCCAGGGAAGATAAGACTGATTCTGGTTGCTCAGCCCTGATATGTAGGTGATATTTCCTAAACAGAGATAGTTAATCCAACAGGTCCTAAATAACCAATGAGGAACTCCTCTACCTATGATTTGATCCTGTTCATGAGGAAATTATAAAATTTTTTCAAAATATTAATAATTTATAAATGATTGTCCTTAAATATCATATTTCCAAACAGGATAACATTTTGAAGAGGTGAAATGAGTGTATCTTGGAACAGTGTGCAAGTTGCTTTATGATCTACTATTTTTAACTGCCAGTAAAAATATAAAATTATTGTTTTCTATAGATAATTCACATTGCCAGCTATTTGTCCATGTTGGAAGAATTTGGATGTCAAAAGATGATGTTACTGACCTTTTAATGCTCTCTGGGTCTCTAAAACACCAAGGATGCGAACTATCCCAATTATCTTCTTTTCAACCAAAAAGATTTTCATTATAAATGCATATGAATCTGTGTGAATGGCTGACCAAATAACAGAGGAAATGGAGGCATTTTATGTAGGGAATTTCAAGGTTGGCCAAGGACAAGGTTATACAAATTTATTGCTTGTTTCTACCCATGAGAATGTGAAGATTTGGGATCTGTTTTGTTCACTGTTGTATATTCAGAACTTAGACAGTGCTGGCATATAGTAATTACTTAATAAATTTGTGTGAGATGAATAAATGAAACTTGCAATTTTATTTTTAAACAATGAATGCAACAAGGTTAATTTTGTTGTTATGGGTAAGTTCAGATAGCATATGTTTCAAATATTTCCTCTAGTGAAATATTAAGTGCCAAAGAGGAGAGTATAAAAGAAGGCCTGAGAGGGGCACCTGGGTGGCTCAGTCGGTTGAGCGTCCGGCTTCAGCTCAGGTCATGATCTCATGGTCTGTGAGTTCAAGCCCTGTGTTGGGCTCTGTGCTGACAGCTCAGAGCCAGGAGCCTGCTTCGGATTCTGTGTCTCCCTCTTGCTGACCCTCCCCCACTCATGCTCTGTCTCTGTCTCAGAAATAAATAAACATTAAAAAAATTTTTTTAATAAAAAAATAAAAAATAAAAGAAGGCCTGAGAATGTAAAGCTCTTAGGAGAACTCCATACCATTTAACTGCTCTGTATCTGTCTCATGTTATTCCTCTGTTTAACTTGGACAAGGGAAGTTAGCCTCCTCTACTGTATCTTACAGTAATCATAAGAATCTATGTGTATGATTATAATACAAAAGAAAATCACTGATTATAATATAAATAAAAATCACTACACTCGTATGTCAAGTCATTGTCTCACTCATTTCCCTTTGATTTGGTCCTGGAATAATTTTAACACAATAATTTAAATTTCTTCACATACCAATGTCCAGGGATTGACTAAGTCTGGAAAAGACTACAGTCTATGACTGGTATTTCAGTTTGGGTCACATCTAGTATTTTTAAACCCAGAAGATTTAATACAGGGAAGTAGATATATAAGTGTGTCCTGAAAAAGACTGTAGGAGAAAGAGATGGATGTGAAGGTAGCCCAGAGATTATTAACCACAAGAATAAATCACTTCCCCTAGGTACAAAAGGGAAAGGTGATGTTACCAGAACCTAGGAACTCAGAAGAGGGATGACCACATGTCTGAGGGATGACCTCAGATGCTCACGTCTCTGAGGGGAGCTGCCAAACAGCTGCCACTTGGTCTTCACCTGCTGAGATGACCCGGACCTTCATTCCTGAGGGGTCTCAGTCCACAATAGTACTGCCTTGATGATGATGATGATGATGATGATGATGATGATGATGTAATTATTATTACAGCATACATACAGTATATTACAGCAACATAACAATAATATTTAAAAATGTAAATCCCGGGGTGCCAGGATGGCTCAGTCAGCTGAGTGATTAATTCTTAATTTCGGCTCAGGTCATGATCCGAGGGTCATGGGATCAAGCCCCATGTCGGGATCTGTGCTGAACATGGAGCCTGCTTAAGATTCTCTTTTTCGTCCCCTTCTGCCCCTCCCCCACGCTCTCTCTCTCAAACAAACAAACAAACAAAAAAACAAAAAAACAAACAAAAACAAGGCAAAAATAAGTATAGGAATTCAAAAGGGGAGAGTCAGGAGAATGTAACTGGAGATACCATGTAGTTAGACATGAGTTATTACTAAAGATCTAACTATCAGGTTGCATGGTGAGTCTAGGAGTGTTTATGGTACTGTGTAGACAGATAGATGATTGATAGGTAGGTAGATAGATAGATAGATAATAGAAACATAGATGGTAGATGTAGATGGATAATAAAAACTCTGCATGTAGCAATGGTGAGAGTTTGTGTGGAACTAAGATTGGATAGACAGAGAGCAGTAAGGGAACAGAGAGGATTGGTGAGACCAGGAGGTTAATTAAACAGCTCAGAGCAATCTAAAGAAACAGTGAAGATATAAAAGAGGATCTACAGTTGACCCTTGAACAAATAGGGGTTTAAACTGCACGGGTCCACTTATACACAGATTTTTTATAGTACAGTACTGTCAATGTATTTTCTCTTCCTTATGATTCCCTTAACAAACATTTTCCTTTCTCGAGCTTACTTTATTGTAAGAATACAGTATATAATACATATAGTATACAAGATGTGTGTTAATAGATTATTTATGTTATTGGTAAGGCTTCCAGTCAATAGTAGACTATTAATAGTTAAGTTTTAGGGGAATCAAAAGCTATTTGCAGATTTTTGACTGTGTAGGGGGTTGATGCCCCTAACCCCAGCTGTTCAAGGGTCAAGTGCAAATGCAAAGGTAATGAAAATATGAACAATAGAATATGGTAATTATTATGTAAGTAGTAAGATATCTTCAAGGTTTTGAGGTTTCCGTAAAAAGTCAGCGATATGTTTAATGAAAATTGTTAACAAGAGTGTCATTTAAGAAAAATTAGTTCCACTTAGGTATGTTTTCAAGGGTTCTTTTGGGACATTTTCATGGAAGTATTCAATTAAATAGTAGAATGAAAGATACGAAACTTTGAAGTAAAATTAATAGCACATAGACCACTGTAAAGTGATAAGTAAAGTTATGGAAATAGATTAAATCATCTCAGAGTATAAGATTCCAGCCTGAGTGTCTTATACTATTGTGCCACATATTATCGTGTCTTTTAATTTTCAAAATAGCCCTGTGGCATGAAAGAAAATAGCCCTCTTTACAGATAAGAAAGCTGTATCTCCGAAAGGTGAAGTGATTTATTCAATGTCTTTCAATTAGTAAGATGCAGGTCTAGTAAGATGGGATTTGAGCCCAGTTTCCTTATGACAATGCTCTTCCCTCAGCTCCACAGCTATACAATTCTGAGGGATGTCTAAGTATGTCAGGATGTGTGCACCAGCAGGAGCCATGGCTAGAACTTTGACAAGCAGAGAGAACTCTCCACCCTTGGTAGAGCATGAGCTATAGTGCAGAGATGGGAAACATGGGCTCATAGAAGTTATCACTTTGAAATAAAAGAGAGAAATGATCCTTCAATGTTTCTTTCTTTTTTTCTTTCTTTTTTTAATTTGAGAGAGAGAGAGAGCTTGAGCAGGGGAGAAGGGAAGAGGGGCAGAGGAAGAGAGGAGGAAAAATCTCAAGCAGCCTCCATGCTCAGCATGGAGCCCAACACGGGACTCAATCCCACAACCCTGGGACCATGACCTGAGCTGAAATCAAGAGTCAGACACTCAACCAACTGAACCACCCAGGCGCCCCTGATCCTTCACTGTCTCTATCCTCACCACTTTCAGTCAGTCAGTCCAAATGTATCCAGTCCAGACTGAAGATGCCAAAGAACTCCACAAGTAACACATGACAGTGTTTAAAAAAAAAAAAAGTCCCAAATGGCATCACTTAGAGTTCCCACACTGATGCCTAATACATAATGTAACTACAGTTTCAACCTGCCCCACAAATGTAGTCTTAATTGCTCAGTCAGAAATTTTTCAGTCAGCACCAATGAGGCTGCTACATGGGCCCTAGCCATCCCGCAAAGAAAAATGAGGTCATCTGCATGATAAGACCCCTAGCCTTTCTCCCCTAGCAAACAGCCCTGCATCAAACAATCCTTTTCTTTTGATAATAGCTTTCTTGCCCCATCCTCCTTCTATAAAAACCTTCCATTTTGTACAACTCCTTGGAGTACCTCTTTACTTGCTAGATGAGGTCTTGCAGATTCGTTAATCATTTAGTAAAGCCAGTTATATCTTCAAATTTACCTGGTTGAATTTTGTTATTTAACACTAGTGACATAAACCACAGCTGTCATACTGCATTCCTCCTCTGGTTTTCCAGGAAGTCATGGGAAAGTTTAAAATATGTGGCATTGGGCTATGGGTTTAGGAAAACTCAAAGCAGATCAAGTATTTCTTCTCTGAAATTACTCCTTCTCTATTCCTGAAGAAAGGAATAGTGAGACCCATGTGTCCTCTGAGGACAGTTGCTCATTGTCTAGAGTTAATGAGCAGCACTGGGGCTGTAGTCTCTGATGGTTGCGGCAAGCCTTGAAAGATCTCCATGTGTTGCTGGCAAGTAAAATGCTAGGATCGTGCTCAGACCACAGAGGTGAATGGCAGGTCCTTAATGCTTTAGTCTCTCCCAGATCAGCTATGGCAAGGACACAACACTGGATTCTTAATCCTTTGGGGTTTGGGGGTACTTCACAGAATTAATTATCTTCAACTTAATGGGTGTTGAGATTGGTCCAACCTACAGCTAAGAAAAGCAGAATTTTAATTCCAAGTATGCTGATAAAGTTACTAGAGCACATTTCTCATGGGTCCTATGAACAAGTAAAAGGGGCAGACATTAGCAGCAAATTCTGAAATCAATAGAAAAGGGATGCTATGTGGTGGTTATTAGGCTCCATGTGGTGTTCTGTGAATGCAGCATCCCAGGATGACATATGTTGGCATAGTCATAGTCAACCTGGAAATCTTGTCCCTTTTTCTCAGAATGGACAAAATTTAAAAGGTTTCTAATATTGTGAGACAAAAAGGAGAAAATTGAGCAGATGCAGTGATGGCAAGAATCATTCAACACATCCAGAGCATGAAGCAAATTTCCTTTTGGTGCCTCTACCAGATGTTCCTGTCTCCCTCTTCTGACCACCCACAATGGGAAAGATGTATGCAAACCAGATGAAAGCGTGCTGGTAACACCCTCAGGGATTGTCAAGAACAACCAGGTAAGACCTAAGAGACTCCATTCTGCTTCTTTTCTCCCCCTTTCTTCTGCGCCCATCCCACACTGCGGTCAACTGGTTGTGCGTCTCTCACAAACAGCCCTGTAACAACAGTGATGATACTGCGTTAGAGGCAGATCCCCAGGTCCTTAGACTCTTACAGACAGTAGGAGTCGTTGTGCTATAAGCAGAACAGAGCACAGGAACCAGCAGTGACTTGTCTCCAAATAATTCCGTGATGATCCCATGCACTCAACCTCTAGCCTCTGCAGGAGACACAAATGCACTCACACACCCACATACATGCACGAATACACAAACACACACATTCATGTCCACACACCACATTAAAGCATTAAACGGATGTGGCTCCAACCAAACAAGTTTCTCTGCTATTTACAGAATCTCTAGCAAAGAGAGGCTGCATTATTCTGCATTATCTTTCATTTTATACATTTTGTGAGCCCATTGTTTGGTTTTGGAGAAGGGAAATGTCAATTAATTTATTTTTCAATAAGTAGTACATTCACATGGTTTAAACTTTGAAATGAGCTAAAAAGTGTACATGAAAATCTCTCTCCCTCTCCTATGTCTCATCCACCCAATTCCCATACCTCTAATAAGTAATCACTATTATTGGTTTCCTGCTTATTCTTCTGGATTTTTTTAATAAACACAAATATATAATATTTTAATTTTTTAATAAACACAAAATATAGCCAACAAAATATAGATTATCCTGGGAGCTGGGATTAAATTGTTATATTTAGGAACAATATGGGAATAGGAGCTGGACATCATAGGAGTTGGATCAGGACTTGCTGATCAACAAACTACCATCTGATTCCCTGTTTCTAACCTTGTAACTTTTACTTCTTTCCACCCTGGATGTTCCTTTCCTCACCTGTGGGGAGCACAGATTCTCTAAATTTCATTTCCATTTTCCAATGTGAACTTCTGTCCAGAGGGCTTCCAAGTTAAGTTCAAATTATAATCAATCAATCATAGAAAATTTATGTGTTAAAAAAAGCACACAGCTAATATGAGCTAATATGAGAACAAATTTGTTTCGAGTCACAGGAGTTATATTTTACAACAAGCCTGGAGAAATGCCCACTGGCCCCATGTGACAAGGAAAGACTATACTCTGAATGAGTTTTACGTTTGGATGAAGTGTTGGGTCTTATACAGTAAGAGATAGCCCCAGAGTTGGGGGTAAACTATAGCAAACATGGAAAGAAAAGAAAAAGCCCAGTCTCAGATCTGTGACTTAGGGAGCTAAGAGGAAAACTGATGGGGGAGTTAGGGCCTAGGTTTCTGTTTCTGCTGAGGCAGAAACCGTCAAGAGACAAGACTGACAGGAGTGGAGATTCTGAGGCCCTTTCGATCTGCCTTAAGCCAATGAGCAACCTCTGTCCTGAGTGAGGGAGAGGTGAGGTCAGCTCCAAGCAGTGGAAAAAGCAACAGGTATGGGGGCCAGGGAACACAGAAGTTGCTGTGGTTAGAAGGGGCCAACCACTGCCGCTATGCACAAATATGCACTGAGCCCCACTACTCCCCACCACTACACTAGAGCTCTAAGGTTGTGGTGAATAAAGAATCTAGTAAACATAGGCCCTGAGAAGTGTGGGAACTCTCAGGAAAGAGTGGAGGGAACACCACCTGTCAGGATCACATTTTGGCCAATGGCACACAAGCAGACAACCTTGCAGATGTCACCTGTGAGCAGACAAATTGTGGTGACTTAAGACCATGAGTGGAGTGGAAGAACAGGTCTTGGAATTAAACACTGAGGCTAGGTCCAGTCTCTGCCCCTTCCGGATGTGACTTAAGGGTTAGTGGTTACTTATTCATTTTTCTTAGGGGGAGGGTGTTGTCTCTTACCTAGTTATTAAAATTAATGATTGTGCTTTTAAGAATATACTTTCTATAATATATGCTGAAAATAGCTCCCCACGTTTTGCTTGCCTTTTTTACTCTGCATGTGACCTTTTTCTTAATAGGAGAATTTTTAATTTTAATTTGATTCAACCTATTTTCTTTTCCTTTATTGTTGCTTCCATTGCTTTTTACCTAGGCCACCCTTGTCCCAAGATCAAACAACTATCGTGCTGTATGTTCTGCTGGTTGCCTTAAGCTGTATCTATGTAAAATGCTTTAACAACCTGACATGTTTTCAGTCAACACTGTGAGGTGTGAATCTAAATTCACTGACCCCATAGAGTCAACAAGCCTACCCCCAGTCCATCTGCCCAATCCCCCTTTCCTTTCTTGCCAGTCGGCACTGCCACCTTTAGCAGACCAAAATCTGATCTTTACGGTGCCATTTCTGGGCTTTCTATTTTCCTCTTTGATGGATATTTGTAATAAGGCAGGGGGGAGCAGCATGCAACATGCCCCGCAGTACCTGCATAAAAGAGAAAGAGAGTGTGGTGGAGAATATCCATGGTCAGGGAGGTGCCACCAATGTCAGCTGAACAGTAATTCCGGTGGGTGGCGCCAGGGCTGACAAATTCATAGGACAAGCTTCACTTCGGAGGGAAAATGAAGCCTGGTGGGAAACTGTTTCTGTGATGTAATTCCTCTGATAAAACAGTGTTCCATTCCCAGAATTTTACCTAGAAAGAGCGCATTTGCTTTGTTTGACATCTTTATGTTTCTGTAACCATGTTTCCTACATATTCCTATGGCCAAAACTTTATCAACTCAAAGCTATGTATGAAACTACTAATAAAAATATGCAGGCTGTTCCCTCCACCTGATATTACTTCTATCCAATCTCCCTGTCAACTCTTTCTATTCCTTGAAATATATATATATAATGATATATATAGTTTATAGCATACAGATCTATTATATTATAGATTATATAAGATATATATTTGGTTTATTGTCCAATTGGTTTCCATACAACACCCAGTGCTCATCCCAACAGGTGCCCTCCTCAATGCCCATCAGCCACTTTCCCCTCTCCCCCACCCCCCATCAACCCTCAGTTTGTTCTCAATATTTAAGAATCTCTTATGGTTTGCCTCCTTCCCTCTCTGATCCTCTATTGTTCAGGATCCACATATGAGTGAAAACATATGGTATCTGTCTTTCTCTGCCTGGCTTATTTCACTTAGCATAATACTCTCCAGTTCCATCCACGTTGTTGCAAATGGCAGGATTTCATTCTTTCTCGTTGCCAAGTAGTATCCCATTGTATATATAAACCACATCTTCTTTATCCATTCATCAGTTGATGGACATTTAGGCTCTTCCCATAATTTGGCCATTGTTGAAAGTGCTGCTATAAACATTGGGGTACAAGTGCTTCAGCACTTCTTTGAGACTTACTCATTCACATGATAGATATTACTGAGTACCTATCTTGTATCAGGCTCAAGGCTAATGCTACATTTCCAAGATGAACAAGATAGACATTTTATTGGGCTACTCACAAAGATACAATAGAATGGAGAACACAGACAAGTAAATAGTTGGTCACAGTCCAGAGTGACACATGCTGTGATGGGGGAGGCACAGGGCCAGAAGGGGTGTGAACCTGAGTTTGTTGTCAAGAGAATAAGTCAGGAAAGTCTTCCTCAAAAAAGACTAATGAATAAAGAAGGTGTGTGTGTGTGTGTGTGTGTGTGTGTGTGTGTGGCCATCAATAGAATGAAACCTTGCCATTTGCAACAATGTGGATGGAGAGTGTATTACATTAAGTGAAATGAGTCTGAGAAAGACAATATCATAAGATTTCACTCATATGTGGAATTTACGAAACAAAACAGATGAACATATGGGAAGGGAAAAGGCGGGGGGGAGGGAGCAAACCATAAGAGACTTTTAACTATGAGAACAAACTGAGGGTTGATGGAGGGAGGTGGGTGGGGGGTGGGCTAAATGGGTAATGGGTGTTGAGGAGGGCACTTGTGAGGAGTGCTGGACATTATATGTAAGTGATGAATCACTAAAATATATGCCTGAAACCAAGTTTACCATATATTTTAACTAGAACTTAAATTAAAACTTGAAAAGAAAAAAAAATGACATCTAAGCTGAAACCCAAGGGAAGACTATTCCAGCACAAGAAAATAAGATGGGCGAAAGCCCAAAGGTGAAAAAGTATCTAGATCTTCTAAATAATTGTAAGTATAAGTGGGGCATAGGATGTAGAATGGAGAGGAAGGTCCATGAATCAATGGAGATATCAAGGGTCTTCAGGCCCTATGAAGATGTGTAGAGTTTATCCTGAAAGTAATGAGAAACCCCTGAAGGATTTTTCAGGTAGTGTGACAAAATCAGATATGGTTTGTAGAGAGCCCATTCTCTCTGGAGTGAAACCAGGCGGCAGGTGGGTATGCCTGTAGGCAAGAATGACTGCCCATATTTAAGTGATAAATGAGTATCGTGAATGAAAGTAGTGGCAGCTGGGACTGAGGACAGTGGGTAAATAAAGAGAAATGGGTAAATTTTAGTTACATTGACAAAGTAAAATCACCAGGATTTGGTAGTATTTGGACACATGCGCGGAGGAAGAAAAATGGGTCTATAATGGCACCCAGATTTCTCACCAGACCAGCTGGTGGCAATAATGATTTCAGCATTAGATATGCTTTTCACCAATTCCAAATCCTTTTTTCCAATAGCCATGCTTTTCAAAATATTGGGGAAATATGCTAAAGATTTACTTGACCTGTGAAATCTTTGGATGGATTAATGTCACAATGTCCACATGAATACCACAAGAGTTTTGTGAAGAAACAACTCCAACCTAGCTTCAAAGTATATGTATTGGTATACAGTTATGGTATTGTTGCTCAAATTATATGTTTAAATGAATGGCTTTAAGATGCAGCTGTAACACATGATTGATCCTGCTACTGCTACATGCAAACACTTCATAACATACTATGATTTGTGTTTGTGTGTGTGTGTGTGTGTGTGTGTGTGTGTGTGTGTGTGTATGCATGTTATACTTTGGTTGCTCTTCGAATACAGCAAGCTGAAGAAAAAAGATAAATCCCTCATTCACTCAAATAAGAGCTGGTCACATGTCCACACCTAGATGTCAATTTGGCTAGGGAAGTAGTCTTAGCTAGCAAGCCACTTTCGAGAACGACTTCATATTAAGGATTAAAGGGACGTACGAATTTTGTCAGTATGATATCTATTTTGCCACAGCCCATGCTCAAGTCTCTTCCCACAAGGTGCTGGTAATTGCCTCTTCAGAACTCCTTAAATAGCTACAACATTAGTTCCAGACTTGATATGACTCCTCCATACCAGTGAACACCAAGTTAATTTTTCGTAAATTCAACAAATTTATTGATCACTTATTATGTGTCAACAAGCATGTATTAGGCTAAGGGTATAAAGGTGAATAGTGTTTGCATCATGATGTCCAAGAACTTACACTCTGGCAGAGGGGATGGTAAACTTACTATGAATGGCCAGGTTGTAACGGTTTTAGGTTTTGTAGGGGTCACGTGTGGCCTTTGTTGCATCCGCCTCTTTGTTTTAAGGTTTGTGGGGTTTGTTGGGGGGGGGGTTACCACCCTCAAAAACATAAACTACATTCTTAGCTTGAGGTCCATGCCAAAAAAAAATGTGTGAGGAGGATCTGGCTCTGGTTTTCTGGTTTGCTGACTCCTGGTCTAGTTAATACAGTCGGAGAAAGGCAAGACTGGACAAAGTGCACAGAAATCGGCGACAATGATTGACTAAAAGCTCCTCACTGCTTAAGAACAAGCAAAGGCAAGCTTTTGTTTATATTTGATGAGTTTTGTAAACAGTTCATTATGTAGGTCAAAGCTTTATATCATGAATTTTAAAAAGTATGTTACTTAAAATAATAAAAAAGTATATGTATTGGATTCATGCTTATATAATAAAACTTTTTAAAAAGAAACCTCTCCCCCCCCCCCACCCGTTGCAGACAAATCTTTGGTATCCCATGGCAGAAAGCACAGGCATTTGCAAATATTCAGTTGAAACTGCCATTTTTGTGCATCATAAGCAGTTAAATATTGGATATTTCATGATTCCATCTTACACTAGAAGATCAACGTTGGAATACTGCATCATTTTCAAAGTCCACAAACCAGGGCTTACCAATTTCATTCAATTAATCCATCTTTCTGCTTACCGACAAATGGAGTGGGAAAACCTGACCAGCATCTCAGCATTTGTCCTCCTGGGGCTTTCCAAGCAGCCAGAGCAGCAGGAAGTCCTCTTTGGGCTGTTTCTGTTCATGTACCTGGTCACAGTGGGCGGCAACCTCCTCATCATTCTGGCCATCATTGCTGATGCCCACCTCCACACGCCCATGTACTTCTTCCTGGCCAACCTCTCTCTTGCCGATGCCTGCTTTGTGTCCACCACAGTCCCCAAGATGCTGGCAAACATATGGATCCAGAATCAGGCCATCTCATATGCAGGGTGTCTATCGCAACTGTATTTTTTCATGCTGTTTGTGATGCTGGAGGCATTCCTCTTGGCCGTCATGGCCTACGACCGCTATGTGGCCATATGCTACCCGCTCCATTACATCATGGTCATGAGCCCTGGGCTCTGTGTCTTCCTAGTTTCTGCATCCTGGATTATGAATGCCCTCCACTCCCTCCTACACACACTCTTGATGAACAATCTGTCCTTCTGTGCCGAACGCAAGATCCCACACTTCTTCTGTGACATCAACCCACTTCTCAGTCTGTCCTGCACAGATCCCTTCATTAATGAGCTGGTGATTTTCACTGTCGGGGGCCTTGCAGGACTGGTTTGTGTGCTTTGCCTGATAATCTCTTATGCACATATTTTCTCGACCATCCTGAAGATCCCCTCAATTCAGGGGAAGCAGAAAGCCTTTTCCACCTGCAGCTCTCATCTCTCTGTGGTTTCTCTATTCTTTGGGACTTCCTTTTGTGTTTACTTCAGTCCCCCCTCAACCCGCTCAGCACAGAAGGGCACAGTTGCATCAGTGATGTACACAGTAGTAACCCCAGTGCTGAATCCCTTTATCTATAGCTTGAGGAACAGAGACATCAAGTCTTCCTTGAGAAAGCTAATTTGGGTTAGCAAAATCCCTTCCCCTTAGCAGTGGTGACTTCACATCCAATATGGGGATCTCCACTTAACTGCATTCACCATATAAGCACTAAAGATGAAAGAAAATGGAGACCTCACTTTCAGGACCTGTGATCTGAACTTGAAATCTTCATGCCTAACCTACAGGACTTTCTCCAAACATACCCATCATCAGGCCAATATCATTCATTAACTTAATTTCTTACAATCATAATGCCCTAAAATCACAGCGATTCAGATTTATAATATAATAAAGGATGTACTTGAATACTTTTGAAACAACTCGTGACCAAAATAAGGAAATATAGGTTGCGCTATTGTATGTGTCCAAGAATAAGCTTCAGGGAAAGATAACTTTCCCCCACCATCACTGTGACCTTGGTGACTTGGATTCCTACCAACAGTGTTTTTGACACTGGGAATCCCCATATCTGTGAAGTCCTCATGCTGAGATAATAGAACCCGGGACTGGAAAGGAAGGGTTTGACAGGGTGGAGTCCTTAGGTAGACCTACTGTAACATTTTACCAGGCATCCGAGACCCCCATCCCTCTTAACATCTTAAATTACGAAAATTGTTACTTTCATGAAGATTTAATTTTTATCTTTGGGGAAAGTTTTTCCAAGTCAATTTCATCTTTGCAATACCAATGCTTACCATTTGGCACAACGCCTGGCACCATTAATATGTGCTAAACCCCAATGCCATGGTTGCACTCATAAAGTTAGGGACCAGGAAAGAATGATCTTATGGACAGTTCATAGTCTCTTAGCTGAATGATTGAAACCCCCTCCTAGATGTTCCTCAGTCCCTAATCTCTCCCCATTCCATCTATTCTGCACACCACAATCATATTAACCTTCATTGAATATGACTACCACCCTATTAGAAATCTCCAGGGGCCTTATACTGCCTGCAGAATAAAGTTCAAACTTAACTTATTGTAGCATTCAGGACCACCTTCACCAGTTCATAACAAATATGGTTTGCAGCCCACACTGTTCTATATTGCTCCCAAGATCAATTCAGGCCAATATTTTCATAACTTACTGATTATTGTTGAAGTTTACCAAAAAGGACTTGGAGAGCTAAGTCACCAAGAGTTTTGACAAATACATGTATAATAAGGTACACCCTAACAAATTAGACGCCATAAGAAAATAAAAAGCTACCATGGGGTACTATTTTTTATTCTTGCCTATTTCCCTTTAGGTATCTGGCTGCATGCTTAATGACATAGGTTGTGTTTACTGTAGATAATATCTCCTCCAGTAGAAGTCAATTTCTGATGGCCAGCTCCCTTGATCCCCATTTGTCTTACAGTAAGCTTACATACTATCTTCTGACAATAAAAGTTAGTACAGCAAAGTGGTAAACATTGGCTCTACAGTTAGATAGATAGACTGCAGCAAGTTCAAATCTTAGCTCTGCTGCTTGTAAGCTGTGTGACCCTGGGAAATTACTTAACCTTTCAAAGCAGATATAAACTACCTTATTGTGTTGTCAGGAAGTTTAAATACGGTAACGTATGTTAAAGCATTGTTTGTGATATTTAAGTGAGATATTCATATAAGTATATAAAGGGTGAATGCCTAGTACATGGTTTTGTTTGTTTGTTGGTTGTTGCTGTTGTTTTAGTAGGCTCCACGCCCAACATGGGGCTTGAATGTGATGACTCTGAGATTAAGAGTCACACACTCTAGTGACTAAGCCAACCAGGTGCCCCTAGGATATATAGTATGTTGTCAATAAATGTTAACCGCCGTGGCAGTAGTCCTTATTAAAATTAAAGCTGAGCAGCAGTAGTTAATGCAAATTCACTCACAAGAACTTAAGGGGTCACCCATGGCCTGCTCTGTGAAACTAGATGGGATCCTGTGTTTCAAGCATCCTTTTTAAGAACATTTTGGGTTTAATGTAGAATCACCTACTTGCTGGGATTCATGTGCAGGGATGATTTCAGTCTACCTTTGAAACCATGCTTACCAGCTACTTAAACTTAGAGTAAAACTTTACCAGCTAACTTAAAATACATAAGTTTGTACTATCTCATATGCTCTCCTAATTCATTGACAGACGTGCGTCTTCCACTGCTTAAATATTCACCAATATTTTTAGTTCCAGCTTTTAACTTAAATTATGTTACTCTTCCATATTTATATTTTGTCTGTGAATGTCTTTGTAACAACACAGTTTACACATTTGTCATAATTATACCTTCTGAGATACATCAATACACCCTCACACCATAGTTTTGTCAAATGTTGCCCTACTATGCTGTTTGAGGATTAATTCAAAATTTTGAATATTAAAAAATATTTCCACAAGCATTACTTTCTCATATGATTTACTCTCTTAGCCTACATTCTTAAAAATAAATCCATCCACGTGCACATATGGATAGTTTTAAAGTTCTGTCCTATACTGCCCATTTGCCATGAAACTATAACTGTTTACCCATCGTCCCACCAATAATGTTTCACTATTGTTATTCATTTTACTAGCTTGGTAAATATGTAATAACATAGTATAATTGTGGGTATGGATTATTATTCTTCTGTAAGTATTGAAATCTGAGAATTATTTAATAAATGCAATAAACGCTTGGGAATAAATCTAGCAAAGATGTGAAAGACTTCTACTCTGAAGACTACCCCACCTTATTATTTGTTTGAAGTAAATAGGTGTCTCTTAGCCCTCTGTATGCCTTCTTTGGAAAATGTCATCATGTCCTCTGCCCACTTTTTAACTGGATTATTTGTTTTTGGATATTAAGTTTTAAACTTCTTTATATATTTTGATACTAAGCCTTTATCAGGTATGTCATTTACAAACATCTTCTCCCATTCATATATTGTTTCCTTCACTGTGTGGAAGCTTTTTATTTATGTATTGAATATTTTTGATATTCAAATATTGAATATTGAACTTATTTTTTTAAGTTTATTGATTTACTTTGAGAGAGACAGAGACAGCATGAGCAGGGGAGGGCCAGAGTGAGGGAGAGAGAGAGAATCCCAAGCAGGCTCCACACTGTCAGCACAGAGCCTGATGCGGGGCTCAAACTCACAAAATCGTGAGATCATGACCCGAGCCGAAACTGAGAGTCAGACACTTGACGGACTGAGCCACCCAGGCGCCCCAGAAGCTTTTTATTTTGATGAAGTCCCAATAGTTTATTTTGTTTTTGTTTCCCTTGCGTCAGGAGACATATCTAGAAAAAAAGTTACTATGGTCAATGTCAAAGAGGTTACTGCCTGCATTTTCTTCTAGAATTTGATGGTTTCCTGTCTCCCATTTAGGTCTAATGAACATAGGGCAGAAATAAAAGAGAGGCAAACCAAAAAACAGACTCTTAACTATAGAGAACAAACTGATGGTTGCTGGAGGGGAGGTGGGCCGGGGGATGGGTTAAATAGGTGATGGGTATTAAGGAAGGCACTTGTGATAACCACTGGGTGTTGTGTGTAAGTGATGAATCACTAAATTCTACACTTGAAACAAATATTACACTGTATGTCAACTAACAGGAATTTAAATAAAATTTGGAGAAAGAAAAAAATAATAGTTAAAAGAATAATAAATAAAAATAAAGTGAGCCAAAAAAAAAAATGGAGAAACACAGCATGTTTAAGATTCAGTTGGAGGGGTGCCTGGGTGGCTCAGTCGGCTGAGCGTCCGACTTCGGCTCAGGTCATGATCTCGCAGTCTGCGAGTTTGAGTCCCGTGTAGGGCTCTGTGCTGAGAGCTCAGAGCCTGGAGCCTGCTTCAAATTCTGTCTCCCTCTCTCTCTGCCCCTCCCCCACTCATGCTCTGTCTCTCTCTCCGTGTCAAAAATAAATAAAAACATTTAAAAAAAACTTTTTTTTTAAAGATTTAGTTGGATATCCACACTTGTGGGAAAAAATATATCTTGACTTCTACCTCACCAGATATTATAATCCATTCTAGATTACTAACAGATCTAAATGATAAAGTCAAAACAACAAATCACTTCTCATAAAGTATAGATGCCCAGGAAGTATGTGTAGCTGCACTATTCATATTAGCCAGAAATAGAGACTACTAGAACTCAGCAAGGTAGAATGGATTTCTTTCAGTGGCATAGTCACACAACAGAGCATTATACAGCAATGAGCAATCTACAACCACGTGCAGCAATATGGATGAACGTCACATACAATGCTGAGTAAAAGAAACGGACACAAAAGAGTACAACTACGTGCTTTCACTTACATAAAGTACAAATACGGGCAAAACTAAATTATGCTATTAGGAGTGGTTACTCTTTGCAGAAACAGTGACTGCAAGAGAGCATGAGGCGTGCGAAGTGCTGACAATGTGTTTTTTTATGCAAGTTCTGGTTTTTCATATTTTGTCAGTTTGTCAAAATTCCTACAGAAATTTTCAAATATTGGTAAATAAGACTCATTTCCCAAGACCCTTCCTAACAGATACAAACATTGGAGCAATTATCCAGGTTCATCTCAACAAGCTGTCATGGGATCGCCTCCCCAAGGCCTCTCCAAAACAGATAGGTAGGCCTGGTGCTCTCCCAGTACACCCCCTTCCTTCATGAACCTGAGACACAGGCTTCAATTCCCAGATGCCGAATTGTCATCAGGGTGTCCACGGCCTTCCATACTGTCTCCTCTTTTACAGGGACTGAAGGTCCAGGCACCAATATCCTCCTTCCCACTTTAGCCAACAGGACAAATTGCCAAGTCCTACTCAGAAAGCAATGTTTTAGGGTCCTTTATGTCTTGATCGAATTGATATCCTATGTGAGAGGAAACGAGACAGCAGAACCAGAAAATTCTGAGAGCAGCACAGGACAGTGGGTAAGGTCTGCATGTCACAGGTTCATGTTCTCTGTTTTTCCCTCCTTTCTTATCTTCCCTCTTCTCTATTTTCCTCTCACAAACAGACTCACAAACTTTGACAGAATCTTCATAGAATCAAACCTCTTAGTGTTTAAAGGTAACTAATAACCCCTCCAATCTTTTCAGTGCTCTCCAGTTTTCAAAGTGCTGTCACAAGCTCTGTTGCATGTCATTCCCGAGCCTGCGAGGAAGGCTTCACGGGTGGGACGGAGAGGCTCAGGGAGGTTGCATGCCCTCCTCAAGGTCCTGCAGCTGGGGAGCAACAGAAGAGGTACCAAAGGCCAGTTTTCCAACATCAAGGAGGGACTACTTTTCCATACCACCCCTACACTCTCCCCCTCCCTGCAGAGCTATCCTGGAAAGCGGTTTCTGTCTCTGAGGCCAGCTGACCATACAAGTGTCCAGAACCCACAGACTCAGAACAGCATTTCTGTACAATCAGAATCACCAGGTGATTGCTAAAAAGGACTTGGTTCTCAAACCAGAACCAGTCTTTCCAGGAAGGGGACCAGAAAAGCAGCTGTTTGTTTTAAAGTATCACAGGAGATTCTGATGCAGACTAAAGTGTCCGGGGGAACTTTCCTTCAGTGCTAGAAAGCAAAGATAGTATTCCCTCTGGGTGTCCTCTGACTTTCCCCTGAGCTCCTCCCTGCTTCCTTCCTTCCCCCCTGTGGGGCAGATATCTCAGAGGGCCCTGAATCCAGGCAAATAGGCTGTGGAGGGACGTTGTTTCTGATGAGGTCTAAGGAGATGGAAGGCCTTTGTCTCCATGGCAGAAACAGAGGGGGTGGTGGTGTGCTCAGGGTTGGGGTCACTCAGGGAGTTACCACTGTGCTCTTTTTCATTTTAGGCCATTTGGGGGTTCTTGGAGTGATCTCTGGAATGAGCCCATCAGTTCCCCATTATCGGTCAACCGTTTTTCTAAGAGGAAAGCAGTCTTTCTTTTGCTAGCCTCAAGTTTCCAGGCTTTCTACCTTCTCCCACTTCTAGGCTAACAAAGCAAACATGTGACTTGAACTCCTGGTCAAAGCCTCGTCCCTGCCACCAAATCACTCCATGACCTTGGGCAGATCTTTTCAGCGAAAACTCTCCCTTAAGTACTAGGAGAACAAACTATCTCATTCATGGTATTGAACCATAGGTGAATTATATGGTAATAAACCACAGATACGGGAAGTTGTATATACGGAAAGTCTCTAGAGCCTGTGCTAAGAGTACTTAAATTTTCACGCAAATGCCGAAGGACCACCATATGATTACTCTATGGTTTGGAATCTTAGAGTTAAAAGAGATCTTAACCTTCACCTACTTCCACAAAAGCTGAATCAGCTCTGAAACAACCACTCCGCCTGCATGATAATGTCTGAATGCCTTCTGTGATAGGGAATCCACTCCCCCTTCCCCCCCCCCAACCCCCGCACCCCACCCCTCTTCACTAGCTTCTCTGGGAGATAGCCTGGCTCTTCTCTTTGTCTCTGGTTTACTCCCTAGCTGCTGACTTGGACAAATAACACCCCATGTATGGGAAGCCCAAGACGATATATTCTGGCACTCATTTCTCCCCCATGTAGACAGCACCGAGGGGCTGGCCACTAACAAGTCTGCCTGTGAGTCACTCTCTGCAGACATAGGCGGGCTGAGACTGCTCTGTTTGAGGTGGGGGGAGAGCCAGGCCCAGGATGGGGAAGAGACTAGGGCCCCTGATGCCTCTTTGTCCTGAGAGCAGGGTTTCCTACTGGAGGAGGTAGGAGATAGAAGTTTGAGAAAATTGTTCAGAATAGAGCTCCCTTTACAATCACTTCCAGTTAGGCTGAAGAAGTGCTTCCATGTACAGCATTTCATCTCTTTCTCCAAACCTCCATTCGGGTGGGCATTATTCGTCTTCTTCCAAGGGTGGCAAACTGCTTGGGACGTGGGCTTTGGAGACAGAAGAAGGGGGCTCGCATTTCCACTTGATCAGTGCCTGGTTGTAACTTGGTAAACGCATTAATCTAAGTCTTAGCCACCTTATCAAGAAATTGGAATATTAGAGTCAATTTGTGATTTTGTGTGAACTAAATACAAAATTTTACAACACATTTTCTAGCCAGTGCTCAGTAGGAGGTAGTTGTTGGCTCATACGTGTTAAGCTAGCCCTTGGACCCAAACTTCTGACTCAAAATATCCTCCCACTGTACCACCCACACTGGATATGTGGGGATCGGATTTTGTGAAGATAACAAATCTGTTCATTTGCTAAATGCTGGGCCTTCTCCCTTACCCTTCAACTGGAGCTCCAAGCTATTTTAACCCCCTGGGTTACTCCCTGTCCGCACATCTGCATGTGTTTGTTTAGCTGCTACTTTGAATTCATCGTATTCCAGATTGAAATTCCAGAACAGGCCCACTTACCCTGGCACGCTGGTTGATTTTTCCAACAACTGCATTTTATCTGTAGTGTTACTGAAAAGCTCTTGGCGCCGATCACTGTACTTCATTCATTCATTTCAAATGCATGGCATGCCTAATACTCCATACAGTTCAGTTCCACCTTCATACGTTGAGCCTGTGCTGTGTCTGGTGCCATGCAAGGCCCTGGGATACAATGATGAAAATGTCCCTGTTCTTGAGCCACTCACAGTCTTGTGGGAAACAGACATTTAAGCAAAATGTAGGATAGGGCAACTATAAAAGCACAAAGACCAGAAAGTAATAATGTTTCCTACATGTCTCATGTCTTGTCGTGCCTCTACTCCTCCTTTAACTGATTTCTTTTCCATTAAATGAATAGTGTCTAATGTAGAATTTTAATTTCTGTAATGATTTTGAAGCCATATTCTTTGAGAGTTGGATTTTTTTTAGTGGCTGCTCTAGGGTCTCCTATATACATCTTAACATATGAGAAGCAGCTTCAGAGCTGTACTAGCTTAATTCCAGTGACCTATAGAAACAATTCTTGTGGAGATCTATTCCCTTTCCCCTCTTTTTTGTAGTATTATTGTTATAGATATAACATCTATTAATGTTAGGTGTTATATCTATATATAGATTATAGACATAACATCTATTAATGTTAGATGCTATATCTATATATAGAGAGAGAGATATGTAACCCAGTATATATATAAGCATATATATACACATATTTATATAAGCATATAACCCAACAATATATTGTCATAATTATGACTTTACCTTTCTATAGTCATTTCCTTAGTCAATACAGCTTTGACCCCACTGACATCCCTTGTCCTGTTATTGACAATATGTTGTATATCTATGCACTATAAGCTTGACAATATACCATTACCTATTATTTCATATACTTGGTTCATCAATCAGTTAAGGCAAGAAAGGAGAAAATAAGCACTTAAGCTGTATTGTATATTTACCTAACTGCCTTTACCGCTATTCTTTGTTTCTTGTGTGTGTGCAAATTACCAACTGGGGTCATTTACTTTCAGTTCAAAAACCTCCTTCAGTATTTTTTGTAAGTAAGGCAGGACTGGTAAGAACAAATTCTCTCAGTTTTGTTGACCTGAGAAATATTTTATACTGTCTTCATTTTGAAAAGGAGCTTCACTGGACATGGGATTCTTGTTTTATGGGATTTGGGGTTTTATTGTTTTGTTTTAACTTTAAATATATTATCCCAGTGCCTTCTGGCCCCCATTGTTTCTGCTAGGTCAACTGTTAATGTCATCAGGGTTTCTGTATAAATAGATATTTGTTTCTTTCAGCTTTCAGGATTTCTCCTTGTCTTCACCTTTCAGATTTTTTATGGTGGTGAGTCTATTTGTGGGTCTCTGTTTATCCTACTCGGAATTTGTTGAGCTTCTAGATGTGTAAGTATTTTTCAATAAATTTGGGAAGTTTTCACTAATTATGTCTTCAAACATTTTTCTGCTCCTCTGTTTTGCTCTCTCTCCTCTTTCCAGTACTCCCGCCACATATATGTTGGTGTGCTTAATGGTGTCCCACATTTCCCTGAGGCTCTCTTCATTTTTCTTCATTTTCTCTCTTTTTTCGGCTTGCATCAATCTATCTATAGGATTAGTAATCCTTCTGCCATTCGAACTCACTGTTGAGCCCCTCCAGGGACTTTTTTGTTTTAATTATGACACTTTTCAACTCCACAATTTCCCTGTGATTATGTTTTAAAATTCCTTCCTCCTATTGATAGTCTTGATTTGATAGGCATTGTCATAATACCTTCTTTTACTCCTTTATTGTTTTTAATTTTTTAATCAGTATTTATTTTTGAGAGAGAGAGAGAGAGAGAGAGAGAGAGAGAGAGAGCATGAGCAGGGGAGGGGCAGAGAAAGAGGGAGACACAGAATCCGAAGCAGGCTCCAGGCTCTGAGCTGTCAGCACAGAGCCCAACGTGGGGCTGGAACTCAGGAACGGTGTAATCATGACTTGAGACGAAGTTGGACACTTAACTGACTGAGCCACCCAGACGCCCCTTCTTTTACTTCTTTAAACATGTTTTCCTTTAGTTCTATGGACATGGTTTTTTTTTTTTTTTGAAGTTGCCTTTTAATTTTTTTTAAGTTTTATTTTAATTCCATTTAGTAAACATACAGTGTATTATTAGTTTCAGGTATACAATATAGTGATTCAACATTTCCATACCACCCCTGGTGCTCACCACAAGTGCATTCCTTAATCCCCATCACCTATTTCAACCATCGCCCCATCTACCTCCCCTTTGCTTATCAGCAGTTCTCTATAATTAAGGGTCTGTCTTCTAATTTGTCTCTTTCTCTCTTCTTTTCCTTTTGCTCATTTGTCTGGTTTCTTAAATTCCACATATGAGTGAGATCATATAGTATTTGTCTTTCTCTGACTGACTTATTTCACTTAGCATAATATTCTCTAGCTCCATCCATGTTGTTGCAAATGGCAAGATTTCATTCTTTTTTATGGAGGAATAATATTCCATTGCATGCATATATATATATATATCACATCTTCTTTATTCATCAGTCAATGACACTATTCATCTTTCATTCTAGCCTTAATACACTCTTTTATTTATTTTTTTTCAACGTTTATTTATTTTTGGGACAGAGAGAGACAGAGCATGAACGGGGGAGGGGCAGAGAGAGAGGGAGACACAGAATCGGAAACAGGCTCCAGGCTCTGAGCCATCAGCCCAGAGCCTGACGCGGGGCTCGAACTCACGGACCGCGAGATCGTGACCTGGCTGAAGTCGGACGCTTAACCGACTGTGCCACCCAGGCGCCCCAATACACTCTTTTATTTTTAGAGTCCTGGATATTTCACAGAGCAAGTGTCTCCTCACTCTGTTTTTTCTACATTTTCTTAGCTTATTTTCATGCTTATTTGTAGATGACATTTAGATTATCTTTTATTTCTTAAAAACCGTGTTAGAATTTTGTTTCAATACATTAAATTTAGATTAATTCAAGGGAATATGCACCAGTGCCACAAATTTATCTTTCTGCTTGGTGCCATGGTATATCTATTCTTAAATGTACACATCATGCCTCACCGGAGATGGTGAAGGTCCAGTCTGATTCCTGTTAACATCTCAATGCATAGATCTGTTTGGTGATAGTGTGGATGCAATTGTTTCACCTCAGCTTCTATCCTACTTCTGATGATTGTCTACATGTAATGACAATAGGCAATGTTTCTTGACTGCTCACTGCAGACAAGCGCTCTGTGTTAAGCACATTATGACTTAATTTTCACATGAAGAAATGGGCTATTAAAGAGCACGAATGATTTACCAGACAACTGACCGGTGGTAGCACTCGGGCTGGAATTCAAGTGTTCTGACAATGCAATCTTACTAACTACATGATATGACTACGCGAGTGCCATTAGTTTGGGGTCCACGTATTGTGTGATTGTCCAGTCCAATGTAAACCCTTTTTATTCCTAATGGCCTATCCGTTGATTGTCTTAGATTTCCCAGATAAATTCTCATTTCAGCAAATAATTATTTTTCTTTCTCTTTTCCAATACTTTTCCTTACTCTTTTTTGTTCTCTTGTGTAATGCCCATTTTTATAATGTATATAAAATATCATTGAAACACCTATGCAATATGCACTACATATCATCTTTAAGCACTGAAAGAGTATTTAAGACAATAGGATTTCATATATGACACAGACATAATTCCTAGAACATTGAGTATGCCAAATTAGCAGTTGCTGGAATGATTAAGGTTCATAAACATTTTCCATGTTCTGTTTCTGTGTCTGTTATTTCTTTCTTGTTTAAAAAAAATATAAAATTGAGTCTATTTTAATGATATTTTTATAAAATTAAGATAATTTTAATGCTAAGAAAATAATTTATTTTGCTCATCTGAATGTACTTATTCAATAGAGGACACTTAGCAGACATTTGGTGGTACTGATATTGTAGACAGTTGGGGAAATGGATGGAGGCAACCAGACTAGAATCTCTGACTTCCTACTCCTGGGGATTTCAGAGAGTCCTGAGCAGCAGCAAGTCCTGTTCTGGATGTTCCTATCCATGTACCTGGTCACAGTTGTGGGAAATGTGCTCATCATCCTGGCCATCAGCTTTGACCCCCGCTTGCACACTCCCATGTACTTCTTCCTGGCCAACCTCTCCTTCACCGACCTTTTCTTTGTCACCAACACAATCCCCAAGATGTTGGTGAACCTTCAGTCCCAGAACAAAGCCATCTCCTATGCGGGGTGTATGACACAGCTCTACTTCTTGGTCTCCTTGGTGACACTGGACAATCTCATCCTGGCTACGATGGCCTATGACCGCTATGTGGCCATCTGCTGCCCCCTCCACTATGTCACAGCCATGAGCCCTGGGCTCTGTATTTTGCTCCTCACCTTGTGTTGGTCACTTTCTCTCCTCTATGGCCTCACCCTCACCCTCTTCATGACCAAGGTGACTTTCTGTGGTTCCCGGAAGATCCACTACATCTTCTGTGAGATGAATGTTCTGCTGAGGCTGGCCTGTTCCAACACCCAGATCATTCACATACTGCAGATTACCACAGGCATCTTTATCTTCCTCACCCCCTTTGGGTTCATGATGATATCCTACATTCGTATCATCAGAACCATCCTCCAAATACCTTCAGCCTCTAGTAAATACAAAGCCTTCTCCACCTGTGCCTCTCATTTGGCTGTGGTCTCTCTTTTCTATGGGACACTTTGTATGGTATATCTGCAGCCTCTCCAATCCTACTCCATGAAGGATTCAGTAGCCACAGTGATGTATGCTGTGGTGACGCCCATGATGAACCCTTTCATCTACAGCCTGAGGAACAAGGACATGCATGGGGCTCTGGGAAGACTGCTTCTAGGTAAAGCCTTCCAGAAGGTGACACGAGGTAATTTTGGAGACTGAAGTGGAGACTGGGAATTTTCTACCACATGCAAGGCATTATCTTATAGGAGACACAGGAGTGATTAGGACATAGCTCCAGCTCAGAATGAATTTATGTATCCGTGGTGAAGGAAAGGCATGTATGTGTAATGCAAGATCCCCTGACCACAAAACCTTCAAAATAAATAAGGTAACACTAACACTACTACCAGAATTTTGCAAATAAGAACCTTCAACTTATGTGGCCACGGTATCATATTGCCACCATGCTGTGGAATCCATGTAAATGGATAAACTCACCAACTAAAGTTCAGATATTTTATCTGAATGGATAAAATAAATATTCCCAACTATATGCTACCTATAAGACATAACACTAGAAGTTGAAAGATTGTCATAAAAATCCAAATCTATAGTTAATAGTTTAATAATTATGCTTAACAGAATGTCCTCCTAAGAATTGGACAATGCTTTGCTTAATAAATTGGATACACAAAATGTTGGGCATCTATACTAACAGAGATCAGACATGGGGTCAAACAGCTGGGAGGTGTTGTGGTCCTGGGCCTACATTCCCACCCAAAAGCAACCTCCTGTGCTTGGTAGCACTTTGTCCTTTCAGACACGGCATAAACTCTCCAGTTCGTCAGCATGTATCATTGCCTTCTTGGCATTGCTTTTCTCAGAAGAAGGTAATACTTTCTGGATTCACTGCAGATACCAAAAATGGAAAAATAATTGTATTTTGGGGGGAAAAAACACGAGTGTTTCATTCTGGAGTATACTGTATCCCAACACGTTTAATTAGCAAGCAAAGAGCACCTGTGTCAAACCTATTTTACATTAAATGAATCTTACAATGATCAGTGTAGAAAAAAAGTTATGATATGAAAAGTTTAAGAAGCAAAAAGAAGACTGAAGTTTTTCATTCATTTTTCAATATGATTATAAAATGAACAATGATATTGTGCAATGCTGTTGTATTCAATGAAATAATTGGGCTTTACACTTTTTAGAGATTTTGAGTAGTAAATGACGGTCTTTGGGATTTAGCAAAAATGATGTGCTTCAAACAGAAAGCAGCATTCGTGCTTTGCCACATGAGAATATAAACATTAATAATACCACCGAATTCACTATATTTATTTGTGATGTTGATAAAAAGTTTGATCCTTCCAAAGAAACTTTGGAAAAGATTCCCTATTTGACACAATATCAAGAAATTAGTTATATATTTATTAGAGAAAAAAAACTTCAAAATTTTAATGTTAGCTGGTCAAAATTAGTAAGTCTACTACAAACTGCACTCTGATAGTATTGGTGATATTATCAAACTTGTTTTTAAAAATTAAACCCAGGGTGCCTGGCTGGCTCAGTTGGTGGAGTATGTGACTCTTGGTCTCAGGGTTGTGAGTTTGAGCCTCACGTTGGGTGTGGAGATTACTCAAAATAAATAAATAAAATTTAAAAAAATAAATCCAAAGTGACAATATTTTCCATGACACCTAACGTGAGCCATTTATTATAATATTTTTCAATGCTAAAATTTCAAAACTAAAAGGCTTAATAGAATAGTAATTATATCATAAACTGAATACGTTCCCATGAATTGAACTAGCTGGCCAGTGCTCCACTTTAAAAATTGAATAAACAATATGGTAGCCTTTGGCACTATGTGGAGGTCAGATATGGGACCAAAAAAGGTTTTGGAAATGTTTAAAGAAAATGAGTTACTCATGTTACACAAGAATTTTTTAAAAACTTCTGCTATCACCTGTGAAGATTTGATTCAATACATGGGGTTATCTTGATATGCAAATCATGTCTGAATACATTGTGAATACTTCTCTGCAAATACAGTCACAAATAATTGCACAAATATATTATTCAATTGACTGATTCCTTTTGAAAAAACTGTACTTTGAAAACATAATTTGGCAAAGAATAATGCAAACTACTCATCATAGTTAAAATACATTTACATGAATGAAAATAATGACCGCTCTATATATACAAAATTAAGGAGCTGAATGATGAGTTCTTGTAAAATGTTCATTTATTCCCAATTTTATGACAATAAAATAACATTATATGTTATATGAACATATTAGTTTACCTTTCCCAACTAATACACTAAATGAAGAACAAAAATTCAAGTTAATGGAACACTGTGCAACATAATACTGAAAAATATTATGACAACATTGGAATATTAGAATTCTACTTATGCCTCCAGAAAAGTGACACTAACTATATAAATGTTTGTACAAAGATTTGATCCAGATTCAAAGTGCATGTGGTTGTGAACAGATCTTGTATTATTAAACAGGAAAAAAAAGTCTAAATATCACTCCCAGTTAACGGACCCAATCCTAAATTCTCCACTAAACAATTCAAGATAAAACAAAGGACTTCACACTGACATCTTGGTTAGAAGAAAAGATGCCAGGTTTTGCTTCCAAAACAAAGGAGTTACAAAATACAATAATGTATTTAATAATTCATTATTTCTATTTTCATTTATAATTTTTTCAATATCAAAGTTAAAATATCATCTCCAGTGGCATATATTTTTGAGCTATGATAGAGGCATATTCCATATATTAATAAAATAAAAAATCTTTGATCATATTTCTGCAGTTGATTATTTATTTATTTATTTATTTATTTATTTATTTATGTATTTAGAGAGAGTGTGTGTGTGTACATGTGAGAGGGTGAGAGAGAGAGAGGGAGAGAGAGAGAAACCCAAGCAGGCTCTGCATTGTCAGCACGGAGCCTGATGCAGGGCCCAAACTCACAAACCATGAGATCATAACCTGAGCCAAAATCAAGAGTCGGATGCTTAACCAAC
Source organism: Acinonyx jubatus (assembly GCF_027475565.1). Taxonomy (NCBI): domain Eukaryota; kingdom Metazoa; phylum Chordata; class Mammalia; order Carnivora; family Felidae; genus Acinonyx; species Acinonyx jubatus. Next base: position 13,472,266 of record NC_069397.1, read on the forward strand.
TGAGCCACCCAAGCATCCCTGCGGTAAGCGTCTGGCTTACTTAACACTCATGTACATTACCTGCTTGGCCACTGGAATATGGGCTTACAATTCTTGTTCTATACCTTATGATTATGTATTATCATAATTCAGTGAGAAAAATGAAGACATGAAAGAAGTATGTGAAAGCATGATCTACTGACAAATGACTAGAACTGGACAGAATGCACCACTACAATGGAGGGAGTACAGTTTGGCAGTTTCAAGATGCAGTATAATGTAGTCATGAGGATCTTGGGCTACACACCAAACTGCCTGGGTTCCAATCTTAACTTCTTATGTGATGTTGGGCAGTAAATTAACCTTTCTATCATTTTACCTATAGAATGAGGATGACCATAGGACCAGCATCATAGAGGTGGTAGACTAATAGATTGGAAAAGTGCCTGACACATTCAAAAGCACCCAACAAGTGTTTGCTACTTATTCTCTTTTGTAAAGAACAATTTTTCTGATCTGGCTCAAAAAATAAAATTAAAATCAAAGGATAGAATGAGGTGAGCATATGGATGGAGAGAAGGAAATAAGAAGTGCTTTTATTCATAGTGGAGAGTGAGGTGTATAGAGAAGTTGAGAACTCCAGGATTCTCTGTGTTCTGTGAGAAAGAAAGGTTGGATTTTATTCTTTCTTCACTTGAGTGCATCACTGAGGATTCTTGAGCAGGAAGAAAAGCAATGATGACAGTGATGTTGGAAGAAGACAATTTCGGAATTGAAATGAATAATAGATGTTTTGCACAAAGGTATATAAGTCTTATTTTCAAACTTCAATTCCACCTGGCAAAAGGGAAATATGGATTCACATCAAACTGGTTTCCTGCCCCCAACTCTACCTGAAAGCAGCTAAGTAGTTACCACATTTTCATATTTGCCTTTAGCATAGGGTTTTTATCTGAACAGAAAATTTGATAGCTTTAAAATTAATGGAGAAAAAACACTGATTTAGAGTCATATTCCATTATCAACATTACTATACCCACTGAATTAAATAATGTAAAAATCCAAATTGTTACCATTTTAGAGAGAAAGATACTTTCTTTTTCCAAAAGACTCTTCCCAGGGCTCCCTTCATGTCTCTGTTCCTCAGACTTTGGATGAAGGGATTCAGCATGGGGGTGACCACAGTGTACATCATGGCCAAGACAGTCTCCTCAACAGCAGAATTATTAGCTGATGGACACAAGTAGAGACCTATAACTGTCCCATAGAAGAGAGACAGCACGGAGGGGTGGGAGCCACAGGTGGAGAAGGCCTTGACGATGCCCCTGGCAGAAGGGACCCTGAGGATGGAGGACACAATCCGTGCATAAGACATGACAATGAGTAGGAATGGGATGACGAGAATGAGCCCTCCCATGATAAATATCACCAACTCATTGACTCGAGTGTCAGAGCAGGCTAGCTTCAGCAGAGCAGACATGTCACAGAAAAAGCGGGGGATTATGTTGTCGGCACAGAAGGACAGCTTGGCCATGAGCAGGGTGTGCAACATGGCATGGGCAGTAGTCAGCACCCAGGACAGCACCACCAAGGAGAGACAGAGCTTGGGGCTCATGATGGTGGTGTAGTGCAGGGGGAAACAGATGGCCACACAGCGACCATAGGCCATGGCAACAATGAGGAAGCTCTCAAGAACTCCTAAAAACAAGTAACAATACATCTGGGCCAGGCAGCTGGCATAGGGGAGGGGCGGGACCTGGCTCTGCATGTTCTGCAGCAGTTTGGGCATTGTGACAGAGGAGAAGCAGGGGTCAGAGAAGGATTAATTGCTAAGAAACAAATACATGGGCATGTGGAGGTGGGAGTCCAGGAGAATGAGGACGACGATGAGAAGGTTCCCCAGGACGGTGGTAACATACACAGCCAGGAACAGAGCACAGAACAGATTCCACTGCTCTGGTTCGATGGGCAGACCCAAAAGGAGGAACTCTGAGACGACAGTTTGGTTCCTCTCTGTCATTCTGTGACTCTATTATATTTATGAAGAAAATAACAGACCCTAATATCCAAGTATAAGAAATAAATATATTTCCATTGCAAGCGGCCTATTGTCAAATGGTGGATGAGTGAGAATATAGGCACAGGTGGCAGCTGACTCTACTGAAAATACAAGCCTCCAATGGCCTCCAAGTCTCTAAATTGGATAACATATCACATTTAAAACTAATCGCCACTTCTTCCTTCTTAAAACTCTCCCATCTCTTGGCTGTGGTGACACCTCAGTTTCATGTTTCTCCTATCTCCCTTGGAATGCCTTCACAGAGTCCTTAGAGAACGTCTCCTGTTCAGTCATCGTTTGAATATTGGTGGTCCTCAGAATCCTCCTACACTTCCCCTAAATATGACAGTGAATCCCAAATGTATTTATCCAGCCCACATAGCTCATCTGGGCTATCGACCTGGGTGTTCAGCTCTCTGATGGCCATCTTCCTGCATGGCTCATTGTTACTCTGAAACCAATCTTTGTGAAATTTAGTTTATTGTCTTCCTTGACTCAGAGGGGCTCCACTCCCAGTAGCTCTAGTTCGGTGACTGACAGTACCGCCTACAAGGTACTCGAGTCAAACCTGAGAGCCGTCCTTGACTCCTTCCTCTCTTCGTGCTCCTTATGCATTTACTGTATGTTACCAGTCTCCCTTTCTTCTCACTTCTCATATACATATCCCACGTACATACACTTCTCGTATGTGGGCTACATATCCCACAGCCACCATTCAGGTCATTTTCCTCAACTGAACCATCACAAGTCTGGTCTCTCCACGTTTACCTTCACTCCCTTCCATCCCATTGAAATTATCCAGAATCATTCTTTTTATAAGTCAAACCTGCTTGTGTCACTATTCTAATTGAAGAGTTTCCTCTTTCCATTAACATAAAGTCCAACCGGTTTACATGACCCACAAGACCCTGTTTCATCAGATCAATTAGCTCATGCCTAGCCCTCTCTCCACTCCAGCTATACCAAGTATTTTTCATTTTCTCAAAGGCATCCTGCTGTCACCCACCATATGACATCACATTTTCCATTCCCTGACACATGCTGTTTCCACCTCATTCCATCCTGTCACCTAGTAATTCACCCTCCAGACCATTAAATAGCCATTATTTTCTCTTTGCTAGACTTTAAGGATAGGGGGAGGTTCTAGCTTGTTCACAGCCAAACACTAGCATCTAGAACAATGTGATGAAAGAGAGACAGAGAGAGACAGAAACAGACAGAAACAAAAGAAGGAAGGGAGGAAGGAAGGAAGGGAAAGAAATTTATGACAACCCAAGGGATTTCTTATTTGTTTCAGCATTCACCGAAAATAGTGGAGGTTGAAACATTCACTAACACCGAGGCCTTCCAAATCATAGCTCCCTTATCTAAATCTATTGTATTGATTTTCAGATATGGCATTACAGATTGTCCAGAATTCCTCCCCCAGGTCACAATATTACCCCATCTCAAGATATCCTGCTATATGGCTTATACTCATCTACCCAAACAACAGTGTTATCATTTTTTTCCTTAAGATTTACCCCACACAGAAAAATCAGATATTTGCCCCACAAAATATCAGTATTGATGCAGGAAGAAATGAGATGGAAGTGGAAGTTGAGAGATCAGGGAAAAGCAAAAAGAATGAGGATAATTTCCAATCTCTTGGCTCTAGTTTCTGGTCTCCTCCAGACACCCTTCTCACAGTGTGAGTCAGGATTGACAAGAAAAACCAAGAGCATTTCAGGATGAGAAAAACATCTCCTAACCCTGAAGAGAGAGAAGAGTGCACTCACTGCAGGCTGTTCACCAAGGTCATGGGGCTAAAATAGGCATATGCATGTGTTTCCACACTTGGACACAGGAAAGATCTGTTACTACATATTAGTGGGGGGAGGATCCATCTCTGACTCTTCAGGAATTCCTTTCTCTGAGAAACAAGTAGGGTCCATCTATTGTATAAAATACCTGATTAGGAGCCCAACTCAGTCAGATATTACTTACAAATGCTGCCATTGAAGAGCCATATGAACTTTACCTACCCCTCACATTCTACTTGCTTCACCTTTAAAATGCCAATACCGCCTTCTCCCTGACTACCTCACAAAGCTACTGTAAAATGAAATCTCTTTTGAGAAAACTCTTTGCGAAACATAGAGGACTCTGGTGTGAAATACTTATGGATACTATTTTAAATAAAGAGATGGAATCTGGTGACACTAATCAAGCTATTTCTAGAATGTTGAGCAGGTTTTCTTAATTTTTAGACTGCTTGAAGAACAATCCCATAGAGTCACATCATAAAACCTCAGTAATATGAATGCTAAGGTTGGAAGAAGCCTAAGACATATACCCTCCAGCCTAACTTATCACATATGTCTCAAGGAGACTTCAGGGCTTTGGCCCAAGACCCCTCGCTCTTTTATTCATTATAAACTCATAGAGATTCAGATTGTAGTCATCGCCTGAGTCTACGCTGTCCTTTCTCACTTCTCTCATTCTGACTTCCTGGGCCTGCGGGACAATGGGTCCCAGTGGAACCTACATGGTGGGGGAGGACAGTAATAACAAACAAAGTAAATTTGAAACCTCCCTGGGACAAATCCCCTAGGAAGTATGAAGCAGGGACTTCTTAATTACTAGCCATCTTTGGGTAGGGGAACAGGCAACAAAGAAAAGAGTTCATGCCCTGGTCCCACCAGGACCTCTGCCTTAGCTACCAGAGCCCAGAAGACCTCTTCCTTCTTTGACCTCATTATTTTCACTCTTGAAGTATTTGTCTCCAGAAGTGCTTAAGAGTGATAACCTTTTTTTTTTTGTTTTGGATTATTGCTTCAGAAATATTATCTTTAAAACAGGAAAAGAAATGTTCTTTATTGATCAACTTATTCAATAATTGAGTCCCATAATTTCTGCCTGCTACATTTAGGAAAAGTGACCGTGAGCTATTTTCACACATCACTTGTCACTTAATGATGAAATCTAACCATCATCTGTAAACACAGACAGTCACTCCCTCCTTAGTTTCCCAGCCATACCTAGCCACATTTGACAACTGTCTTGGATCTTGGATCTCTGTGAGGCAACTGGATGACAAGGATAGATGGAAAGAAAATGGTGCTGTCAGCAAACTAAATAACATGTGTTATCTAAGATTGAAGAGTTAAAGAAAACATGGCATACCCAGGAAACTCAAGGAAGTTCAGTGTGACTGTCACATATTATTGGGGGAGAGAATGCAAGGGCTGGGGTGAGAGTCAGGTAGAGTCCTGGTCAGGCAAATCTTATAGAATGTGGCAAGCAAGGCCACCTTCATCCTCAGCAAAACATCTCTAAATGGCTTTAAAATGAGAGGTTCAAATTTCATTTTTAGGACAGTAACTCGGATTGAATGAGAGCACATTAGCATTAAAAATAAGGAAGGCATGGAAATCATTAGAAGGCTATTTCCATATCCCAAGGTGAGAGATAATGGTTATAAATGGTTTCAAAGTGGATATACTAGAGAAATGTGTCACCTATAAATATCAACTAAATGTTTCAACCAAACCAACATTTCTTGACACCAGTGTCTTTGGAAATAAAATAAACAAACCTGTCCCATGTAGTGGGTTGCAACCCACTACTGTCCATGTAATGGGTTGCAGCAAGCAATGTTCCTGGTGCACAGTCATTTAAACACACACACACACACACACACACACACACACACACACACACACATACGGGGCATGTGTGGCTCAGTCGCTCAAGCATCTGACTCTTGGTTTCAGCTCAGATCATGATCTCATGGGTTTGTGAGTTCAAGCCCTGGTTCAGGATCCACACTGACAGCGTGGAGCCTGCTTGGGATTCTCTCTCTGCCCCTCCCCATGTGCATGCATGGGCACTCTTTCTCTCTTTCAAAAATAAATAAATAAACTTCAAAAACAAGTAAATTTTTTAATATTTATTTTATTTTATTTTATTTTATTTTTGAGAGGGAGGGAGACAGGGCATGAGCAGGAGAGGGAAGAGAGAGAGGGAGACGCAGTATCTGACGCAGGCTCCAGGCTCTGAGTTGTCAGCACAGAGCCTAACGCAGGGCTAGAACTCACAATCTGTGAGATCATCACCTGAGTCAAAGTTGGTTGCTTAACCAACTCAGCCATCCAGGCGCCCCAAAAACAAATAAACTTTTAAATCATAAAAGCTATCATAGAGTTGCAGACGCAACAAGAACTACATAAATTAAAGCTTCAGAGAGAGACAGACTGTTCTGCGATGAGTTGAGTACAACTGGCTAATTTTATGTTAGAGGCTATTTGCTGAGTCTGGGCACAGGCTGAGGCAGAGGATATCTGCTAGGGAAATAGGAAGCATCGAAGCTGGTAGCAGTTGTACAGTACTGGAGTAATAAGTTGGAAATTTGAGGATACATAAACACATGGGTGGTTTTCCTCAGGGGACATTTGATGAGTCTGGTGCAGTGAAACTGGGAGTGAGGCCAAGTTTTCAAAAAGGGAGCATAAAGTGTCCTACAGTCTTTCAGGACTCGAAACCAAAGTCTCATCACAGGAAGAGGCCTTCTCCAAACACATGTCTGGCCTTTCTCTCAAGATTGTTTGCCAAAGCTTGACGTTTTGTGGGGCAAGAAGCTAAAAAGCTAGGCAAAAGAAAAAGTCTCTAATCTTCCATTGCTTTTAGAACTCAGAAACTCATCATGTTCTCAATCAAAAACCTGAGACTACACACCCTAGCAGTAGTAAACTTAGTCTTTCTAAGTTTCCAACCCAGCCCTAAGTCAAAATCAATCTCTGGTTGTACTGAGTGGTCAAACCACTCACCATACCTGCATAGCAAGAAAGGGAGAACTACCCCTGTTAGAAGATAACATCATCCAAAGCCACAGCAATCTTAATGGCAATAACATCCAGCATACAATTAAAAAGACCAGAAATATGGAAGAGGCAAAATCCTATGGCCAATAAGAGAGAGAAAAACAAAATTAAAGAGAAGGAGGAAGATAAAGGGAAAAACAGCAGGAAAGACGACAAGCTGATTTTATTGGTGGCAGACAAGGAATTTAAAATACAACAATTAAGGAGCAGCTGGGTGGCTCAGTTGGTTAAGTGTCTGACTATTGATTTTGGCTCAGGCCATGATCTCATCATGCATGATGAATAAGTATTTTCCAAACCAGTATGAGACATAAAGCTACAAGTTTAGGTTGCTCGGCTAACCTATTGTATAAATTCAAACACAACTAAATCTACACATATAAGAACTTCTTAAAACCAAATACAAAGGAAAACCTTAAAGCAATTGGGGTTGAGAACAAGGGCACATTTCCTTCATAGGAGTAACAATTAGAATGGCACCTAATTTCCTAACAGAAATCATGAAGAACAAGTGCCACACCATCTTAGAATTGTTGCAATAATAGAGACTATATACAGCAAAAACATTCTTCAAAAATGAGTGGCATTTTCTGACAAACAAAATTGCAGGAATCTGTCACTACAGCCTCCACAAAGAAAATTTTTAAATACTAAATGAGGTGCTTGCAGACAAGATGGAAATAATCACAGACAAAAACTTAGAAATGCTACGTTGTAATAAGTCAGTTGTAATAAGTCAAGGATGCATGTTGTAATCTCTAGAGTAAAAAGAAAAATAAAACAATATATAAGTAAGAGGTTTATATAAGGATAAATAGATTTAAAATATTAGACTTGTGAATTTCAAAAGAAGACAAGAAAGGGAAAAAAAGAATATAAAACAGATGGTCAACACAAACGTTTGGCCAACTAATCTTTGATAAAGCTGGAAAGAATATCCAGTGGAAAAAAAGCGGTCTCTTCAGCAAATGGTGCTGGAAAAACTGGACAGCGACATGCAGAAGAATGAAACTGGACCATTTTCTTACACCATTCACAAAATAAATTCAAAATGGATGAAAGGCCTAAATGTGAGACAGAAAACCATCAAAATCCTACAGGAGAAAAAAAACAGGCAGCAACCTCTTTGACCTTGGCCACAGCAACCTCTTATGAGACATGTCTCCAGCGGCAAGGGAAATAAAAGCAAAAATGAACTATTGGGACCTCATCAAGATAAAAAGCTTCTGCACAGCAAAGGAAACAATCCACAAAACTAAAGAGCAATGGACAGAATGGGAGAAGATATTTGCAAATAGCATATCGGATAAAGTGTCAGTGTTCAAAATCTATGAGAACTTATCAAACTCAACAGCCAAAAACCAAATAGTCCAGTGAAGAAATGGGCAAAAGACATGAATAGACACTTCTCCAAAGAAAACATCCAGACGGCTAACAGACACATGAAAAGATGCTCAACATCACTCATCATCAGAGACATACAAATCAAAACTACCATGAGATACCACCTCATACCTGTCAGAATGTCTAAAATTAACAACTCAGGAAACAACAAATGTTGGCAAGGATGTGGAGAAAGGGGAACCCTCTTGCCCTGTTGGCGTGAATGCAAACTGGTGCAGCCACTCTGGAAAACAGTATGGAGCTTCCTCAAAAAATTAAAAATAAAACTACCCTACGACCCAGCAATTGCACTACTAGGTATTTATCCAAAGGATACAAAGAGCTGATTCGAAGGCGCACATGTACCCCAACATTTACAGCAGTGCTATCAACAATAACCAAAATACACACACATACATGCACACACTCACACACACACACGTACAATGGTATACTACTCGGCAATCAAAAAGAATGAAATCTTGCCATTTGCAACAATGTGGATAGAATTAGAGTGTACTGTTTTTAAGCGAAATAAGTCAGGCAGAGAAACACAAATGTCCTATGATTTCACCCATATATGAATTTAAGAAACACAACAGATGAACATAGTGGGAGGGAAGGAAAAATAAGATAAAAACAAAGAGAGAGGCAAACCATAAGAGACTCTTAAATACCGACAACAGGCTGAGGGTTGATAAAGGGGAGGTAGGTGGAGGTTGGGCTAAATGGGTGATGGGCATTAAGAAGGGCATTTGTTGAGATGAGCACTGGGTATTATGTGCAAGTGATGAATCACTTGGTTCCACTCCTGAAACCAATAGCACACAGTATGTTAACTAACTTAAATAAATAAATTTTTAAAAAATAAAAGATAAAACAGATGGGTCAAACAAATTTCTGAAGGAAGATGGTGGATATAAATTCAAATATATCAGTAATTACATAAAACCTAAGCGGTTAAATACTTCAAATGACAATTAAATTTTTCAAACAGAATAAAAAAATCAAAACACAGCCATATGCTATTTACACCCTGCACACAATAATCAAAAGAAAATATATACAGTGGAGATATTTTTAAGGCAAGAAGTATTACTAGAGATAAAGAGTGATATTTTATAATTAAAAATAGGTTAACCTAGCAAGACGGTATCACTATTCTAAATCTGTATATGCCTAAAAGGATAGCTTCAGAATATAGGAAGCAAAAAAAAATGGTAGAACTAAAGTTAAAATTAATAAAAGATACATAAAAATGTTAAATAAACACATGCACAATCATTCCATTCTAGCATGAAAGCGATCATAGGCAATATGTAAATGAATACACCTGACTATGCTTCAATAAAATTTATTTACAAAAACAAGTGGCAGGTAGATTTGACTCATGAGCTATGGTCTGTTGACCCCTAATGCAAAGCAAACATACACAAGATTTTTAAAGCTTTCCTCAAAGTTCAGTGATGAAACAAAAGTCCCCTATCACCACATTTATTCATCATTGTACTGGAAAGCCCATTTTCAATAAATGGCACTGAACCCGTTGGATACCCATACTTTGGAGAGAAAAATATACCTTGATCTCTCCCTCACCTGACAAAAAAAAAAAAATAAGTCTAGATTGATAGGAGATCTAAATGTGAAATGGAAAACCATATATCCTTTAGAGGAAAATATAGAAGTATATTGGCAAAGATCCTTTTTAAAAAAATTTTTTAACATTTATTCATTTTTGACAGACAGAGACAGAGCGTGAGTGCAGGAGGGGCAGAGAGAGGGGGAGACACAGAATCCAAAGCAGGTTCCAGGCTCTGAGCTGTCAGCCCAGCTGAGTTGGTTTCTTCCTTGTAAACCAGATTTGTTTCCCAAGATCCTTGCATATAAACATTGGAGCGATTATCCAGGTTCATCTCAACAAACTGTCTTGGGACTGCCTCCCCTGTGTCTTTCCAAAACTGATAAACAGCCCTGATATGGCTCCAGTTCAGCCCCTTTTTTCACAAACCTTGTATCCAGGGTTCAGTTCTCAGAGGGTTCACAACCTCACTTTCTTCTCCTTTGGTGCAGGCACTGAAAATCCAGGCACCAATTCCCACCCTATTCAGAAATAATGCCTTACTGTCCTTTGTGTCCTGACAGAATTTTCATCCTGTAGAAGGAAACTGGAGGCAACGTACTACATAACTCTGAGACCAGCACAGAACAGTGGGTAAGGTCTGGCCATCTCAAACATTCCCTCTCTCTCTGTTTCCCTGTCTCTCTCTCTCTCTCTCTCTCTCTCTCTCTCTCTCTCTCACACACACACACACATACACACACACACACACACACACACACACACACCTTTCTTCTCTTCTTCATTTACCTCTCATGACCATACCCACATACTTTAAAAGTCTTCATATAATCTAACCCCTTAGTATTTAAAGGTAATACAACAATCCCTCCAACCTCTTAGCACTCCACAGTTTTCAAAGTGCTATCACATGCTGTCACATGTAATCCTCAAGCCTGCAAAAAGGGCTTAAGTGGTGGGATGAGGAGGTTCACAGCTCAAGCAGCTAGGGAGCAACCCAGGAGGTAAGAGAAGACAGTTTTCTTTTTTTGTTTTTAAACATTTATTTATTTTTGAGACAGAGAGAGCATGAACAGGGGAGGGTCAGAGAAAGAGGGAGACACAGAATCTGAAACAGGCTCCAGGCTCTGAGCTGTCAGCACAGAGCCCGACGCGGGGCTCAACCCACGGACCGTGAAATCATGACCGAGCCAAAGTCAGACCCTTAACCGACTGAGCCACCCAAGCGACCCGAGAAGACCGTTTTCTAATGCTGAGTCTGGAGCCCTTGCCGGTACAGCCTCCCACCACCCATGCTCTCCCCTCTCCACCCAGCCACACTGCAGAGAGCCTTATGTTCTAAGGCCAACTGACCACAAAAGCGTTCAGAAACCACGGACTCTTACAGACTCAGAACAGGATTCCCCAAAGTGCACGATCAGAATCACCAGGTGATTGTTAAAAATGGCTTGGTTCTCAAAACATAACGAGTCTTTCCAGGAAGAGGGACAGAAAAGCAGCTTTTTGTTTTAAAGTATCACAGGTGATTCTGATGCACACTAAAATGCGGGGGACACTTGCCTTGAGGGCTCGAAAGCAGAGCCATCATGGCCTCTGGGTGTCCTCTGACTTTGGGAGGCAGTAGGTTCTGATGAGGTCTCGGGAGGTGGAAAACCTTGGTCTCCATGACAGAAACAGAGATGGTAGCCAGTGCTCAGAACGGAGACACTCAGGCCATTGCCATGGTGCTCGTTTTCATCCTGAGGTCACTTCGGGGGTCTTGGAGTGGTCTCTGGGATGAGCCCATCAGTTCCCATTTCCACTGAAACTCTTTGCTTTCCTGAGAGGCAAGCAGTCCCTTCGACTTGAAGCCTCACTTACACACTCTGAGAAACAAATGAGCTCAGTCATACTGTAGAGACTTAACAGAACTGTATGAGTAATGAACAGATGTGGACACACAAAAAAGCATGTCCTAAGGATCACTCCTATTTTAACTCAAATGCCCAAGGACCAGCTCATGACTGCTCTGTAATTTGGAATCCTAGGGTTAAAAGAGAATTAACCATCGTCTACCTCCACTAAGTACTTGAGTAGACTGTGAAATCACAACTCAACCCGCTGTATTGTGAGCTTGTTTGAATGTCTTCCATGGCGGGGAATGACTTCCCCCCACCAGCCCCCTTTGCAGGTATGGCATTTAAGTCATCTGGCAGATGGCCTGACTTGTCCTTCTGTCTCTCTTTTATTTGCTAGCTACTGACGTGACCAATCCACACCCCTTCGCATGTGAAGGCCATAATAATACAGTTCCTCACTGTTCTCTCCTCTGTGTACACAACACCAAGGGGCCAGCCACAAATAAGTCCCCCCTCAACCACCTGGGTCACTCCCTGCAGACACAGGCGTGCTGAAGTTGCTCCTATGTGAGTGGGGTGAAGAGCCACGTCCAGGATGGAGACAAGAATGGGGCCACCTATCCCTCTTGGTTCTAAGAGCAGGATTTGCTACTGGAGCAGAGATGGGAGGCAGTCAGAACATAGGGAAATGGTAAGGGGACTCCTTTTGAGAACCTCATTACAGCACTTCCCGTCTACACAGGGCTTTAAGTTGGGGAAGTGCTTCCACATCCAGTATTTGTGGGGTAGTCTCTAAACCCACAGTGAGGTAGGCATGTCTGCAGCACAGCATTTAGGATGTGGACTTTAGAAACACAAAAGGAGAGTCAAATCCCAATTCCATCGGTTACTAGTCGAGGAAATTGGGGACATTCATTAATCAACTGAATCTCAGTCATCTCATCCAGAAAATGGGATAATGGAAACAAACAGTGCTATTTGCTGTGTGGACTAAATGCAGGGGTGGGTGGGGGAGGTCAGGGGAGAGAGGTGTCATTCAACATAATGTCTGGCCAGGTACTCAGTAAACGTTTGTTTAACACCCACTTGTGGGTGTTAAATTGAGCTTTGGACCTAAATATATGACCCAGAATGTCCTTCCACTGCACCGTGGGTGCTAAACATCTGGGAATTCAAATGTTTTCACTGAGGTAACAAATCTACTCACATGCTAAAATGCTGGGCCTCTCTGGGCTGGCCTCACCTGCATCCTGGCACTCCAAATTACCTTACTCTCCTAGGTCACTCAGTTCCCACATCTACATTTGCTCCTTCTACTGCTACTGCAAACTTATCATGTTCAGCCTGAACCTGCAAAACAGACCCGACACGCCATGGCACACTGGCTCATTACCCAAATGACTACATTTTTATCCATAGTGTTGCTTATTCATTGAGGCTCTTGGGCTTATGACTCTCCCCTATTCGTTAAGCTCAAATGCACAGAATGCCTCATATTCTATAGAGTCCAGCTCAACCCTCACTTCCTAATCCTTATGCCATACCTGACCCTGTGAGAGGTCCTTTAGATACAGGAAAGAAAACAATACTGCCCCTCCTCTCACAGCTCTCACAAGTCTCCCAGGAGAACAGACAACTAAGCAAAATGTGGGATAGGGTGTCCTAAAAAAAATGTAAAGACCAGGAAATGATAGAGAGTTTAGGATGGTATCTCTGTGGCAGGAGAAGATGCCACCAGCAGGAGATGCTTGAGTGAGAGCTATAATGGATCTTGCCAGAAGAGCAATGGAATCACAGAATAGAGAAAACATTCACTTAAAATTCAGTAAAACAAAAGAACAGCTGGTGCGAAGGACAAAAGCAAAGCATTGTGAGTACTTAGAAAATACAAGCCATGAGCCATCACTGGAGTAGGGAAAGCCGGAGATCCACGAGGGATGAGGGATCCTGGCACTTTGACCACCTGGCCATAATCACGGGCTATTCCAGAGGAAATGGGGAGCTCTGCTACTGTAGAGAAGCCACATGGTAAGATCCGTAATTTAGAAAGTGCACATTGTACAGCAGGGAGGGTGCTCAGCCAGTGCAATGTACTTTACCTGCATTTCCTTGTTTCCTCCTCCCATGGACACTTAGGACTAGATACAACCAATATCACCTAAGCATAATTGATCATTCTTCTGTATTACCAAGTAGGAATAAATTATATTTTAATTTAACAATTATCATAAACATACATATATGTGGAATACACACCTATCTATGAAGGCTTAATTGTGTGCCTTTAAATGTATGGATCGTGCAGTTTCTTTAAATGTGTCTCTAATGATGAGAGTTTCAATTGCTTCTTTTTTCTTTCTTACTACTTAAAAATTTTTAGTGTTTATTTTGAGAGGGAGATCACATGCACTTGGGGGTGGGGATAGGGGCAGAAAGAGAGGGAGAGAGAGAATCCCAAGCAGGCTCTGTGCTATTAGTGCAGAGCCCCATGTGAGACCCGATCATGACCTGAGTCGAAATCAAAAGTTGGTCACTTTACCGACTGAGCTGCCCTTTTTTTATTATTTTTAACAAGGTCCTGATAAACATTTTATACATACATGTCTATGTTTCTATCAGATTATATATATATATTTTTTCAACGTTTATTTATTTTGGGGACAGAGAGAGACAGAGCATGAACGGGGAAGGGGCAGAGAGAGAGGGAGACACAGAATCAGAAACAGGCTCCAGGCTCTGAGCCATCAGCCCAGAGCCTGACGCGGGGCTCGAACTCACGGACCGCGAGACCGTGACCTGGCTGAAGTCGGACGCCTAACCGACTGCACCACCCAGGCGCCCCTATCGGATTATATTTTAAGATACATTCCTAAAACTGAGATTGCTCAGAGGAATCTCCCTTTTAAGAGCTTAAGACATGGAATGTCAGGTTTCCCTCTAGAAAGTTATAATCATTCATTTCATCAGATATAAAACTGCCTGTTCATCCCATCTTTTGATAAGTAGCAAAGCTATATGTTTGTTCCTATGTTTATTGACTCTGACCTTTTTCTTTTGTGAGTCTTCTTTTGTTCATGTCTGTTGCTATTTTCCAATGAGGGTTGGTAATTTTATTATTGACTTAAAACAGTTCTTCCTCAGGATGCCTGGGTGGCTCAGTTGGTTTAGCATCCAACTCTCGATTTCAGCTCAGGTCTGGATTTCAGGGTAGAGAGTTCAAGCCCCAGGTCGGACTCCACTTTGGACTCCGCACTGGGTGTGAAGCCTACTGAAAAAAAGAAATTATTTCTCTATAATGCCTATTAAGCCTTTGTCTATCACATACGTGGCAAGCATTTTTCCCTTTTGGCATTTTTTGTTTATTTGTATTTTATTGCTCTATTATGGTGATGCGGAAAGTATTTTACTTTTATGAAAGTAAAATATGGCATAATTTTTCATAATTTTTGTTTCATAATTTTCACAATTTTTCATTGTTTTCTGCTATCAATGCCATTCTGATGAGTGTGGTTTTTCTCTTGTTGCTCATGCTTTTGATGTCATATCTTAGAACCCTTCCCTAAATCCAAGATCACAAAATTTCTCTAGGTTTTCTCCTAAGAGTTTTATAGTTTTAACTCTTACGTTCAATTTCAAATTGATCCATTTCAAAGTAATTTTTATATATGGTGTGTGAGAAGAATACAACTTTGGCATGTGGCCGGTGGCCCAGCACTATTTGTTAAAAATATCTTTTCCCCTCTGTGTAATCTGCATTCCTTTGTCAAAAATCAGTTGACCATGGATATGTGGTTTTATTTCTGGACTCTCAATTCTCTTCCATTGATCTATATTTCTATCCTTATGCCAGTACCCCATTGTCTTCATTACTGTTGCTTTGTAGTAAGTCTTGAAACTGGGGAGTGTGAATTCTCCAAATTTGCTCTTGGTTTTCAAGATTGTTTTGGCCATCCCAAGTCCCTTGAAATTCCATCTGAATTTTGAATCAATTTGTACAATTTCTGCAAAGAAGTCAGCTGGGATTCCAACAGGAATTGCATTGAATCTGTAGATCTATTGGAGGACTATCACCATGTTAACCATATAAGGGTAGGTTATTGCTTTGAGATCTTCGTTCTTTCTTAATATAGGTATTTACAACAAAAGTATTCCTTCTAAGCACTACTTTAATGGCATCCCATAAATTTTGGTATGTTGTATCTTCATTTTCATTCATCTCGAAGTATTTTCTGATTTTGTTATTTTTTCTTTGACCTATTGGCTGTTTTGGAGCGTGTTCTTTAATTTCCATAAATATGTGAATTTTCTCAACTTTTTTCAATTTATTCATTTCTAATTTCATTCCATTGCACTTAGAGGACATACTTGGTGTCATTTCTATCCTTTTAAAATTATTGAGGTTTGTTGTATGGCCTAGCATATGGTCTATCCTGGAGAGTGTCCCAATGGCACTTGAAATGAACCTTGTTCTGTTGTTGTTGGGCACTGTGTTCTACGTTTATTGTTAGGTATAGTTGATGCAGAGTATTGTTCAAGTCTTCTACTTCCTTGTTGAAATTCTGCTTAGTTGCTCAATCCACTACTGAAAGTGTAATGCTGAAATCTCCACTTACTCTTTTTGAATTATTTATTTCTCCTTTCATGTGTTTGTTTTCTAGTATATATTTCAGTGCATATGTGTTTATCGTTGTTTTCTTACTGATCAATTTACCCTGTTAACCTTATAAAGTATCCCCCTTTGTCTCTAATAAACTTTAAAAAAAATTTTTTTTAATGTTTATTTATCTTTGGAAGAGAGAGAGAGAGACAGAGTGCGAGCAGGAGAGAGGAAGAGAGAGAAGGAGACACAGAATCTGAAGCAGACATCCAGGCTCTGAAATGTCAGCACAGAGCCCGACTTGGAGCTCGAATTCACAAACCGTGAGATCGTGACCTGAGCCAAAGTTGGACGCTTAACCGACTGAGCCACCCAGGTGCCCCTCTAATTACCTTTTTAAATTAAAGCCTACTTTTAATCTCTAAAATCTACTTTTATATTTAAAGATTAATGTATAGCCAGTCTATAGTTTCTCAGTGGTTGCTGCTTTCCCATCTTTTTATTTTCCACATTTCTTACTGAGTTTTCAAAGATGTTCCTGAATGTTTCTTCATTTGCTGTTTGCCCTTAGGACAATTTCCATTGGTTTTAAATCCTTCTATTTAATATTCGTACATGTGTCATTTAGAAGTGGGTCAGTGGACCTCCTCATATTGTCATGCCAAAAGTCAATTGCCCACCACTATATTTTTAAATTTCATGATCTTATTTTTCACCCAAAAGGAGAATCTCTTGAAAGAGGGTCACTCTCTTTGACAGATGCAATATCCACCTGCAATTGGTACTATGAATTAGTTTTTTTAACTTTTCTTAATAAGTCTTTTGCATAAAAGGATTATTCACCTGAATACTTGGAATGACACAAAGCACTATTTTAATCTGTCTATTCATTTTCAAAGAGGCAGGTTGGGGTTTGCTACAGGTATTTTTAGAGGCGATGGAGTAGTGTCACCAAAATGAAATATTAATTTATGATTAATGCATAGTTATGAGTTCCAAGAAATGTCACAGAAAAATAAGGAGAGCATTAAAGAAGATTCTCATAAAATGAAGGGAGACATAATTTTAAGATTGGAAAGGACATTCTAAGTCAGATAAATCAGTGAAGGAAAAACATCCCTCACATCTCAAATAATAAGAACATCAAAATGTGAACAGTTATCTATCTCCAAACAGTGGAATTCAGTGTAATTACTGAATAGAAGTTGGTAAATTTTAATTTTAAGATCAAAGAAAATCATGCAGGCAGCAATATAAAGTTTTTTAACAAGAAAAATATATAAGAAATGACAATGTTGACTTGGAGAAAGTCACCCATCAGGTTGTTGACAGACTAAAGATGAGGGAAACAAAAAAGCTGAAAATACATTCACCAAAATGTTACAGTGGTTGCAAGGCAGAAGTGGGGATGATGCTTGCTTTCTTTCAATTTAAAATTTTCTGTATTGCTTGAATTACTAATACTGGAAACTTTGAAAAATAATCAATAGATTGTAATGTATTAAAAGCTATTTGGGGGAAATGAATTCCAGGGGGTTTATTTAAAAATTTACATCTTAAGGGGGTGCCTGGTGGCTCAGCAGGTTAGGCATCCAACTCTTGATTTCGGCTCGGGTCATGATTCCATTGTTCATGAGTTTGAGCCCCGCGTTGGGCTCTATGCTAACAGGGCAGAGCCTGCTTGTGATTCTCTCTCTCTCCATCTCTCTCTGCCCCTCTTCCACTCATGCTTGCTCTCTCTCTCTCAAATTAAATAAACTTTAAAAATAAAAAATTTAAAAAGTGAATGGCACGTAAAAAAAGAAACTATAGATAAACTTCATTCATAAAAATGACTATAAAAGCCTAAATAAAATAATTGCAAATCAATTTCAGTATTTTATACTGGGAATGCATATGTGGTTCAATATTAATAAAGCTAACAGTGTAATGGGCACTGAAAAGCATTTGATTAAAAATGAAAATCCATAGCTAATTATTAAAACACTGTTGGTAAAATACAAACAGAAGAGTTGCTAAATAAATATACCCTCTTCTGCTTAATTTTTTAAGGCTTTTTACTGTATTTAGAATAAAATTTTAAAACCTTAACAAGTCTAAGGGCACCTGGGTGGCTCAGTCAGTTAAGCGTCCAACTTCAGCTCGGGTCATGATCTCGCAATTTGTGAGTTCAAACTCACAAACTCAGAGCCCCCGTCAGGCTCTGTGCTCAGAGTCTGGAGCCTACTTCGGATTCTGTGTCTCCCTCTCTCTCTGCCCCTTGCCCATTCACTCGCTCTCTCTCTCTCTCTCTCTCTCAAAAATAAACATTAAAAAAATTTTTTTAACCTTAACAAGTCTCTGCAGGACCTGACACCTGCTTGCCTGCATAATCCCACATCCCACTACTCTGATCTTCAGTTGGGCCATACTGACCCATGTTTAACTCCTTACATACAACAAAGGCCCCCTCAGGTGCTTTGCACATGCAGCTCCCTAGAGCGCTGTTTGATCCAGACTTCATAGCCTGGCCTTTTTCATCCTTCATATCTCAAATAATACAATCATTAAAATGTGCCCCATTGTTATTTATGTCTACACAGTGGAATTCAGTGTAACTTATTTATATGTCTTCCTTTTTATTCTTTTTTTAATTTTTAAGATGTTTATTCCTTATATTTTAGGTTTTCAAAAGGAAAAAAGACACATTAAGTTACTTTAATCTTTGGTGTGCTTGAAATGTGTTTGGTAAGAAAGAAAATATTGATCTCATATTGCCCCCAAAGTGATTAGTGGTCTCAATGCCTCTTACTGAATAAATACAAAAGTTTTTGCCCAATAAAAGTGCTACTGTAATTATCACCTAAATCCTACATGTTCTTTGGTCTGTACCTGAAGTTTCTCTCCATTTCCATTGATCTGTTCATTCCAGCACCAATACCACACAGTTTTATAGCCCTTTAAATATGGCAGCAAAACTGTCCCCTTGTTCTCTCTTTTTCAACGTTTCTCTAGCTGGCTTTCACAATTATTTTGAGGTTAAACATAGATGTTTTCTTTAAAACCCTGTTCAAAGTTTTACTTAGAATAGTTTAAATTTTGATTAATCCAGTAGAATTAGAATCTTGGTATGTTTTGCCATTTACTAAGTTTTCGCTGTATGCATCTGTGAAGAATTTAAATATCCTACCTGAATATTAACATTTTAATGCATAGATTTGTTTGTTGATAATGTGATTGGGTTGTTTCACATTATATATATATATATATATATATATATATATATATATATATATATAATTTTATTTTTTTATTTGAGAGAGAGAGAGAGAGAGAGAGAGAGAATCTTAAGCAGGCTCCATGCTGAGCAGAGCCCAACACAGGGCCCAATCCCATGACCCTGGGATCATGACCTGAGCTGAAATCCAGAGCCACTCAACCAACTGAGGCACCCAGGTTTTTTGGTTTTTTGGTTTTTTTTTTTAAGTAATCTATACACCCAACATGCAGCTCAAACTCACAACCCCAAGATCAAGAGTCACATGCTCAGGGCATCTGGGTGGCTCAGTCAATTAAGTGACAATTCTTGATTTGGGTTCAGGTCATGATCTCGCAGTTCATGGGATCAAACCCCACATCAGTACAGAGCTTGCTTGAGATTCTCTCTCTTCCTCCCTCTCTCTGCCCCCTCCCCTCCCAAAGTAAATAAACTTAAAAAAAAAAAAAAGAGCTTCATGCTCTTCAATCTGAGCCAGCCAGGCAACCCTTTCACACCATATTTTAAACTTATTATTCCTGATTATTGCTTACCAATAACAATAATAATAATAATAATAATAATAAATATTTGTTGAGTGCTTACTGCAAGCCAGCTCTTTATTGCTTCATTTTCTTCTCACCCACTTTTCACATAAAGAAATGGAGACTTAAAAAGCTCAAGTAACTTGCTGGAAGTTTCACAGATAAAAGTGTTAGAGCTCAGATTTGAAGTGTTTTCAAATTCGTTTTTATTTCTGAGGCATTTTAATATTTTAGTCAATTGTTTTAGGTTTCCCAAGTACATCATCCTATCAGCAAATAATGATAATTTTTCCATTTCCTTTCCAATATTTTTACTTTTTTCCCCAGTCCAATTGTATAACAGCAATTTCTTCTACTGCATACATCTGTTTTAAATATCATGTAAGTCTATACAATATCATAATGTACCATACTAATCTTAAGCACTTCAAGAAAGTTGTAAGATGATATGATTTAAAATAAGACATGGATGGACATTATTCCTACAGTATGGAGTATGCTAGATTAGAAGTTGCTGGAATGACTAAGTTGCGTGAAAATTTTCCATGTTATTAACAGCTTTCGTATGCCACTGCATTCTCTCTTAATCCAAAAAAAAAGTTACAAAATTTAACCTAAGGTATTTTTGATGCTAAGAAAACAGTTTATTTTGCTTATTTAAATGTCCTTATTCAACTGAGGACATTAAGTAAACATTTGTTGATGCCTATGTTGCAGACAGTTGGGAAATGCATGGAAGCAACCAGAGTGGAGTCTCCGAGTTCCTGCTCCTGGGGATCTCGGAGAGTCCTGAGCAGCAGCGGATCCTATTCTGGATGTTCGTGTCCATGTACCTGGTCACAGTGGTGGGAAATGTGCTCATCATCCTGGCCATCAGCTTTGATCCCCGCTTGCACACTCCCATGTACTTCTTCCTGGCCAACCTCTCCTTCACCGACCTCTTCTTCGTCACCAACACAATCCCCAAGATGCTGGTGAGCCTTCAGTCTCAGAACAAAGCCATCTCCTATGCAGGGTGTCTGACACAGCTCTACTTCCTCGTCTCCTTGGTGGCCCTGGACAACCTCATCCTGGCCACAATGGCATATGACCGCTATGTGGCCATCTGCCGCCCCCTCCATTACACCATGGCCATGAGCCCTGGACTCTGCATTTTGCTCCTCACCTTGTGTTGGGCACTTTCTGTCCTCTATGGCCTCACCCACACCCTCCTCATGACTAGGGTGACCTTCTGTGGTTCCCGGAAGATCCACTACCTCTTCTGTGAGATGTATGTCCTGCTGAGGCTCGCGTGTTCTAACACCCAAGTCAATCACACGGTGCTGATTGCCACAGGATCCTTCATCTTCCTTGCCCCACTAGGATTCATGATCATGTCCTATGTCTGCATTGTCAGAGCCATCCTCCGAATACCCTCAGCCTCTAGTAAATACAAAGCCTTCTCCACCTGTGCTTCACATTTGGCTGTGGTCTCCCTCTTCTATGGGACGCTTTGTATGGTATATCTGCAGCCTCTCCAATCCTACTCCATGAAGGACTCAGTAGCCACAGTGATGTATGCTGTGGTGACCCCCATGATGAACCCTTTCATCTACAGCCTGAGGAACAAGGACATGCATGGGGCTCTGGGAAGACTGCTCCTAGGGAAAGCCTTCCAGAGGTTGACATGAGGTAATTTTGGAAAGGGCATTAAAGTAGAAATTGGGAGGGGGGGGCCTGGGTGGCCCAGTCGATTAAGTGGCTGATCCTTGATTTCTACTCAGGTCATGATATCATGGTTCATGAGATAGTGCCCCATGTTGGCTTTCGCGCTGACAGCATGGCACCTTCTTGGGATTCTCTCTCTCTCTTCCCCTCCCTAAATCTTACACACATGCACACAATGTGCACTCTCTCAGTCTCTCTCTCTCTGAATAAATAGATAAATAAACATTAAAAAAAATAGAAACTGGGACTTTCCTTCACCATGTGCAAGACATTATCCTATGGGGGATACAGGAGTGTTTAGTACATAGATCCAGCTCAGAATGAGCTCATGTATCTACGATGAAGAAAAGAATTGTATATGTAACCCAATGTTCACCAAACCACTGAAGCCTTGGCAACAAATAAGGTCAGTGATACTAATACTGGAAGTTTGCAAAATCAGATCCTTCAACTTGCCTGACACAGGACCACAGTCCCAGCCTTATCCACATATAGCCAGTTATGGCCCAGTGGAGACTCTTATGTTCTCTAGAAACACCCAGACATTGTCTCTGAACTCTGAACTTCTCTAAAGAGCCTGCTGCCTGCAAACCATTTACAGAAAACAACTGGCACCACTCCCGCTGCTGGTGTCCTGGCTGAGGACACCCCATACCTGATGCTCTGCTGTGCACAGCTCCCACTACTTCAGTTCCGACTCACATTTCCTCTGGACATAACCACCGATGTGCACACAGAAATGACAAGAGATTCCTCTCTGTTGCTCTGGGGAGATTTTTGATTTTGGGGCATAAAACAAAACTACCTCTCTTGCCTTTTCCCTGCATTTCTTTTCTGTGCAAGAAGTCAGACTCTACCTTTGGAAAACTCCATCCTGTCCTTTGTCCCTGTGGTTCCTTACCTCTCATCTCTTCTTCATTCTCTCACAACAAAAGCCTCAAGCATATTAACACATGTTCATGAACAGGAGTGGTAGTGATGGCAGCAGAAGGGAGGAGGCAATTGTAAGACCTATGATTCTGACAGCAATTTTTTTTTTCAACACCATCAAGCAATTCTTTGATACTAGCTGGATGGGTATCCTTTAATTCAACTCATTTTTGACACTATCTACATGGAGATAACCTCAAATCTCACAGGTTAAGGGCTCAGTCCCATAAGACTTCCTTCCCCTGACTTCAGACACCAATCACAAGTTTGCCACCCATGCTTCTGACAGACCAGCTTAAATCGGAGGTTCCAACAATCCCCTCCTTGGGATCCGTTAATTTCCTAAAGTATCTTTAACTCAGAGAAATATTTTACTGATTAGATTACTGGTTATTTATTCAGGAGCAATCAGATGAAACAGATGAATAGGACAAGATATGTGGGAAGGAACATGGAGCTTCTATGCCCTCACTGCATATCACACTCTCCCCAAACCTCCATGTGTCACCAACCCGGAAGTTCTTGAACTCCATCCTTTTGGGTTGTTATTGAAGCCTCATTACATAGGCATGGTTGATCAAATCATTGGTCACTGGTGATTCAATCTCCAGCCTACTGCCCCTCTCCAGAGGTAGGGCGTGGGGAACAGCAGTGATGAGACTGAAAGTTTCAACACCCCAATCACACATGGCTGGTTCCCCTGGATATTTGCACTGCATTGTAGCAGGGAGAAGATCAACATTTCAATAAGTGGTACCAGACAAATTGGATATCCAATTGTATATCCAACTTTTGGAAGAAAACACACCTTGATCTCTCCCTCACCTGATATGAAAATCAAGTCCACATTGACAGCACATTTAAATGTGAAAGGTGAAAGCTGCCCCCCTTGAGAGGGGAGATCTGAGCCCCAGAGGGTGCCAGGCAACTGCCCACTGCTGAGGAAAATATAAGAGAATAGTGGCAAAGATCAGCAAAGATTCTTAAGTAAGATACAAACAACACTACCTATAATATAAAAATTGGAAGAGTATTTTAAAATTAAAATCTCCTATTTCTCAGTACCCACCATCATTTGAATGAAAGACAACCACAAAGTTAAAGATATTATTGCACACACCTGACAAGGACTCCTAAACAGAATACATAACTCCTACAATCAACATAAAAGAGACAGGCAACCCAATAGAAAAATGGGCACAAGACTTGAACAGATAATCTACACAAGAGAATATACCTGTGGAGAATAACTACATGAAAAGGAGTCTAACCTCCTCAGTCAGCAGGAACATGCAAATTAAAACCACAATAAAATACCACCACACACCCACCCAAAACCTCCAATGAAAAGGATGGAAAACACCAAGTCAAGTTAAGAATGCAGAGCAGGGGGGCGCCTGGGTGGCTCAGTCGGTTAAGCATCCGACTTCAGCTCAGGTCACGATCTCGCGGTCCGTGAGTTCGAGCCCCGCGTCGGTCTCTGGGCTGATGGCTCAGAGCCTGGAGCCTGCTTCCGATTCTGTGTCTCCCTCTCTCTCTGCCCCTCCCCCGTTCATGCTCTGTCTCTCTCTGTCCCAAAAATAAATAAAATGTTAAAAAAATATATTTAAAAAAAAAAGAATGCAGAGCAGGGGTGCCTGCATGGTTCAGTTGGTTGAGATTCTGACTCTTGATTTGGGCTCAGATCATGATCTCATGATTCATGGGATCAAGCCCTGTATAGGACTCTGTGCTGACAGTACGGAGCCTGCTTGGGATTCTCTCTCTCCTTCTCTCTCTGCAGGGGAGGCCATGCTTGCTTGAGCATGAAAGAAAGAAAGAAAGAAAGAAAGAAAGAAAGAAAGAAAGAAAGAAAGAACGAACGGGAGAAAGGGAGGAAGAACATGGAGCAGGGGCGTCTTAGTGGGTTATGCTCCAGACTCTTGATTCCAGCTCAGGTCATGATCTCACGGTTTGTGAATTCAAGCTCAGGTTGGGCTCTGCACTTGACAACACAGAGTCTGCTTGGGATTCTATCTCTCCCTCCCTCTCTCTCTCTCTCTCTCTATCTCTCTCTGCCCCTCCCCTGCTCACATGCCTTCTATCAAAATAAATAAATATTAGGAAAAAAAAAAGAATGTGGAGCAACTGGAACTCACTGCTAGAGGGAACATAGAAACACTATGTTACAAACACCAGAGGAAGCTGTATAGCACTGTCTTCTAAACTTAATTAGCACCTGCCCTATCATCCAGAAATTGCCCTTACATAAATAAATGCCTAAAAGGAATGTGTAGCTGCACTATTCTTAACAGCCAAACACTGGAAACCACAAGTGCCCATCAATGGTGAAATGGATTTTAATGTCACAGTCACACAATAGAACTCTACACAGCAATGCAAATGAACAATCTACAACCATATACAACAATGTTGAGTGAAAGAAACAGACACAAAAGAGAGTGTAAAAGATGTACTTCCACTTCAGTAAAGTACAAAAATGGGTAAACTAATTCATGCTATTTGGAGTCAGGGTCTGTTGCCTGACTCACAGGAACTAGAAGAGTGACTAAAAGAAAACACGACAGGATTTCTGCAGGGCTAGTAAAGTGTTTTTTATCTGACTGCTGGTTACTCATGTTGGTTCAGTTTGTAAAAAGTCCTGCCAACATTTCACGATTGGTTCTATATCCCAAAACACCACAAACATCTTTGTTTTTCTTTCTGTGTCCAATTGGTCTATTATCTGAAGTCCCTATATGCCTTTCAGCTGTTGGTTCTTGCTTTCAGTATCTTATTTCCTTGCGTGTCTGCTTATCCTTGGCTTTGTGCTCAAAATTGTACCTGAAAATGTGATTGACAAAAACAGTTGGAAGTTTACTTGACGTTGTTTTCCTACAAATAAGACTTTTTAAATTTTTTTTGACTTAGTACTCAGAGTCGCTAGCAATCTGGGATCATCCAAGTTCAGTGCTCGAGATTTTCTGGAGCTCTGACGACTCAAAGCCAGGCTGTAGCATGTGTGTGTAGTTCTTTATTTCTGGATGAATCTAACTCCTAGGGCACCTTTTAGGATTGCTGCCTAAAGTGGAGTTGGTTTATTCCTTGTCAACAAGATTCATTTCCCAAGATCTTTGCATATAAACATTGGAGCAATTATCCAGGTTCGTCTCAACAAACTGTCTTGGGACTGCCTCCCCTGTGTCTTTCCAAAACTGATAAATAGCCCTGATGTGGTCCCAGTTCAGTCCCTCCTTATTTGATCTTAGGATCCAACCATCAGTTTTCAGATCCCCCATCCACATCACGGCATCCACAGCCTGCCATTCTGTCTCCTCTTTTGCATGGACTGCTTATCCAGAGGCCAATTCTTCTGCTTCCACCTTTAGCCAAAAGGAGAAATCAAGTCCCATCCAGAAAACAATGTCTTAGGGTCCTTTATGCTCTGCTTGAATTTCCATCCTATGTGGGAAGAATCTGGAGACAGCAGAACCAGGCAACTCAGAGCAGCACAGAACAGCGGGTAAGGTCTACCCACCACAAGCTCACATTCTTTCTCCCTTTTCTCCTTTCTCATCTTTTCTCTACCTTTTATCTCACAAATATACCCACAACCTTTGACAGTCTTCATATAATCTAATCCTTTCATATTTGAAGGTAATTAGCAATCCCTCCAATCTTTTCAGTGCTCTACAAAGTGTTGTCACATGCTCTGTCGCACGTGGTTCCCAAGCCTGCAAGAAAGGCTTCACAGGTGGGACGGAGAGGCTCAGGGAGGTTGCATGCCCTCCTCAAGGTCCTGCAGCTGGGGAGCAACAGAGGGAAGTTTTCCAACATCAAGTTGGACTACTTTTCCATACCACGCCTACATTCCCCACCCCCCTCCCTGCAGAGCTACACTGCAGAGGGGTTTGTGTCTCTGAGGCCATCTGACCACACAAGTGTTCAGAACCCATTGAGTCTTACAGACTCAGAAAAGCATTTCTGTATAATCAGAATCACCAGGTGATTGCTAAAAAGGACTTGGTTCTCAAACCAGAACCAGTCTTTCCAGGAAGGGGACCAAAAAAGCAGCTTTTTGTTTTAAAGTATCACAGGTGATTCTGATGCACACTAAAATGTGGGGGACACTTGCCTTGAGGGCTAGAAAGCAAAGATAGTATTCCCTCTGGGTGTCCTCTGCCTTTCCCCAGCGCTCTTCCCTGCTTCCTTCCTTCCCCCATGTGGGGCAATATCCCAGAGGGCCCCGAATCCAGGCAAATAGTCTGTGGAAGGACGTTGTTTCTGATGAGGTCTAAGGAGATGGAAGGCCTTTGTCTCCATGGCAGAAACAGAGGTGATAGCTAATGTGCTCAGGGTTGGGGTCACTCAGAGTCACCATGATGTTCTTTTCTATTCTTAGGCCATTTGGGAATGGGGGGTGGGGGTTGACTTGAAGTGATCGCTGGAATGAGTCCATCAGTTCTCATTCTCACCGAAACTCTGCTTTCCTAAGAGGCAAGGAGCCCACCCCGTGCTGACTTCTTGTTTCCAGGTTTTCTACTTCCTCCCAGTTCTAGGCTAACAAAGCAAACATGTGGCTTAAAATTCCTAGTCAAAGCCTCATCCTGTCACCAAACCATTCCATGACCTTAGACAGATCTCTTAGCTAAAACCCTCCCTTAAGTACTGGGAGAATAAATGATCTCATTCATGATGCTGGACCATAGGTGAATTTTATGGTAATAAACAACAAATACAGGAAGCTGTATATACAAAAAGTCTCTAGAGCCTATGCTAAGAGTTACTCCCATTTTCACTCAACTACCAAAGGACCACCACATGATTACTCTACAGTTTGGAATCTTAGAGTTAAAAGAGATCTTAACCATCACCTACTTCCACTAAATGTTTGCATCAGCTCCGAAATGATCACTGAGCCTAGTGTATTGGGCAGCCTGTTCAAATACCTCCTGGGTTGAGGAATCACTTCCCCTGCTAGCTCTCTTCATTGGCACAGCACTCAAGTCTTCCGGGAAATAGCCTGGTTATCTTTCTGTCTCTCTTTTGTTTTCTAGATCCTGACCTGACCAAGTATGGGAATTCCATAATGATACATTCTCATTCTCTCTCTCTCTCTCTCTCTCTCTCTCTCTCTCTCTCTCTCTCTCCCCCATGTACACTACACCAAGGGGCCAGCAACAAATTAATCTTCCCTAGGACATCCTGGGTCATTCCCTGCAGGCACGGTCATTCCCTGCTCCCATCTATGTGGTAGGCAGAGCCAGGCACAGAATGGAAGACCAACTAGGGCCCTGATACCTCTTTGTCCTGAGAGCAGGATTTCCTACTTTAGGGGATTAAGAGATAGAAAGAAGCTTGAAAACTGGTTAAGAATAAGACTCTCTTTGTGACCCCATAAGAGCTCCTCCATTTACATATGGATTTGAGGTTGGAAACATTCTTTCTCCTCCAGCATTTGAGTTCTTCTCTAAACCCACAGTGAGGTAAGAATCATTACTCTTGCTTAATGCCTGGCAGTTAAGGCATAGAATTTAGAGACAGAAAAGCGTCATCAAATTCCAGCTCCATGAGGTACTTCTTGAGCAACATTGGGAAACTCATTAAACTTCTAAGTCTTGGTCATCTCATCTATAAAATGGAAAAAAATAGAAACAAACAGTGCTGTTCATGGAATAAATATAAGATCTTAATATATATATAAAGCTTTCAATGCTTGTTTAACCAACCATGCAGTATAGGGGAGTTATTTGCTCACAAAACAGTTATATGGGGGTGCCTGGATGTCTCAGTCAGTTAAGCGTCAGACTCGATTTCAGCTCAGGTCATGATCTCACAGTTTGCGGGTTCAAGCCCCACAGTGGGCTCTGAGCTGACAGCATGGAGCCTGCTTGGGATTCCCTCTCTCCCTCCCTCTCTCTCTGCCGATGTTCTGTTCTTTCTCTCTCAAATAAATAAACTTAAAATAAAAACAATTGTATATGTTAACCTGGGACACGGACTCAAACTTGTGACTCAAAATCTCCTCCCACTGTACCAGTGACAGTGGGTATCTGGGAATTCAACTCTGTTAATTGAGATAACACATCCACTCATTTGCTAAAGGCCAGGTTGGCCTCTCCCCTAAAACCTAGAGCTCCAAATTACTTTTATCTCATAGATTATGCACTGTCCCCACACCTACATTTGTTTGTCCTGCTACTACTTCAGAATCATCATGTTCCAGGCTGAATTTGAAAAACAGCTCTACTTTCTTTGACACACTGACTGATTTTCAACACAACTGCCTTTTTATCTGTACCTTCATTTATTCATTTAGTCTCTTGGGCTTATGACTCTTCCCCATTCCTTCATCTCAAATGCACGAAATGCCTACTATTCTATGGAGTTCAGTTCAACCTTCATTTCTTTTTTTTAATTGAAGTGTAATTGACACACAAAATCTTACTGACTGATTTAACTCTCCCCCAAAATAATTAGACAGTCATCCCAATGCCATTTATGGAATAATGCAACTTTGACCTGTGATAATAACTCATTTAATCCCACATGTACTCAGCAGTTTCTAAAGTTTCTGTCCCATGCTATTGATCTGTCAGCCCAGCATCAGTACCAGAATCCTTTATAGTTGGTAGAGGAACTTAGTCTCTTTTTCAACTTTTCCCTAGCTTATTTTCATGCCTATTTTTAGATGAAATTTAGATTCATTTTTATTTCTTAAAAACCCAGTTAGGGGCACCTGGGAGGCTCAGGTTAAGTGTCTGACTTCAGCGCAGGTCATGATCTCCTAGTTCTTGAGTTCAAGTCCTGCATCAGGCTCTCTGTTGTCAGCACAGAGCCTGCTTCAGACCCCCATCCCCCTCTCTTCCTACCCCTTCCCCACTCACGTTTCCGCTCTCAAAAATAAATAAACAGCTTTTAAAAACTCCGAGCTTTGACTTTGAATAGGTTAATAGCAGACTTTGTTCCCTTGCAATATTTCAATTTTCCATTTGGAATCTGGTATATCTATCCATTTATTAAGTTTTTACTTTATACCTCTCTGGAGAATTTTAAGATCATGCCTGTTTCTTGTTAGCATTTTAATGCACAGATCTACTTGTTGATAATGTAGCTGGTATTATTTCACATTAGATTTTAGCCTTATTATTCCTTATTATTATATTATTATATTATATTGTTTACATATAATAATAATAGACAATATTTGCTGAGAGCTCACTGCATGCAAGCTCTCTGTGTTAAGCAATTTATTACTTAATTTTCTTCATTCCTGATCCATTTTTCAAATAAGAAATTGGAGTCTTAAGGCGCTCAGATAAGTGGCCTGAGGTTTCACACTTAGTAAGAGGCAGCACTTACCCTTCAATTCCAATGTCTGACAACAGTCTTAATCACTGCAGTGTATGCTTATGAGAGCACCATTAGCTTTGGGTCTATTCATTGTGTGATTGGCCACTTTCTATTTCTAATGGCACTTCAGTTGATTGTCTTTGGTTTGCCAGCTAGATCATTCTCTCAGCAAAAATGATAATTTTTCTTTTCCCTTACAAATTTTGTCCTTATCTCCCTCTTTTGTCCAATTGTACAATATCCACTTCCTATAATGCATACACCTATTTTCAATATCACTCTAAATCTATGAAATATCAAAACTATAACATAGTAATCTTTAAGTACTTTGAGAATATTGTAAGCTGATGGGATTTAAAATAAGATATGTACATTACTTCTATAATATTGAGTATGTCAAATTAAAAGTCCCTGGGAAGACTAAGCTGCATAAAGATTTTCCATGTTACGCTTTCTTTGTTGTTACTTCATTGCTCACATTTTTAAAAATTATAAAATTTAGTCTATTTTTAATGCCAAGAGAATAATTGCTTTTGAATGTCTGAATGTCCTTACTCAATACTCAATTAGTAAATGTTTGTTGGTGCCAATATTGCAGACAATTGGGGAAATGCATGGAGGCAACCAGAGTGAGACCTCAGAGTTCCTACTCCTGGGGCTCTCGGAGAGTCCTAAAGAGCAGCGGATCTTGTTCTGGATGTTCCTGTCCATGTACCTGGTCACAGTGGTGGGAAATGTGCTCATCATCCTGGCCATAAGCATTGATCCCCACTTGCACACTCCCATGTATTTACTCTTGGCCAACCTCTCCCTCACTGACCTCTTCTTTGTCACCAACACAATCCCCAACACATTAGTGAACCTTCAGTCTCAGAACAAAGCCATCTCCTATGCAGGGTGTCTGACACAGCTGTACTTCCTGGTCTCCTTGGTGACTCTGGACAACTTCATCCTGGCCACAATGGCATATGACCGCTATGTGGCCATCTGCCGCCCCCTCTACTATGTCACAGCCATGAACCCTGGGCTCTGTATTTTGCTCCTCACCCTGTGTTGGGGACTTTCTGTCCTCTATGGCCTCTTCCTCACCCTCTTCATGACCAAAGTGACATTCTGTGGTTCCCGGAAAATCCACTACATCTTCTGTGAGATGTATGTCCTGCTGAGGCTTGCATGCTCCAACACCCAGATCATTCACATACTGCAGATTACTACAGGCTGCTTCATTTTCTTCACCCCCCTAGGGATCATGATCATGTCTTATGTCTGGATTGTCAGAGCCATCTTCCGAATACCCTCAGCTTCTAGCAAGTACAAAGCCTTCTCCACCTGTGCCTCTCATTTGGCTGTGGTCTCCCTCTTCTATGGGACACTTGGTATGGTATATCTGCAGCCCCTCCAAACTTACTCCATGAAGGATTCAGTAGCCACAGTGATGTATGCTGTGGTGACCCCCATGATGAACCCTTTCATCTACAGCCTGAGGAACAAGGACATGCATGGGGCTCTGGGAAGACTGCTCCTAGGGAAAGCCTTCCAGAGGTTTACATGAGGTACTTTGGGGCAATGAAGGGGACACTGTATAACTTTAGGCCCCCAAATCTTGTATTTACCTCACCTCTACTTAGGTCACTAAGATAAAGCAATTTTAAGTGTATTTCTTAAAAAAAAAAATCTCTAAATATATAAATTAAATCTGATCTAATTGCAGGGAAAATTTTGTAGGATCAACATCATGAAGAAAATCTTGGCAGACCTTTCTTGATTACAGGTGGGTTAGGTGAACAGAAGAATGATGAAAATATGGAGGATCTTAACAGCGTGGTTGATGTTCTTGATATGGACTTATGTGGCATTTACATTCAATGATTAGAAGTAGAGTATTTTTCTTAGGCACATATGGAATATGTGGCAGGAATTATTAGGTACTAGGCCACACACAGACACACACACACAGGCACACACAGCCTCAACAAATATAAAGGAATACAATCTTATCGTAACTCAGCTGGTTTGGATGTTAATGACAGAAAGGTAAATAGAGAATCCCAAATTTTTGACATTGGGAGGCAAAATGCTGGCTAAATCAAGGTTAAAAATGAAATTAAAATGGAAATTTGAAAATATCTATTATTGAATAGTAATAGAGACATTGCATGTCAAAACTTGTAGGACATGGCAAGCATGAAGCTTTGAGGGATTATTACAGTCTCAAGTGATTATATTAGAAAAAAGGAAAGCTCCATGTTTGTTGAACTATGTGTCCTCTTAGGATTCTGGAACAAATGAACAATGTAATAAATGCAGGGAAAACAGAAGATAAAGAAATTGAGAATAGAAACAATAATACAAAATATAATAGGATCCAAAAAGTTTTGTTCTTTAAAAAAATGAAGTGGACAAGGGAAGAAGAGAGAAAACACAAATAAACACTATACTGGGAGGAAAAAAAGAGGGATAAAACTAAAGATAAAATTGAGATTAGAATGGCTAAGGGGGAGGAATTAAAATGGCAGAGCAGCATGGAGACCCTGAGCTTGATTGTCCCTGAAACAGCCAGATTAGCATCAACCCATTTTGAACACCTAGGAAAGTGATCCGAGGATTAACACAACAATCTGCATAATTTGAGCCACAGAACTCGGCAGATACAAGGTGTGGAGAGGTGAACTGGGGGAGAGAAAAGTCATGGAGGGTAGGGAGCTGTATGAAGAGAGGACAGAAAAAGAGAGGGGGGACAATGAGGCACACTGGGATCGTGCAAGAAAAGCACTCCCCCAAAAGTAGCAGGAGAGAAAGAGTGAAAACACTTGCAGGTACTGAACAAGAAATCTATCACCAAAACCATTGACAGGAAGAAAGGAGAAGGTTTCAATACCACCAGGATCGTATAAACAGTGGAGTCCAGAGTCTGAAGTTTCAGAGCTCAGTGCCTGGCAGTGCTCTACTGAGGAATCAGGGCAAATCCCCAGGAGCAGGCAGCAGGGTCTGAGGGGTCTGTGTGCCACATGGGGAGAAGCAGTTCCCATGCTTCCAGTGCATTTGGTAGAGGCCATACAGCCTCCCCGCAGGCAAAGTTCCCAGCAGACCCTGGAGAGCAGCCACGTTTGCTGCTACTGGCACAAAGATGCCAGAGTGTGGTGAAACCTGACACTGGCTGTATGTTGCAATTTGCTGTAATCTCTGAACCTCTGCCTCTGCTCCATCGCACAAAAGTTTTCTGGGAGCAAACTAGCACCCAGCCTTTGCTCAGTGAGACCCTCCCCCATAGAGTTGGCACTGGGCCAAGCTGTGGGAAACTGTGAAGCCTGGGGTTTTGAAACACAACCCCATCTGAGACAAAACTCTGGACAGAGGTGCTGCCTGGCAGGTGGACAGCTTGGAAATGGACAGGGTAGAGGCAAGGTGGACAGAGTCCAGAGACAAAGGAGGGGTGATGATTGCAGGTCAGTGAGAGCTCAAAGTTCCTGTGCAAGAGACTAGGTGAAGCCATTTCCACCTCTCTCACACACACACATGCATGCCACAGTGATCCACCTCAGTAAGCTAAGCACCACTTAGTGGAGAACAGAGCCATTACACCAAGCCCCGCCCAACTGTGCCCTCCAAGCACATTCCTCTAGAAAA
This sequence comes from Acinonyx jubatus, assembly GCF_027475565.1. NCBI lineage: Eukaryota > Metazoa > Chordata > Mammalia > Carnivora > Felidae > Acinonyx > Acinonyx jubatus. The sequence goes on from NC_069397.1 coordinate 13,505,939, forward strand.
CAAGCACAAGTCAATACAATTGCTTAGTACTATAACAACTATAGAAGGCTTCATAGTTTCAATTCTAGGGGAAACTGGTTGTAACTTCATTCCAGTTTCATTCTGTTTGTTGGTTCATTTACTCATTTTCTTTGCTTCTGTTTTTGCTTAAGTTGTTTTCTGTTTTTTCATTTTCTTTCTTTTCTTCTTCATTCTTGGATACAGAAAGAGAAAATTTTATTGTTTTATTTATTTTTTTACTTATTTTTTAAATTTTTTATTCTATTTCACTTTATTTCATTTTATTCTAGTATATAATTTTTTTAATTTTTTTCTTTTTTTTTTCTTTTCTTTCCCTTTTTTCTCTATTATAGCAAGCTTCTTTCAACAAGAATACCAAAACACACCTAGGATCTACCTTCCTTTATTTTATTTTTTGTTTGGTTTTTAATATTTAACTTTGTATTTTTTACTTTATTAATTTTTTCTTCCTCCAAAATGACAAAATGAAGGAATTCATGAACAGGAAGAAATGACAGCCAGAGGCTTAATCAACACAGATATAAGCAAGATATCTGAACTAGAATTTAGAACCACGATAATAAGAATACTAGCTGGGGTTGAAAAAAAGCATAGAATCCCTTTCTGCAGAGATAAAAGAAATAAAATCTACTCAGAACGAAACTAAAAATGCTAAAACTGAGATGCGATCTTGAATGGAGCCACAACGGCAAGTATGGATGAAGCAAAGTAGCAAATAAGAAATTTAGAAGATAAAATTATGAAGAATAATGAAGCAGGAAAAAAGAGAGGGACACAAAAGCAAAAGATATTGATACAAGACTTAGAGAACTGAGGGACTTATTAAAAAGGAATACATTCAGAATCATAGGAGTCCCAGAAGATGAAGAAAGAGAAAAAGGGGCAGAAGGTTTTTATCAGCAAATTATAGTGGAAAACTTTTTTAATCTGGGGAACGACACAGACATCAAAATCCAAGAAGCACAGAGAACTCTCATTAGATTCAACAAAAAACAACCATCACCAAAGCGCATATCATAGTCAAATTCACAAAATACACAGACAAGGAAAGAATTATGAAAGCGGCAGGGGAAAAAAAGTCCTTAACCTATAAAGGAAGACAGATCAGATTTGCAGCAGACCTATCCACAGGAACTTGGCAGGCCAGAAAGGGGTGGTAGGATATATACAACATGCTGAATTGGAAAAATATGCAGCCAAGAATTCTTTATCTAGTAAGGCTGCCATTCAAAATAGAAGGAGAGACAAAGACTTTCCCAGACAAACAAAAAATAAAGGAGTTCATGACCACTAAACCAGTCCTGAAATAAATTTTAATGGGGACCCTTTGAGTGGAGAAAAGACAAAACAAAACCAAAAAGACCAAAAGCAACAAAAACTAGAAAGTACCAGAGAACGTCACTAGAAACACCAACTCAACAGGCAACACAATGGCACTAAATTCATCTTTCAGTACTCATCCTAAATATCAATGGACTAAACACTCCAATCAAAAGACATAGGGTATCAGAATGGATAAGAAAACAAAACCCAATGGGGCACCTGGGTGGCTCAGTTGGTTAAGCGTCTGACTTCGGCTCAGGTCATGATCTCACGGTTTGTGAGTTTGAGCCCCGCATCAGGCTCTGTGCTGACAGCTCAGAGCCTGGAGCCTGCTTCAGATTCTGTGTCTCCCTCTCTCTCTGCCCCTGCCCCACTCGCACTCTTTCTGTCTCTCTCTCTCTCTCAAAAAATAAACATTAAAAAAAATTTTTTTAAATATGTCCATCTTAAGATATGCAGAGAAAGTTTTCAGTAAAACTCTAGACAAATTTTATTTTAGATAAAATTCTAGATAAAAGAATATCCCTGATAAAGTAGTAAAATTATTTTATTAAATCTCAAGCTTTAAGTATGTATCTTAACACATCACATATCACACATCACACATCACACATCACACATCACACATCTCTGTGTGATGAAATGGGAAGCACAAGATGAAGCACTCCTGCATCCCAAAGTACAATGGTTATCTTGAGAGGAAGTATTTGTGTGATTGTTTTGAATCTGAGCTGAACTAGCCATTTCATGGAACACCATTTTAATTTGAAAGAATAAACTGAAACTGGTTATTCAGACTTGGGTATTTGGCATGTATTGTCTCAAAAACAGATGAAGTGAGCCACTCCCTATAAGGAAAACAACTGATAGAGCTCATTACCAGTACTAATATTTGAGCTTTCAAGCAAATGTAAGAATTTTGGAAAATTTGTGTCTGTTATGGTGAGCTCAACAGCTTTCCAATATGTTAAGCCTTTTATGATGAGACCAGTGATGAGATAGGGACAGACAGACAGACAGACATAATGAGAATGTGTCAACAACATATAATGAAGTGCCTGAACTTCATTGTTAAATATACATAACTCAGATAACTTATTGAGCTAATATTTTCCAAATAACCAATGCATTATGTGACAAAGTCACACGTAAGTAAAAGATAATTTCAAACTGCAAGATAAAATCAATGTCATAGAGGATAAAAAGTTCATTATATGGTATCAGATTCCACAGTACCACGGATCTTTAAGAACCCACCATTTATCAAGTTTTGCTACAGTATCAAAGAGGAATATCCACAATTAACTGGAAATATGATTAAAATACTCCTCCTTTTACAATTACATATTTGTATAAGGCTGATGGCTCACCTTCATATACTTCAACCAAAATTACTTATCAGCGCACAATGAATGCAGAAGCAGATATGAGCTATCCTCTATTAAGCCAGGTATGAAAAAACTTAGAAAAAAATGTAAAACAATGCCATTCTTCTCACTAATTTTTTATTTTGAAAAATATATTACTTTTCATTTAAAATCCTACTTACGATAAGATGTAATGGGCACATTACTTTTTTATTTTTATTTAAGTTACTATTTTAATTTACAACCAAGTTAGTTAGCATTTAATGCAACCGTGCTTTCAGGAGTAGATTCCTTAATTCTCCTTACCCATTTAGTCCATTCTCCCTCCCACACCCCCTCTGTTTGTTCTCAATATTTAAGAGTCTCTTATGTTTTTGTCCCCCTCCCTGTTTTTATTTTTATTTTTTGCTTCCCTTCCCATATGTTCAACTATTTTGTATCTTAAAGTCCTCATATGAGTAAGGTCATATGATATTTGTCTTTCTCTGACTGACTAATTTTGCTTAGCATAATGCCTTCTAGTTCCATCCATGTACTTGCGAATGGACAATGGGCACATTATTTTTTAAAAAAATTAATGAATATTTTCCAATTCAAATGCAGAGCTCAATCCCATGACTCTGATCATGACCTGAGCTGAAATCAAGAGTCACTCAACTAACTTAGCCACCCAAGCGCCCCAGTATTCTACTTTTTGTTTGTTTATTGCTTGTTCATTTGCCTCATTTGGCACCACACTTTTATTTTTTCACTAAAATTTCTTCCTTCATTAAGATAGGGATCAGTTTCCAAATATTAAGATGCATATTTGCATTGCATTTTGAAAACCTTCTACACTGTTGTTCTTGGTATGCTGTCATACATCCATTGGTAGACACTGCAAAGCTCTATGGAAAAAGTGAATTCAAAACTCTTCATCGTTGTGTAGACCATTATGAGAACTAAGACTTACATAATATAAAAATGAGAGAATATGACTCAGCGATCAAAAAGAATGAAATCTTGCCATTTGCAATAACGTTGATGGAACTAGAGTGTATTATGCTAAGAGAAATAAGTCAGTCGGAGAAAGACAAATATATGATTTCACTCATATGTGGAATTTAAGAAATGAAACAGATGAACATACGGAAAGTGAAGGAAAAATAAGATAAAAAGAGAGAGGGAGGCAAACTGTAAGAAACTCTTAAATACAGAGAACAAACTGAGGGCTGCTGGAGAGGTGGGGGGATGGGCTAAATGGGTGATGAGCATTAAGGAGGGCACTTGTTGGGATGAGCACTGGGCATTATATGTAAGCAATGAATCACTAAAGTCTACTCCTGAAATCATTATTATATGTTAACTAACTTGGATTTAAATAAAATTAAAAAATTTTTTAAATAAATACTAAAAAAAAAAAATTGAGAGAACTGCATCAATGGAAAAATGAAACCCAGCTATCCACCAGTTATTTTTTATCTTCCATAGCAAAACTGCCATACAGTCAATTAGTTATATTGCAAAAATGTTTGCAACAAAAATGCTTGTGGCAGATGTCTACAGCAAAGAGGCTTACAGCAAAAATACTGGACAAGGGATGGTCTACCAGCTGTATTTCTCTGAAGATATTATTATATTTATACAAAAGTTCCATTCTTGTGCTTAATTAGGTCTATTTCATTGGGTGTAAGTTCTTTTTGTTTATCATTACATTTTCATGAATTTTGTGCTTTTGAAATGGTTGGTGATACTTGATGTATGAACTTGTGCTTATAGCCTGAGATTCCCTATTTACCTGTGCTTTGTCTCCTTGTATATCACCAACTTGAGTGGGGGTGGAGGTCAAAATGGAGGCTTGCATTCTGCATCATTTTCACTAAGAGTTGCATCAAATAAGAATTTAGGGGCGCCTGGGTCAGCTCAGGTCATGATTTCCTGGTTTGTGAATTTGTGCCTCTCTTTGGGCTCTGTGATGACAGCGTGGAGCCTGCTTGGGATTCTCTTCCTCTCTCTCTGCCCCTCCCCACTTGCATGCACACACACGTATGCTCGCTCTCCCTCTCTCCCTCTCTCTCTCTCTCTCTCTCTCTCCCTCTCTGTTAAAATACATAAAACATTTAAAAAATAAATGAGAATTTAGCTGGGATAAGGAACCTCAGCAGCTGGTCTTCTGGGCATGAGTGTTCCCTGTTTTCCCCAGATTTCACTAGCTACTCAGGGCACCTCTCTATCTCCAACCCAATCTTCTATATTCTCTCCCTCCCACCTGCAGTCAAATAGCCCCATCACTGTTGCCTCACCCAAGGGAGTTATGCTTTTGCTGCTCCCACTGCAGAAACACAATTGATCATTGTGTCAGGAGTCTTGGATGCCTTCTCACACTATAGTCTATCACTTAAGTGAAAAACACACTGCACAATGCACCCACAAAGTACATCAGTATTCTCAAACACAGGGAGGTGGGAGAGCACAGAGAATCAAACCAAGCCAAGGGTCAGGGGCCAGGGAGGAGACATCCCCTGAGGTGGGTCTGGGAAGACAGGAAAAAGGAGCTATGGTCATAAAAAAGGAAGTAAAAGGGAAAATTAGGCAAAGGAAATGGCATCAATAAAATCACAGGCTCCTTAAATAGCAGGGCATATACAGTTGTAGGCAGTTTGGAATAATTAGAGCATTGGGTGATTAAGTTATTAAGGCAATGTCTTATGTTGGGTTCTCCAGGTACTGACATGGAGTCTGGAGTGGAAAGTGTTTACTAGGGATCAACACCTATGAACGAACAAGGGAGGAAACTTGATTGGGTAGATGATGTCAAATTTGCAAGCAAGTCCAACAAAGCATTAGCCAACCCAGCAGGGAGACCTAGAGTGAATACTGACCATCAGAGTTGTCCCACATCACTCCAAAATGGACACTCTTTATATCTTGGTCACCAGGGTGGACTACCCTGGGAAAGATATGCCCTCAGTCCAGGAGGCTCTGTGCAGCTGAGGCAAAGCTTCAAGGAGCTGACAGCTGGAGGCTCTCTGCTGACTGCTGCGGTCCCCACAGCTGGACAGCAAGTTGCCCTTAAAGGGGATCTGGACAGTGCATCCCCATTTTTTCATAGACATGTACAGGCAATGTCATCCATGGTCCCCTTATCACTAGAGAGCTCAAATATTATTCCATGGGCAAGGAAGAGCCCATGAAAAGTGTCAAGCATGGAATGACATGCTCAGCTTTGCGTTAAGTCACAATCTAAATAACCGATGCAAAATCGGAGGTGAAGAGTTAAAACAAAGCCAGTTAGGAGGCTACCAAATTGTCCCAGGTGAAGGGAAGGACCTGCACAGGGCACTAAAAGAAGTATAAGGAGTAGATGGATCAGAGGAGAATTTAAAACATAAAACTTGCAGGGAGCCAAGCCAAGACTATATACTTTTGGAAGATAAGTCAGGGTGTCAAATATTCAGAAACAGAACCTCTTGGTATCCTCCCCTCGCTCCTTACCAGCCTGCATTCAGCTGATTAAGGGTATCCATCTACTTCTGTTCACCAGTTTCCCCAGTATCTAGAGCACTGCCTCCTACATAGCAGACACTTGATAAATATTTATTGAACGAATGGGTAGATGTGTGAGAGGACCAAGACCTCAGTCAACTGACACAGGATGTGGCTGCTACTTCCCGATCATGTGAGTCTTCAGAAACCTTATCAAATTGGAGTCTATACATTCACACAACCATCCAAGGTGGAATTCAGAACAATGGGAGGGCTGACACAGTCTCACAACCTAGCTTTGGGTTAACAGCAGCTGAAAAACGAATGGACATGAACCCTCTCATGCAGCAGATCCACTGGAATAAACAACCTCCACCATCAGACATGTTACCCCCTTACCTCTGAGCCAAAAGCATCTTTTCAACCTAAGAATCTCTCTCTCTCTCTCTCTCTCTCTCTCACACACACACACACACACACACACACACACACAATTTCAGACATCAACTCTCAAGAGAATGACTAGAAATGCATATTGGGGTTTTTTTTTTAAGTTTATTTTGAGAGAAAGAGAGAGAGAGAGAGAGGGGGACAGAGGATCTGAAGCCGACAGCAGAGAGCCTGACGCAGGGTTCAATCTCACGATCCATGAGATCATGACCTAAGTGGAAGTCAGACACTTAACCAGCTGAGCCACCCAGTGGCCCCAGAAGTGCATATTCTAAGCACCCTAAGCCAAATATCTAAGATGCCATTTGATTGGAAATTAAAAAGCATAACCCTATCCTAATTAATCCATATTATGTGTGAACTCCCCATTGACTCATTTTTAATTGGTTTGCTTGCAAAAACAATGCAAATATGCATAAAGTTAAAAGTAAGGAGTATGTATATATAAATGCCTATTTGCGTAAACTGCTGTGAAGGATATTCAAGAAACTTAGAAGTTCCCTCTGGATATGTGAGCATGGACATCAGACTAGGAAAGAGACATACTTTTCATTGATTACTCCCTTATGCAGCTTATATTTTTCCATATATATATATGTATATATATATATACATTACTTTTTTAAAAAAACATTGTCAAAATAAAAAATAAGTCTTCACTCTTCCAACCTCCCCCCATATCTGCTTTGATATCCTAAGAGCAACCCATTGTTAACAGTTTTGATGTGTATCCTTTCAGATACCCATCCTTTCCTCCACAGATTGACCCGCCCAAGGGTGTGTCTGTCTACATGAGATTATGGAATAAACTACTTAAAATTACCTGGCCGTTGCACTAAGGCTCTCTGTTCTTTGTTGTCCAGAGGTCAGAGTGACAGAACAGTGACCCAGACAGGTAGTCAGTGATGCTGCCAGAACAGTTTCTGCCAGGTTGTCAATGTGGCAGTGCCCACTGCAACTAACACCCTGCCTCCCCACACAAGCCATGTGTCTAGACCACTGCCTCCGTATCCAGTCCCAGTCCCAGGCTGATTTATAGAGCATTTTCTATATTCGATTTTATTGTTTACCAAGGATCCCCACCGTTCCCGTTCTAGTGTGTGTTCCTTCAGTCTTTTATCTATATATGTGTACTACAGCACCCAGCACTGGGCGTCCGCACAGAGGCTGGGCCAGCTTCTCCTGGTGCCAAAGTAACCACTGCCTGCTTCTCCTTGAATCAGGACCCAGCAAAACCTGGAATGTGTTGAACAGGGACAGGGGAGTGCTACAGTTTTATCCACGAACCACACTATAGGTGCTAGGCCTTATACAGGTGCCCTGCCTTGGTCCTACTACCTTTCCAAGGATTGATAAAATAGTGAGTGCTGGGGGAAAAAAAATCTATTATTGGCACCAAAGAACAAAAACTACAATATTAAAATTGCTAAATATTTATCCCAAGGTCTACAAAATCTAACACATCAACTTAATCAATAGCAACTCAAGTCTTCCAGAGTCACCCACTACTTATGTTCACTGCGGAGCGCGGTGCATTTTAATGTGTTTGATTTTACGTGGGATTAGGCCTCCAGAACTGAGCGCCGACAAGGCCCTTGGGCGATTCCGGCTGGAGCTGACTCCCCCCGCGCCTGTAAAGGGCAAACATAGCTAGTCTCCTGTAGCCCGGGAGTACACTATGACCTAGGACCCCAGAGTATAAGATGCTGAACTAGTGTTTAGTTTGGGCTTTCCTAGGAGTGCAGTTTCTGTTCCCTAGGTATTAGTTCTGCTTTAAGCCACATTTGCTAAGTTACTAAAAAAAAAGAGAACTTCCTCTTAACTGCTTGTTTGAGCTTCTCTAAACCTGCTTGGCGTAATCACCCCTCCCCGTTCTCAGGCACCGCATTCTGTTCGAACTAGATAGAAGACTAATGATTCAGCTCTTAACTAGCTAGAGTCAACAAGTTATATTTTAAGATTCTTCAGGATTGTGTAATTGGTGCTCGCCCTTTCAAATTGCCACCCTTTGCAACTCGAGTGGTCAATACAACCTATATAAGACATTCCCAAAGCTGGTTCGGGGCCAGACTTTCGGGACCTGTTGTTATTTTCCTGTCTGGCCCGGCGGTAATAAATTTGTTTTGATCTTGTTTTTGCTGTCCGGAGTTCATAAGCGATCGCGACCTACAACAGCGCCCAGCTCTACGGGGGAGGGCAGGGGTATCCACAGTGATCTCCTCCACCACCACCACCACCACCCCCGGCCCCCATTCAGTACTCCTCCCCAGACAGAGCGTCCAGATCTCAACTCCAAGAAGGCTCCGCTTCCACACTCCCTGCCATCTTCTTCTGAGGGCGACACTGGCGAGCGCCCCCGACTCCACCCCAGGACTAGCTGTCTCCTGACGCTCATCTAGCCCTGCTTGCCGCCGCGGATCCCAGTCAGCGGTGCAGAACTCCGTGCACCAGAACTGCCACCAACTCCGTGCACTGCCACCTTGAGACTCACGAAGAACCTCTCTGCCGGCTCCAACTAAAGATGCCTGCAGCCAATGGGAAGTCCTGGAGGGGTGGAACCGACCGATGGGAGTGGAGGGGCTAGCCAAAGAGGCACACCCATTCTGGAACAACAGCCAATGGGGAGTTGGGAAAGGCGGGACTTCTGCAGAACAGACTAATAGCACGGAGACTAACAGCACGGAGAAATCACCGCTCTAAACAACCCTTCGGTGACAGCCACAGAGCTTCGCCCTCTGGCTCCGCAGGTTGCGCGCGCCCCTCAGTGGCCGCCTGGCGGAGATAGCAAGCGTCGTTATTAGAAACAAAGTAGGCTGTTTCCCAAGTTTAGAAGAAAAGATGAGCCTGCCCACCCGCCCCTCCCACCTGGGAGCAAAATTGTCCTGGCCCTCCTTAAAACTAAATCATTCTTACCCAGGACCACCAGGCCCCTGCTCCCACGGCCGCAGGCTCTCTCTGATGTGAAAGCATTAGCTGCAGGATTCTAAGTCAAATACTAGAAAATTAAGTCCAGGATTACACAAAAGAATAATGTCTGTGCTGACAGCTCAGAGCCTGGAGCCTGCTTCAGGTTCTGTGTCTCCCCCTCTCTCTGCCCCTCCCATGCTCATGCTCTGTCCCTCTCTGTCTCTCAATAATAAATAAACGTCAAAAAAAAGAAAGAAAAAGAAAAGAATAATGCACAATTACAGTGATCAATCAGATCATTAGAAGAGCAATAGCATTTGATAAAAAAAATTTTAGCATTTATTACAATTTAACATCGATTACTGAGTTTAAAAACAAAAATGAAATTCTCAGTACACTAGGGATTCAAGGAACCCTTAATTTAAGAGACTCAGAAAACCAGAGATTTTCACACTGCGTGAAATACCGGAAGCATTCCTATGAAAGTCAAGATAAACGTAAATACATTCACAGTCCTCCCCTCTTACCGAGGAGGTGACTTCCAAGACACCTAGTGGATGGCTGAAACCAGGGACAGTATGGAACCCTGTATATACTAGGTTTTTTCCTATACCTTCCTGTGATAAAGTTTAATTTGTAAATTAGGCACAGTAAGAGATTAACAACAAGTAATAAATAAAATAGTTAGGGGTGCCTGGGTGGCTCAGTCCGTTAAGCATCAGGTCATGATCTCACCACTCCTGAGATGGAACCTGGCATCAGACTCTGCGCTGGCAGCCCGGAGCCTGCTTGGGATTCTCTCTCTGCCCCTCCCCCCACTTGCTCACTCTCTCTCAAAATAAATAAACATTTAAAAAATTATAAACAAGTAAATAGCACAATTGTAACAATATACTGTAGTAAAAGTTACGTGAATGAGGGCGCGCACACTCCTGCTCACTCACGCGTGCACGCACTCGCTCACTCTCCCTCTCTCTCCTCCAAGATACCAATTGTACTGTACTCGCCCTTCTTATTTTTGTGGTGTTATGAGGTCATAAAATGCCTAGGTGATGAAATGAGGGGAGGTGAATGATGCAAGCATTAAGACACAGCATTAGGTTTCCACTGACCTCCTGACCATAGGTCACAAGGTGGATCATCTGCTTGTGGACCAAAGCTGACCTCCAGAAGCTAAATTACAGAAAAGCAGAAGCCCCAGCCAGGGGGACTATTGTAGTCCTAGTGTCATCAATTTCATTTAATGTTTTGGAGAGGTTGACTGAGGGAGTGGAGCAGTTAAAATTGGAAAGGGAAAAAAAAGACAAAATATCATTATTTCAAGTGAAATTATTTATACCTGAAAATCCAGAAAAATCCCCTAAAAATTGGAGAATTCAGAATGGTGTCTGGAAGAAAGATATATTTATGTGTGCAGTGTGGTGTGTGTGTGTGTGTGTGTGTGTGTGTGTGTGTGTGTAGAGAAAGAAGGGAAGAAAGGAAAGAAGGCTACAACTTTCCTGTATGCTAATATAAAAGACTTACTTGTGCTCTAAGGAAGAAAAGATCCCATTCACTGGAAGAGGGTAAGCAAAAATTTGGTATGTGGAGATTATATGATTTGTATACTTGGAAATACAAAGAGACTCTATTGAAAACTATTAGTAACAATAAGAAAATAGTATAATTTGGCCAGGTACAAAATCAATATGCAAAAATTAATAGTGTTTCCATATACAAAGAATCAGGTAGAAAATATAATAGAAATAAAAATATCCCATATATAATAGCAGTAAAAAAGAATAATAACTAGGAATAAATTTAACGAGAAATGTTCAGTTTCTTTTATAGGCCACTGGGGTACATAAAAGAAAACTTAAAATAAATCCCTATTTGTGGATAGTAAGACTCAGTATAATAAAGATGTCAAATCGCCCTAGTTTAAATTATAACTTTAATGTAATCCTAATAAAAATTCCAAAAAGGGTATTTGAGATCTAGAAAAGTTAATTTTAAAGTTATGTGGTATTATATACTTGTAATAAACATCAAAGAAATAACTTAAAAATTTCCTAACCTTGTGGTCCCAGATATCAAGGTTGTAGAGCTCACCAAGTCCAAAATAATGAAAGCCATCTACTTAAAAACTCACACCAAGATATATCATCAAGAAATTTCAAATCAACTGCATATGCAGATCATAAATGCTTCCAGAAAAGAAATGTAATCAACTATAAAAGCTCAAGAATCAGAATGGCTATTGTGGTTGCTGAAAAGACAGGGGAGCTATGCCTTAAAAATTCTCTGAAAATAAATATTTTCAATATAGAATTACCAGCCAAGCTAGTAATCTAGCATACAGGCAGAATGGAGAGATTTTCAGATATGAAAGGATTCAAAAAGTTTGTCTCCCATTCTTTTTAATTTTTTAACATTTATTTATTTTTGAGAGAGAGAGAGACAGAGCACGAGTGGGGGAGAGACAGAGAAAGAGAGACACACAGAATCCAAAGCAGGCCCCAGGCTCTGAGCTGTCAGCACAGAGCCTGACACTGGGCTCGAACTCACGAACTGTGAGATCATGACCTGAGCCAAAGTCCGGCATTTAACCGACTGAGCCACCCAGGCACCCCTCCCATTCTTTTTTCAGAAGTTACTGGGTTGGGCGCCTGGGTGGCTCAGTCAGGCATCCAACTCTTGATTTCAGCTCAGTTCATGATCTCATAGTTCTTGGGATTGGGCCACCTGCTTGGGATTCTCTCTCCCTCTCTCTTTACCTCCCCGCACCACCACAACCACGACCACCACCACTCGCTTGCTCATGCACAGGCGCGCGTGCTCTCTCTCCCTCTCTCTCAAAATAAATAAATAAACATTTTTTAAAAAGCAGCAGCAGCAGCTACTGGGGAACAGCTTCAGCGAAATCAAGGAGCAAATCAAAAACAAAGAGTTCATGGAATTCAGAAAATCACAGATTTAGCCCAGGAAAGCAGTAAAACAGAAGTCCCAGGATAGTTGCTGCGCAGTAGGCTTAGAAAGCAATCAGTTCAGATGGAGAAAAGACAAAGGGTTCAGTGCCTGGAAAAAATAGATTCAACAAGAGTTCAGGAAAGCAATGAGACTACACATATGACAAACTAAGCAAGGTAAAGTTGAGGAAACTATTCTTTCTGGGTAAAACATAAGGCTGTACAAGAAAGAAAATATAATTCTACTTAACTTTATAAAGTTATATAACTTTGTATATAAATACAGCAAATTTTATATTATTATAGTAACTAGTTAATTATAATGACTAAACACTTTGCTCACATAACTAAAAATACTGTTTTGTTTTGGGAAGATGAGGGAGGGGAGGAGGGTTAAAAGAACTAACTCCATATCTGTTCCAAGAGGAAGATGATAAATATGACTAAAATTGATAGTAAATAGCAGTATAAGCATATTACCAAACAATATGGCACTTACAGTGGAGGGGGAAGGGGGTCAATGCTTATGGAGTTAAAAGTGACTGTCTCTGGGACACAAGACTGAGAGTGGGGAAGGGTAAAATCAGGTGACTATTTTTCATTTAAAACCTATTTGTAGTATCTAAATTCTTTAACTATGATTAATTTATTTTAATTTAAACAATTATATAACTGGGAAATCAGAGAAATGGAGAAGGAGAGTCCAGCTCGACCAGATATTTTAAAATAGTATCAGGTTACAATAAGTTAAATATTGGGACTAGAATAGAATAATGTCAGAGAATACAGAGATGGACCTATCTATGGAAATTAATAAGTGACAAAGGTGACATTTCTAATCAATGAGGAAACATTGGGATATTCAATAAATAGTGGGGGAAGAGCTGATTAGCCATCTAGAGAAAAACAAGTGACTATCTCACTTTATTCTTTATATCAAATTCAAAATAAAACAAAGTAAGTAACAAAAGTTTAATTTTCTTTAAATAATAAAATAAGGGGTGCCTAGCTGGCTCAGTTGATTAGGCCTCTGACTCTTGATCTCAGCTCAGATCTTGTTCTTGGGGTTGTGAGTTTAAACCCTGCACTGGGCTCCACACTGGGCGTGGAGCCTACTTTAAAAATATATAAATAAAAATAATAAAAATTTTTAAAAATCATGAAAGTTTAAAAACACATGGAAAAAAAAGAACATTTTATAACTTTAGATTGAGGAAAGCCTTTGTAGATTAGCCACTAAATCACAAAACAATTGAGAAAAGATTGACTTGGTAGATGTTGTTAATTATCTCCTTCATTTCCACAATCCTCTTCTTCCTTACTAGCAAGCCTTGATTTTGATAGTGGAAAGGAATGAACAATGTGCCCAGAAATCATAGTCTTCTTTCTAGATTCCCTTGTCCTCAGGGGAGCCATGTGACACGATTCTGACCAATGAGATAGAAGCAGAAACAGTGATTTCTGGGAAAGCTTTTCTTTCCTGATATAAGCCCACCCTCTTTATTCTTTGCCCTTTTCACTCTGGAGTGGAGATGGGAGCGCTGAAGGCATGCCATCCAGCAACCAGGTGCTTTCCAACAGGGTGGTGAAGACTGCGTACAAAGGAGAGCAAAGCAGCAAAATGGAGAAAGGCTGGCTCCCTGATGGCATCATTGAGTCCCCGAACTGCCTACCTCCAGACTTCATGCTTGTTAAAAAAGAATTTTTTAAATAAGGTGAAACCATGACTCCCATACACTATAAAAATGAATACATTTTAAAGATTTTATTTAATGCACCAAAGAGGAAACAAAGAGGGATCCAAAGAACACAGTTTTAGGTCAGGAATATTGAAATAAATGTAGGCATTTATTTCATAATACATAATAAAACAGAAGCAAACTGGTTTTTCCATTGGGTTGGGACAGTGGGAGAGAGTTGTTCCTCTTCAGGCCGTGTCTATTTGCATATCTATAGACTATAATTATTTGTCTTTGCTATCAGTTATCTAAAACTTAGCTATTAGAATCGGATAACCCAGAAAAGTGTGCTCTAGACAATGCAGTTTTCCACCGAAGCACAAATTTTTCCCTGCGTGTTGCATGAAACAAATATTCTCCCATCTATTCAAGCCATTGTTAGTTGGTTTTTTATTTCCTGTAGTTGAATACAGTCCTAGCTGATACAACTGATAAATCTGACTACATAAAAAACCCTAAAATTTTACACAGCATAGAATAGCATAAAAAGAGCCCAAAGACAACAAACTGAGGGAATACTTCCCATGTGAATGACAAAGAACTAATTTCCTGAATATCTAAAAATCAAACCAGTAAGAAAAAGATTAACAACCCAATAGAAAGTGGCAAGAGGCATTAACAGTTCACAGAAAATAAAAGGCAAATAACTGTAAACATAAAAAGATGTTCAATCGCACTCATAACTTTTTTAAAACGGAAATGAAGGGGCACCTGGGTGGTGGCTCAGCTTTGATTTCAGCTCAGGTCATGATCCCAGGGTCGTAAGAATGAGCCCTGCATCAGGCTCCCTGTTGAGTGTGGAGCCTGCTGAAGAGTCTCTCTCTCTCCTTCTGCCCCTCTTCCACATTTGTGCTTACTCTCTCTCCTAAAATACACACACACACACACACACACACACACACACACACACACACACATATACTAAAACTATAATGGAATACTATATTTCACCTATCATACAGGCAAGAATGTAAAAGTTTATTGAGGGTGAGGGAAATAAGGTATTTTCATATATTCTTGTAGAGGGGTAAATTCATATAGCCCATGTGAAGAACACCTTGGCACTGTATCTACACTCCTAGGTTCACTGAAGCATTATTCACAGTAGCCAAGATGTGGAAACAACCTAAATGCCCACCAACAGATGAATGGATGAAGAGAATATGGTATATATACAATGGAATATTATTAAGCCTTACAAAAGAAGGAAATCCTGCCATTCGCAACAACATGGATGAACCTAGAAGATATGCTAAGGGTAATAAGCCAGACACAGAAAGACAAATGCTGCATGATCTCACTTAGATGTGTAATCTAAAATAGTCAAGCCCATAGAAGCAGAGATAGAATGGTGGTTGCCAGGGGGTGGGGAGAGGGTTAATGGGGTGCTATGGGTCAAAGGGCGCAAAGTTTCAGTTATGCAGGATGAATAAATCCTGGAGATCTAAGGTAATGGAGTAATGGAGTTAACAATACTGTATTGTATGTGTGAAATTTGCTAAGGAGTGGATCTTAAGTACTCTCATCCGAGGGAGTGCAGAATACAAGACTCCAAAATATACCACTCAGCATATGGATTACTTTGAGCTGAAGGCCATCAAGACCAAGCACCCTCAAGAAAAACTTTCACCTCTCCCTTAACTAACTAGAAGATTTTAGATTTGGAGGCCTGGCTCTGAAAGAGAGCTATTACCTGAGATAACATTTTACCTGAAGGGCCTAGCTGTGTAGAAGCACAATGAGACTATCAAACATCAGCCCTTCTTATCATCCTGTGAATGACCCTCCTTTCCTCTGAAGCTGCAGGCCCATCCAATTCCTTAGCTCAGGATGGCATATAAGCCTCAACTGCTGACTTGCCCTTAAATCTTATAATTTGAGGCCCCCGGACATATGAAATTATATCTGATTTTCTCCTGTTAATCTGTCTTCTGTCAACTTAGTTATCAGACCAGCAAAAGAACCTAGAAAGGAAGAAGGGAAAAATTTTCAGCCCCTACACACCAAAAAGACAAGGGAGGAGAAGGAGGAGGAGGAGGAACAGGAAGAGGAAGAGGAGAAGGGGAAATGGTAACTACCTGAGGTGATGGGAATGTTAATTAGCTTGATTGTGGTGATCATTTCATAACATATACATATATTAAAACATCAAGTTGTACACCTTAAATATATACAATGTTTATTTGTCCACTGTACCTTAATAAAGCTTTTGCGGGGGGGGGGAAGCACTCCGTAGGAAAAAGGTCAGTAAGAACCTCTGCAATATCAATATCACTCCAGCATCATTATTAATTTTTCCATGTTCATGAAGTGGTCAGGTATTTTTAGGCTATCAGCATACCCCATGTTTCCATACACCCCTCTGTCTCGTAAGTGGACCCCCAAGCTGGACCCAGGCAATCAGAGGCTCCTCCCCCACTCCCTTGTCCTTGACATGTGCGTTCCACCTGCCTGCCCCACTGGGAGCTACAGGGAGCTCTTGAGAGAGCAGCATGTTGTTGAGACCGTCTGGACAGCTTATGTGACTGCACCCAGTTAAGGCCTCTGTATAAACATTTAAGATTCTGTCTGGTAGATGTGGAGATCTGCTGGTCTCACAGCCATCCAAGACAAGCCTCATAATTAAGTTCCTTTGCTTATTAAACCTGCCACCTATCAATCTGGAGCAGTCTACCTCTTTATTTGGTCCCTCCCTGCTATCCCTGTAGGGGAGTCAGCTTCAGATTTCACCCGGGGGGCTCCTGAGGGTACAAACTAACACTGGCGAGTCAGCCAGGAGACAAAAGAAAGGGGCCTTGGCAGAGGGGCACCTGTGGGGAAATGCTAGCTTGTGGGCAACTGGCTTGTGGATGGCCGCCTTTGTACAGGGCCGCCCAGAGAAGGCCGGCTGGTCTGGTGCACCTGTTGGAGGAACTGGGAAGAGTGCACGGCCGCAGAGAAGGGAAGCATGAGGCTGCGTGGAGGGCTGGCCACCCAAGCCTGACCAGAGACTGATGCTCAAGTTAGAAGGTTGGAAGGAGAGCGGAGGTGAGGGAAGCATGCCTTCTACCTTCAGGGCTGACAGG
This sequence comes from Acinonyx jubatus, assembly GCF_027475565.1. NCBI lineage: Eukaryota > Metazoa > Chordata > Mammalia > Carnivora > Felidae > Acinonyx > Acinonyx jubatus. The sequence goes on from NC_069397.1 coordinate 13,523,224, forward strand.
AAAGGGGCATAAGCTGGAGACCTCAACCTTCCTTTTTGCAAAGCTGGGTGGGCACAAGCTGCCTCGGATCAAGGTTCAAGTGCTGTGGACAAAGCCTGAGTAGGACACTAAGGTGTGGAATCTCCTAGAAAGTGAGGAGAGCCAAGAGGAGGATGTTGTGGTGACTGACACTGAAGTGGATGAAACACCCAGTGCTGACTGACTCCCAAAACAAAGGAAACAAAAGCACCACAATAGCAACCCCGGCCAGCAGGGCAGCCCCCACCCAGTTCAGGAAATGTCCATGATGAGAGAAAATACTCCCGCTGAGCTTATTGATATGGCTACCAAGTTCCACAAGAGGCAGGAGAAAATATCCAGGCATGGTTAGTGCAGCTGTGGGATATGGGGGACGATGCATTTCTCTGGACAGGAGGCAAAGCAACATCACCATGCACCCTGCCCTCCAGCAGCATCTGCATGGTGCTCGAGGGACCCAGGGGATATCCTCCCTTATAGTTTGGATTATTCTAGGCTTGGTCCAGGGAGAGGATCCCCCTGGCACGTGGGACCCTGCACATCTATAGTGGCGGTACAACAAATTCTTAGGGAGTTGGAAATGAGACAGGCAATCTATGCCCCTGTCTTTGAAAACCCTGATTGGGCCACATTCACTGCAGAAATGAAAACCAAGATACTCCAGTTTGTCCCCGGCACCTGCTAGGGGACACTAATATCCATGCTGAACCCAGTCGAGGGACAAGTCATTTGTGATGTTGGGCAATCTTTTGCTGATCTGGGGGAAACTGGCAAATCCCAGAAACTGGTATGGGCTGTGGGAAAGGGAAAGACCCGAGACAGAGAGAGCTCAGAACACCAAAAGGCTATCCCAATCAGCTGTACAGAGTGTGATAAAAGGGGTGCCTGGGTGGCTCAGTTGGTTGAGAGTCTGACTCTTGATATTGGCTCAGGTCATGATCTCATGGTTCATGGGATAGAGTCCTGCATCAGACTCTGCTCTGTTAGAGCAGATTCTCTCTCTCCTCTCTCTCTCTTTGCCCCCTCCCCGCCACTCATGTGCATGCATGTGCTCTCTCTCTCTCTCTCAAAATAAATAAACGTTAAAAAAAAAAAGTGTGATAAAAGTAACCAAGAAAAAATATGGTTTGATCTCCTTGTTGCCAAGACCCCACCTAGAGAGAGAAACCAGCAACCCAGTGTTATGTTGGTTTGACCTATGGAAAATCTTAAAATCTGAACAACAGTTCAGGCCTGCCCTACCTGGTCCTACGATCCCTGATGCCCTACCTGTTCCAACAGAGGCTCCAGGGATACAATCCTATTCAGAGTGGGTGCCTCCCATGCCCCACATATAAAATACAAGCCAAGACTGCCTCTAGGTGAGAACCATTAGAGGCGATCAGCGGTCTCATGTTGGGTTCACTATTTACTAGTCCCCCAGAAATAAACAAAAGATGACAGTTCAGGCTGATACTGAAGCCAAAGATACTCTCATACATGGTAACCCTTAGAAGTTTTGTGGCCCCCCCAGTGTCATCAATGGTTAGGGAGTGCAAATAATTATGGTCAAAACGGTCCAGGAGAACTGGTGTCTCTTCAATACCAAAGAATATATTGGGCTTATCCCACAAGGTCAAACTCTACAAACCTACATCAGTGAATTCCACCTCTGGGTTAGAGTAATCAAACCAGTACTAAGCAGAAATGCCAGCTGGAAACTAATAAGTCTACTACCCCTGAGAAAAATGGTAATCGTCAAACAGTATAGATTACCTAGGAGCATAAGGAAATAGGAGAAACTCTAAAAGCTGCACCAAATGGGTATTACATGCTTTGCCCATAGAGCTTTCAGCAGCCCAGTATGACCAATAAAAAAGCCAAAGGCCCATGGCAGATGACCGTGACCTACCAAGAAATGAATGAGATAATGTCACCCATGCATGTGTCTGTGCCCAACATTGCCACTGCTTTAGATACTTTGGCCATGGTCCTAGGAGTGTGCCATGCTGTACTGGACTTAGCAAATGCTTTTTTCCATATATCTCTTGCTACAGAGTCACAAGATCAACTTGCCTTCACATGAGAAGAGGCAACAATGGATCTTCCAAGTACTTCTCCAAGGCTACCTGCAGAGCCCTCCAATATGCCATGGGATGGCAACATGAGACTTGTCCCTGTTCTCTTTCCCCACAACAGTAAAATGGGTCCATTACATTGATGTTATAATGTTAACATGTGAAGATTCACCTCCGCTGCAGGACCCTCTGCAGATTTGTTGGAACATCTGCAAGGGAAAAGATGAATTCACAAAACATTCAAGGTGCAGATAATGCCATAAAGTTTTGAGGAATTATTTGGTCAGGAAATGTTGTTCCAGAAGCTTTGATTACTAACATACAAGCCTATCCAACCCCTAAGAAGATAAAAGAAACGCAAGCCTTTGTAGGGATTTGGGAGTTTTGGAGGACTTCTATTCCCTACCTGACACAGTGCCTCTATCCCTTTAAAAAAAGGCGGGGGGGGGGGGGGGCGAGAAGCCAAGATGGAGGAACAGCATGGAAGGTTTTTTTGCGTCTCTCCTCCTCGAAATACAACCTGATTAACACTAAACCATCCTGCACACCTAGAAAACTGATTTGAGGAGTAACGCGACAATTTGCACAATCTGGAACCACAGAACTAAGCAGGTACGCGGCGCAGAGAGGTGAACTAGGGGAGAGAAAAGTTGCAGAGGGGAGAGAAAAGTTGCAGAGGGCAGGGAACTGTTTTTGCTTGCGAAGAGAGTACAGAGATGGGGGGGGGGGGGGGGAGTTCGGGAAAAACACCCTCCCAAAGCAGCTGGAGAGAAATTGGGAAAGTGGAAACAGCCGCAGGGACTTAACTAAAAAGGGAGAAAGGAGAAAGGAGAGGGTTTAAATTCCATTAAGACTCTATAAACAGGGAAAGCGCAGAGTCTGCCACTCCGCAGCTCGATACCTGGCTCTGGTGCTCTGGTGGGAAGGGCGAATCCCCAGGAGCAGAGTGGGGTCCGGGAGGTTCTCGGCCACACGGGAAAAAGCGGTTCCACTGCTGGAAGGACATCTGGTAGAGGCTCTGTGGCCACCCGGTGCCAGCAGACCCCAGAGTACAACCACATTCGCTGGTGTTGGAACAAGGTCGTTGGGGGTGAAGGCTGGTGCCAGATGTGTGTTGTGATTTGCCATAATCCCTGAAACGCTGCTGCTATACGATCGCGTGAACTTTTTCTGGGGTGTGCTAGCGCCCAGTGACAGTCTCTGGGCATCGGCAGCAGCACAGTCCTGCGAATGTTCCTGGGTGCAGCCGGCAGCCAGCCATTGCTCAGTGAGACCCTCTCCCACAGGATCTGAGTGGGTCAAAGCCACAGTCCCTCAGAAGTGACGGGTCGGGAAACACAGCCGCATCGGAGATAAAACTCAGGAAGGAGGTGCCTGCCGCCTGGCCGCCTGCCGCCTGCGACAGCTTGGTCGCAGACAGTGTAGTAGCGGGGAGTGGACAGAAGCTGGAGACAAAGGACAAGTGCGCGATTGCTGGTCAGGGAGAGCACAGAGTTCCAATACTAGAGACTGGGCACCTGGGTGACGCCATTTTTAACCCTCCCGCACATGCGCATACACACCTACGAGCACCATAACAATCCACCCCAGTAGGTTAGCAGTGCCATCTAGTGGAGAATTGAGCCATTACACTAAGCCCTGCCCAACTGGGCCAACCTTGCTCTTCAGGAATACCACAAATCCCTCCGCCTGCTTAGTTTTGAACTATAAAGTGCTTCATAGTTTGACTTCTAGGGGAAATCAATGTAATTTCACTGGACAGTGACATGCAGAAGGTTGAACCTGGACCACTTTCTTACACCATACACAAAATAAAGTGGATAAAAGACCTAAACATAAGACAGGAAGCCATCAAAATCCTAGAGGAGAAAATAAGCAACAACCTCTTTGACCTTGGCTGCGGCAGCTTCTTACTTGACATGTCTCCAGAGGCAAGGGAAACAAAAGCAAAAAATGAACTATTGGGACCTCATTAAGGTAAAAACTTCTGAAGAGCAAAGGAAACAACCAACAAAACTAAAAGGCAACCGACAGAATGGGAGAAGATATTTGCAAACAACATATCAAATAAAGGGTTAGTATCCAAAATCTATAAAGAACTTATCAAACTCAACAGCCAAAAAAAAAAACCAAATAATCCAGTGAAGAAATGGGCAAAAGACATAAATAGACAGTTTTCAAAAGAAGACATCCAGATGACTAACAGACACATGAAAAGATGCTCAACATCACTCATCATTGGGGAAATACAAATCAAACCCACAATGAGATACCACCTCACACATGTCAGAATGGCTAAAATGAACAACTCAAGAAACAACAGATGTTGGCAAGGATGTGGAGAAAGGGCAATACTTTTGCATTGTTGGTGGGAATGCGAACTGGTGCAGCCACTCTGGAAAACAGTTTGGAAGTTCCTCAAAAAATTAAAAATAGAACTACCTTATGATCCAGAATTGAACTACTAGGTATTTATCCAAGGGATACGGGTATGCTGTTTCGAAGGGGCACATGCACCCCAATGTTTATAGCAGCGCTATCAACAATAGCCAAAGTGTGGAAAGAGCCCAAATGCCCATCGATGGATGAATGGATAAAGAAAATGCAGTATATATATATATATATATATATATATATATATATATATATACACACAATGGAGGATCGTTCGGCAATCAAAAAGAATGAAATCTTGCCATTTGCAACTATGTATATGGAACTAGAGGGTATTATGCTGAGCTAAATTAGTCAGAGAAAGACAAAATCATATGACTTCACTCCTATGAGGACTTTAAGACACAGAACAGATGAACATAAGGGAAGGGAAGCAAAAATATATAAAAACAGGGAGGGGGACAAAACATAAGAGACTCTTAAATATGAGGAACAAACAGAAGGTTACTGGAGGGGGTGTGGGAGGGGGGATAGGCTAAATGGGGAAGGGGCATTAAGGAATCTACTCCTGAAATCATTGTTGCACTATATGCTAACTAGCTTGGATGGAAATTTAAAAATAAATAAATAATTTTAAGAAATAAAACAAAATAAGGGGGGGTGGGGGTGGATAACAGGTGGGCAGAGCAGCAAGCCACCTTTGAGAAGGCAAAAATACTAGTGAAACAAATTAAAGCTCTGGACATCCCTCAAGCAGGGCTATCATTTGAATCAGATGTATCTAGAATGTATGGGTTGGGCACTATAGAAGAGACAACAGAAAGAGAAAATACCTCTAGGATATTGGTCTTGGTTCTGGAAAGAGGCAAAAACCTGATATACCTCCGTAAAGCAACAGTTCCTAGCAATGTACACAGTACTCCTCCAGGTAGACTGTCTCATGAAGAAAAAGCATAGCATGTTAAGAGCTTCCCTTTCTATCAAGGGATGGATAGAGAACATGTTCCATTGACCCACTTCTGCCATGGGCCAGACTCCCACTTTGACTAAGTGCCTACGGCATATGCCTACAGACAACAAAGGGGTACCCTGCCCACCAGCCCACTGTCTGTAGAAATGTGGGTGCTACTAGACCCTATAGAACATATAGATCCTCCAAATGCCCCCACCCCTATTCCTGTGGCAACCCCTGCAGAGGGAATGAGGGAAAATCCTGCTGATGCCTGATAGATCTCCCACATGGACTGCAATGGCTATTCAGCCCAACACTGACATCATCTGGATGGAAACAGATATGAACCACAGCAGCTAGTGGGCTGAACTCAGCTATTTAGCTGGGGATCACTGATTGATGAACCCTGGCCGTTAACCCTTCACACCAAAGAGATTAACCCTGTGGCTTAGACAATGAAAAGCAAAGGTGTAGATGATCATAGATAAGTCCTTATGAGGTCAAGAAAGTTTACCTGCAAGAGCCTGAGGTAGTCCTCACTGTCTTCCACGTCCCAGTTCATAGGGCAATCAGGAAACTGATGCCCTAGCTTGGGTAAAAGCCCTAGCAACTAACTCTTCAGTAGATACAACACAGTGGGCAAATAGAAAGAGAGGCCACCATAACACCCAGATTGAATGGAATATTACCAAGGATGCCAGATTGCCCTTAAAATACAGTGGCTTGGTTAATGCAGTAATAAATCCTGTATGTCCTCAACAACACACAAGGCACCTGCCAAAGGAGTCTGGGACCATCCATCGGAGTCCCCAGATGGTGAAGGATTGGCAAACTGGTTATGTTTGCCCCCTCTGTCTGAGTGAGGATTCTAAATATGCCTTGGTTCATGTGGACACTATGTCTGGCCTCATCCAAGTTTGCCTCTATGGCTGTGAAAACCAGGTGTCCACCAACAGGGGATTATGGAAGCTGAGCACCACGTGCGGATGCCCTCAATGATCAGGGATCACGTTTCAAAGGTCATGATATCTAAGAGTGGACAAAAGATAATGACATTAAGTAGAAGCCCCACTTCCCCTGTAACCTGCAAGCCACAGGACTGATCAGAAAAAAAGAGACATTAAAGCAGCAGAATAAATTACAACTAAAACCACCTGGCCAAGCAGACTAAGGTACTATCCCAGGCTTCAATACATTTCATTTTTTGTAATGTTTTTTATTTAGTTTTGAGAGAGAGAGAGAATGAGCAGGGGAGGGGCAGAGAGAGAAGGAGACACAGAATCTGTAACAGGCTCCAGACTCTGAACTGTCAGGGCCCAAAGCAGCGAGATCATGACCTGAGCCAAAGTCAGATGCTTAAAGGCTTTAATACATTTAAATGATCAATCAGTAGGGCCTATTACCCAATATGCCAAACTAGAAACCCCTGCCAAGGCATCCAGTACCGTAAAGGTACAAAAGTTGAGGGAGACAGCCATTGCCCTGAGTCCCACCGTGGATCAATGTGCTACGATGCTGAGAACATCAAGCTCCATCGGGCCTGGCGAAGGCATTGTGTACTGGGATTCTCAATAAGACATCCCAGGGAACTACTCAGCCTCTAATGGGATTCTATTATCCTGCTGCGAGCCAGACCTGTTGAAACACACTATACCTGGAACAGAACATGCACCACTGAAGGAGGGGAGAAGGTGAGGGTCCTGATCTGGCATATCCCACCCCCAGTCCTGCCTGCTGCCTTCCCCAGCCAACATGCATGGCATGCACAACCAGGTCAAATTTCTAAAGCTACAGCTACATTAACATCTAATGATCAGGTTGCAAGTGTAATTCTTACAGAAGGGGGAGACTTTCCCATACGAGTTCCTATTAAATAACTGTCTTGTCAGCCTTAGACATCTGCTGCCCCTATGGTGCCCAGTCATGACACAGACTCCTAATATAAATACCTCTCCACAGTGGGCCCACTTGTATGCCCAACAAAAGATTTAAGCTGACCTTGGGTATATGAGCAGATGCCCCTTTCTAGCTCATCAGGATTATCACCACTCTGGGGAGTGGATTAAAAAGTTCTCAAGGCTCCTGGGTGGCTCAGTCAGTTAAGCGTCCAACTTCCGCTCAGGTCATGATCTCACCATTCGTGAGTTTGAGCCCCGCATCGGGCTCAGTGCAGACAGCTCAGAGCCTGGAGCCTGCTTCGGATTCTGTGTCTCCCTCTCTCTCTGCCCCTTCCCTTGCTCACTCTCTCTCTTTCTCTCTGTCTCAAAAATAAACATTTTTTAAAAAGTCCTAAAGCAGTATATTAAAAAAGAACAAGCTAGGACTGGCATTCTTAATTCATCTGATATTACCAATACTACTCTAGAAAACTGGTCTCTGGCACACACTGTCAGTAACACTGGACACGGGTATTCTTTTTCTGTCAATCAAACTACACAGGCAGCCCATCAAACTGATGACCAAAAGGGTCCTAAAAAATAATACCATCTGAGCCACGGGTGACTATGCACAGACCTGGGATATATTCACATGGTTCACCCTGGGTGATGGACATTTGAGCACTGGATTGCCAGGCACCCCTATGTTGGGAACAGAAAAATCACTGTGAACACAACCAACCCAGCTGTACCAGAAATGTGGGATGGAAGTCACTGGAACTATGCAGTCATTCTGTCACACTAAAGGATAGCAGCTAGTTTGACACTGACAGGTCACAACACCCACTTATTGGGAAGCCCTGAATGGAACCCGGTGGTTATGTAGCACAGACATTTGGCCGTGGCTCCCACCTGGGTGATTGGGCCACTGCACCCTGGCTTTTCCCTGGGCACAAAGGAGAATCCGCCCCATAGTAATAGCAATTGCCAACCTCCTCCTCCTCAAGGCCAGATGAGCATGTTGTGTTTTCCACTGGTATGCTCATCTGGCCACCATTTTCCTTCCATTGGCCTGGAAGCCACTGTAGCACACAAAGAAGCACTTACTAAGTCCACCTAGCAAGCCTTAAATGATAGCCAATAAGGAAAAAGCCTGCCCTTACTGAACACTAAAATATCTCTAATGAGAAAAGCTGGGGGCATCTGGGTGGTTCATTCGGTTAAGCGTCCAGCTCTTGATCTCCACTCAGGTCATGATCTCACAGTTCCTGGGATCAAGCCCCATTTTGGGCTCTGTGCTGACAGTGTGGAACCTGCTTGGGATTCTCTCTCTCAATCTCTCTCTCTCTCTTTCTCTCTCAAAATAAATAAACTTGAAAAAGAAAAAGAAACAAGTTGTCCTCCAGGATCACCTGAACATTATCACTGCCTCTCAAGGAGGCATCTATGCCATTATCTAAACAGAAGGCTTGTGTTTATACCTGATAAATCTGCTCATTACCATCTTTATTAAATCACATAAAGAAACAAGTAAATATCCTGAGTTATCTGACCTCCAACCTAGAGGACTTAATAAATCAATGATTCAGATCACTAGGCTCTTAATTTTGAAAATTAGTTATTTTGGAATTCGTGATTTTAATCTGCTTTTTCTTGCATGTGCCTAAACTGTTGCTGTGGCATCTGCCTCCAGTGCGGCCAGATAGTCACCAAACAAGCCACCTCTATGCCAGTAAAACCTTACTGACTGCTCAGGGAACATTGCAAAAGAGCAGTACATATAGAATTATAAGAGCCAGTCATAAAGAGGGGAAACACTGGAGAAGGTCATCGAGAGGATACGGATGCCATTTGACCCATTAGCTGGACCCAGGCAATTGAGGCTCTTCCCTGCCCTCCCTGTCGGTGAAATATGCATTCTGCCTGCCTTCCTGCCCTAAAAGCTGCCTCAAGGACACAGACTTGAGATAGTAATGTGCTGTTGAGACCATCTGGGTATAATGACTGGATGTGCCATCTGGTAGACATGACTGAACCCAGTTAGGGCGTCTATATAAACTTTTAAGGTTCTGACAGGTGGGTGTAAAGATCTGCTCACTTTGCAGCTGACTAAGCCAACCGTCATAAAAGCAAGTTCCCTTGCTTATTAAAACTGCCACCTACCAATCTGGAGGGGTCTGTCTCTTTTTCAGTCTGCCCTTGCCCACCCCCACCCCCACCCCCCCCCCCCCACGTACAGGGACCAATTTCAGATTTCACCCAGGAAACTGTAACCCAAGGTTACAAATCAACAAGTTGCAAGAAGAGGTTGTTGCCAGGAGAAGCCACGGGCCACTGGGCGCTGCAGGTGGTCATGCACTGCAGGAGGTGGACACGGGGAAGCTGTGTGCAGTGAAGGAATCTGGGTGCAGGAAGTGCTGCTCAGGCTGCAGAAGCCAGACCTAAAACCCACGCAAGCACCGGTGCAACAACAGGTTGCCAAGGGAGACTTGAGAGCTTGCCAAGCAAGCACTAGAGAACCAGAAGCAAAACCCCTTTCCTCCTACAGTGTCTCTCTGGCACCCTCTGCTGACAAAGTTTAGCATTGTGCCAGCTGGCAAAGGAAACATTTAAAGGACCCAGATCCATTTCACAGTCTAGGCAGTGAAGGGAAACTTTGGTGCTGAGACCAGCTCAGCTGGTCTTCAGGGAGAGAATAAAGCTAAACAAAAAGCCATTACAAATCTGTAAGGAAAAGACCTACAATTCTAGAAAGGAAAAAAAAAAAAATACAGAGGCTCACAGAGAAAAGCAGAAAGCAAAAGGCGAGAGACAGACAAGAGGTCTGATGACCTTGTCTGTTCTTCCCGTGGCCCTGTTACATCCCTGTCCTTTGATGGTAGGAGACTGCTCTGTCTCTTTCTAATGAACGCCTCCTTTTTTGTCAGGTTACACTTGCTTGGGCTGGCTTCCAGCCCTGCGACAAAGTCCTCCTAGTCAATAAGAAGTCACTGAATTAAAATCTCAGTTACTAATTTTATCATTTCCAAGTCCTTGGAAGAGGTTACAGTTGTTTGTACCTGTTGTAATTTTGTCCCATCGGGTTTGGGGAAGCACTCTTCCTTGGCCAAAAATTTCTGTTTAATTACAAAGTTGAAATCCTTTCCCATTCTATTCACTGCTGCACTCTGAGTGGTACAGCTGGATTTCATCTGGGCCTCATTGTCCATTTTCCCTGGACTTTCCCTCAGATTCTTTATACTGTTAAATTCTTGTAAAACCTGCCAATTGATATTTTAGAGCAAGACTATAAAGACTTCCTTGTTAGTCTTTACTTTTTTTTAGGTGGGGGGGAGGGGCAGGGAGAGAGGGAGAGAGAGAATCCCAAGCAGGCTCCGCGCTGTCAGCACAGAGCCCGATGCAGGGCTCGACCCCACAAACCATGGGATCGTGACCTGAGTGGAAAACGAGAGTCGGACGCTTAACCGACTGCGCCACCCAGACACCTCTAATTTTTTTTAAGTCCTGTCATGCAGGGGATAAGTAAGATCCATCTGAAGCAATAATTCGGACAAGATTTCTGCCATCTTTCTCAGAAAGCGTCTGCACAATGCCGTAACACATTCTCACTTTTTCCTGCCTAATCATTTGTATGACGCTTTGATGTGGGGCCATTTATGCTGCAGCTTGTTTTATTGGTTCTTATACATGGGCTGCTTCGCGTTAGTCTTCCACTTGACTGAGTCAGCTTGTCAGCCCCATTCTTCCCCCAGTGTAGTTACCAGGTTATTTTGCCTTTAACCTCCTCGGTGGTAGGGAACATTCCACCCATGGGTGTTTTCTTCAGCTCCTTCAACAGCTCTGTTTTGTTCCCAGGTTGCTAGTAGGTGGTTTCCATTCTCTCGTGTCACATCTCTCATCTGATCATTTGTTTGGGTTTGGAGAAAGGTACTCTAGCTGTGTTTCAATGTGTGATTTTAACTGAACTTTCAATTTTCTCAGCATCTGATTTTTCTTTTCACCAAATTCCTTCTGTCTCAGGCACAATGCTCATCTCTTCTCCCGGTGTTTCTCATTACAGGACACTCTTGTCGTTCACATGGTCATAATCCATTTCCATCTTAAAGTACTCCTTACAAGCTTCATGGTTCATTTATGTCCCTCTATTCTGTTCTGGCTGAGGATCCCTTTTCATTGTCCGAGCAAGATCCTGTGTCTTGTTGGGACAGACCTTCCTTCCACATTTGTGAGAATGATAATGATAATCCCCTTAGTTGCAGGACAGGCATCACTCAACCCCCCCCCACACACACACACACACCCTCACTGTTCCCTGCCTCTTTCTCACTGGGCCTGAGACCACTGTAATAGGAGAGAGAGGTATACAGAGACTATAGACTGGATCAGTGGTTCCCCAAGTGAAAGACTACATCAGAATTCTCCTGTGCTTGTTAAAAGTGCAGATTCCTGGGTCCTGCCCAACCCAGTTAGTCTAATCTCTGGAATGGAGTTTACAATCTGCATCTTAACAATCTCTCCAGGTGATTTTTCTGTACCCTTAAAGTTGAACAGATATGAGCAGTATCCTGTTCTGAGAGTGGAAGGGGCTGGTCTGAAGTTAGGGATGACTTTCCACCAAGTTACTCCAGACCCGGATGCTTCCAGCAGGTGTTATCTGTGCCTGCAGAAATAAAGATCAAAAGTCCCCTTCCAAGGACCCCTGCCCTTAGGCATCATAACCATGTTTCAGAGTTCACCTCTGGAACTTAACCCTGGTTCCCATAAATAGTGTCCACTGTTGGGGAACAAGAATTCCTGTCCTCTTCAAAGGTCCTTCTAGCTGGACTAAGAATCAAACCAACATGAGACACATTAACAGGACAAAATCAAATTTAATACCACACATGACAGGAATCCACACACGCATGGAAACCCCAAAGATGATCAGGCAAAATGAGGTATATGTGTCATCCTGAACTAAGGATAAGGGGTTGGCGTCTGGGACTTCAGAGGGAAGGAATGAACGATCTTCACAAGTGTGATAAGAAGAGGAGTTGATGTTTGGTAATTAGATGTTTGCCCTGCTGTAGAGATGGGTCACTCAGATAAAAGTGCCAATAACCCTTATTCTGGGAAAGACCCCCAATTTAGAAGCTTCTATGTAGTTAAGGGAGGGACAGAAGTTTCTCTTGAGCCCATAGGGTCTTGATTGCCTTGAGCTCAGAATAATCTTCATGCCAATGCAGCCCATCTTGGGGCAGCCTGCCCTCAGCCCCTCCTCCACCATGGGAATACAGGTACAACATTGAAAGTTTGAGGGCAGATGTTTGAGTGGGCCATAGCCATGGCCTACCAAGTTCACATTTCAAATTCAAAGACCCACTAGAGTCACTGGAGCCAGCCAAGGGACCCCCACCAGCCTTGCAAAAAGGCACCATGTCATCAGAACTAGCAATGAAACCAACATCCCACCTCATTCCCTACGAAATATAAGAGGACTGGCTCCATGAAGGAGGGAGAGCATTTGACTTGTCCATCTGTATCCCTCCAACACTGAGGGGCCTCCAACCACAGCCCCCAATGGTCATGGTAAGGCGATTGTCAACATTGCCAAGACCACCTGTCACTGTCTGGGTCTGGAGAAAGGAGAAGGTGGACACTGAGTGAAGAGATACAGCGTTATAGTGGATATGACCCCGAGCAGCAGACACTGCTACCTGCTGGCATAGGGATAAGGGAACATCTCGAGAGTTGAGCAGACACCAAGTTGGTAGTGGGGCTTGAAGCTCTTATATCATTAACTGAAGGCTGCAAGATAGATGTCTTGGAGCAGGCGCTGAAGAAGGGCAAAAATGGATCCAGCCTCTGCCCCGTTTCCCATGGCAGGGCACTTGTGACAAAACAGCAGCATTTGCAAGCCTCCTGAGCAAAGGAACCAATGGAAGGTTGGTAGTAGAGAGGCAGAGAAAACCAAGAGAGGGGGTTCACCCTCCCTCTCCACTAATGTGGGCCTACCCACAAATGAGGGGTAAACTGTAGCCAAGCAAAATAGGGAAACATGCATACGGCAGGTCTCCACCTACAGAGGCGTAACTGACTGATGGCTCCAAAAGTGCAACATTCTGAAATCTCTCTCTGTTCCATGGCTCACACTAAGGCCAGGTTTCCGACAGGCCACTGCCACCTGTGACTGGGTACAACAAGGATAGCAATTTGGGGCTCATTCTTATGATAGGTGGGACTCCCCTGGTGGGTGACCTTGGCCAGAGGGCTCTCAGTGGCCTTACTGAACTTCTCTTAGGACTGGACTGACGCCAAAGATGCCTCCACCCCACCTCGCTCCCTCCCATCCCTCCTCCCCTCGGGTCAGACCACACTGAAGTCTGATGGCTCTTCCAGTCTTCTCCAGTGCTCTGTGTTTCCTCTCACAGGGCTTTCCCCTGATACATTGCTTCTTCCTGTCCTGGTGTCTGCTTTGCCGAGTGCCCATGCTAACACCATGAGTTAGCTCTTCCAGGAGCAGTCCCAAAATAAGAGGTCTCTTCCCCACCCCAGCACTGGTGTCAAAGAGCAGAGGCAGGGGGATGCATGTGGGACAGATAAGCCACCTGTCAAAGAAGAACTGCACCAGAGTTCAACAGGCAAGGATGGCTTTATCCAAGACTATTGCAATAGGGGAGAGAGATTGAACTCCCCTTCAAACAGGGACATGTGGGGATTTCTAGCCAATGGGCAGGGGGAAAGAATTGGATGGAAAATTACTAAGAAGACCTTTGTTAGGTAGCAAGGATCAGGCGACAGCAACATGATTGGATATCAAGAGCGGGGGGGGGGGGGTTCTCAATAAACCAATTTAACAGGATTCTTTGCTAAAACTGAGCTGGGCAGGCCTAGAACAGGCCAAGGATGGCATCTCATTGAAAAGAGGGCTCAGAGGAGCCACACCCTGAGCCAACACCCCTGGCCCACCCAGCCAGTCTATTCTGGAGGGCTGGCATGGGAGGGGGCTTTGGAGTGAATGTGAGTCGAAGTTTCAAACAAACAGGACTGAGTCTGAACCGAAATGAAACAGTTTGCATAACTGATAGCTGCTGCAGAGTTACAGAACCGGACTGTGATGGTTACCGGAGCCAGCTCTTTGCCCCGAAGAAGAAAGAAGGGCTGGTCAGAGCACAGCTGGTGGCACCACTGGACACCGCAGGCACTCAAAAAGGGAGATTGAGGGGCGCCTGGGCGGCCCAGGCGGTTAAGCATCTGACTCTTGATTTCGGCTCAGGTCATGATCTCACAGTTTATGAGTTCAATTCCTGCATGGGGCTCTGAGCTGACAGCACAGAGCCTGCTTAGAAGTCTGTCTCTCCCTCTCTCTGCTCCTCGCCCTCTCTCTTAAAATAAATAAATTAAAAAAGAAAGAGAGAGATGGGGCGCCTGGGTGGCGCAGTCGGTTAAGCGTCCGACTTCAGCCAGGTCACGATCTCGCGGTCCGTGAGTTCGAGCCCCGCGTCAGGCTCTGGGCTGATGGCTCAGAGCCTGGAGCCTGTTTCCGATTCTGTGTCTCCCTCTCTCTCTGCCCCTCCCCCGTTCATGCTCTGTCTCTCTCTGTCCCAAAAATAAATAAAAACGTTGAAAAAAAAATAAAAAATAAATTAAAAAAGAAAGAGAGATTGAAGGAAAACCTGAGTGTGGCCTGAGCAGGCTCCTCAGGAAAGCTTTTCCCCATGCGGCAGGAAGAATAACGGCCCCCAAGATGTTCAGGGGCTGCTATGAGCTGCCGGACACAGGTGGGGAGAACAGGTTTCTGGAGTCCTAAGAATGAGCCTTCACCTGGAGGTGCGCCCCATCTAGTGGAGGGAACACGTAAACACAGAACCCAGATGAAAGGTGAGCTTGCAGGGCCCTAGGAGGACCCTAGGTTTGGAGGGACGGTAACTGGCCCACCTGAATGTTGTGCCCCCTACAGCACTTTCCCACACAGGCACAAGATGTTCAACCTCCACAAAGGCTCTGGGGAATCAGGGATCCCCCAACTTCCAGGAAGAAGGGTTGAACCCAGGAAGCAGCCAAATCCTGCGGTGGAGACGGCAATGGGGTGTCTGTGTGAAAGATGTGTCTTCACCTGCAGCCATAGGGTCTCCACAGAAGCTAAACTCTGAGACCCAGGGCTCGGATAAGGGGCCACACGGCAAGGGCATGACGACAGCAGCCCGGGAAGCGGCAGATGCGGATTCCAGGACAGCAGATGCGGACTCCAAGCTGGGCAGGGACACCAGAGAGCTGGAACATGCTCTCCCGGGTGCATCCCTGTGCGTCTAGAACCCCACAGTCCAAAACTTGCCTTCAGGCTGACGTCAGCACATCCATTAAATCTGCATCAAATTTAGATTCCAAACTGAAATTTGATTCTGATTCTGTAAGTGAAATGGGGATAACAATAATATGCCTGCCTGAACGGGTTGCCTGGATGTCTAAATGAGATCATACAGTCCATTCTGCTGCTGACACTTGTTTTGCAAATGGAAATTTGGTCCAATGCAATTGATAGATATATCATGGGGAAAATTCGAGTGTAACACAAACTTCAGATTTGATTACACAACTAACTCATCCATGAGAAATACTAGGTGAACCGAGAAAACCACGCCCAGCTGAATCAAGCTGCATGGGAACGCACAAATCACTCAGCACCCACCTCACAGCTGCCAGCTACCCTGGCGAACCATGTGTTGGGAGCCACACCCAGACACATCTGGTGTTCCCACTGTCGGTCCGACTGCAGAAAACTCTCTTTCCGCCTCCACAATAACCCACACGCGGCAGTCCTTCCAGTGCCTGACTCCACAATCAAACTACTTCAGGTCTGTTTCAAAGTAAAAAGCTGTATTTATTGTAGTATTGATTTCTTAACCATTTAACATATGTAAAACTTTGCTACCATTTTCATCAACCTCCTTTTTCTGTATCACTGACAAAGTGTTTGAGTGTTGGGTCCCTAGCCCCATTTTCCATAAGCCTTGTGCTTGCATAGTTTTTGCTTAGCCTTGTGATTTTTATTTTTTTAATGTTTATTTTTTTTTTTTGAAGGACCTCTCCAGTCATCTTTTTTTTTTTTTAATGTTTATTTTTGAAGAGACGGAGCACAAGCTGAGAAGGAGCAGAGAGAGGGAGACAGAATCTGAAGCAGGCTCCAGGCCCAACACAGGGCTCAAACCCGTGAACTGCGAGATCACAACCTGGGCCAAAGTCGGACACTTAATCAACCTGAGCCACCCAGGTGCCCCAGCATTGTGATTTTTAGGAACTAGCAGTCATGTTATAGGACTGAGTGCACACGTAAAACACTCAGCTCACGGTAAGCCTCCGGTGAGTCATCTACTGCTATTATAATAACAATTATTATTGAACCTCGTGCTTGAATAACACTTGCCATTTTTTTCAAGGTTCTTTCCCCATTATGAATTGACTTCATCCTCATGCTTTGCTTGTGGATTATTTTTCTGATTATACACAAAAGGAAATGCAAACGCAGAGAAGTCACTTGCCCAAGATCACACAACCAAGTCCCAGCAGATAAAAGGCCTGATCCCTGCCTTCAAATTTCTTAAGATACAAAAGACACAGATATTACTTCTAAACCTATATCCAAACACTGAGAGCAAAACGTACATAAGAGCATGGCCCTTTGGGAGTCAAAAGGTGGAGAGGAGAGAGGGCATTCCATCATAAAAGAATCCTTGAAGAGGTAAATTGGAACTGTAGCAGAAGACGAAAACTGCAGAATGGAGACAAATCAGTGCATAGCAGGGGTCTCAAACTCAGATGCCTGCAGGGGCCGAGCAAACAACAGGGATGAATGGAACGTTCCAGGTGTAAACAATAGAGAATGGTGGGGACTGCAGGGCCTCAGGTCTCACCAAAGGGGTAGCCACTAAGGAGTGCTGACCAATTTTGTGGCACTCCTAGGAAGACCCAACTACTGGTTTTTATGAGAAGCAGAAAATTTACATTTTATATGAAATTTCTAGGTTGGGTTTTTTGTTTTTTCATTTTAATTGTGGTCTAAACATCAACTGTTTTCTAAACATTGGCAACGAATTCAAGTATTTTAAAAACACGTTTCAGGCCAAACTAATACATCTACAGGCCAGATGTGCCCCGCGGGCTGCCAGTATTCAAGCTCTGATGAATGACGATGCTCAGGGCTCCGGGGCCCAACCAAAGAAGTCTGAACAATGATGGACACAAAATATGTTATTTATTGTCAATTTCTGCAAAGACACATTTAAGCAACAAAATATACATTTCTCAACCTTTTAGAATTTGTTTTATACATTAACAAATACAATGTGCTACCATAGCAATAAATTAAATGTACATTATTTACATTACATAGGCAGTCGGGGTCTACGAATCACCTCCTCAAGAAGAGGAAAGAAAGAAAAGTCATCATCACATGGATCATCATTTCCAAGCTACACTTCTGAGGTTCTATTACACAAAGGAATCTCTTCACACTAGAACACCAGCAATCCCCGGGCTGGAGCGTAGAAGGGGAACGCCCATGACAGGGCAGAGTTGGCATACATGCTAAGGAGTGGGAAGGAGGAACTGACCGTTCCAAGTGGAAATATCACAAAATCAAAGATGATGGCATTTAAATTCCAGTCTTTCAGACAAACACCCTCTCTCCAGGGCTGGTAAGGCACAGGACAGAGCCACTGCCCCAACAGCCTCTCACTAGGCAGGGCTCCACTGTCCTTGGCCCTAGTGCGGGTGGTCTCCTTCCTCCCAAAGGGGCAGATGGGCCAGCTGAAAGGAAGAAGATGTGGGGTTGGGGTGGGCAAGGGGCTAGTGGTAAAAACAGATATCAGGGCTTATAGAATGCTCCTTCACAGCCTTGGCAAACTCCACTGACCCACCCTCACTTTTGAGAAAGGGAGCTAGAGATCTGGGGAGAAGCCGTGGGGTCCCAAGCATGGCTGTACGGCTGGGTCCCTGCCAGCCACCTACTTGACCCCTGACTATCCCCCACGACGACCTGTCTCTGTTGACTCAGAATCAAATGAAGAAGGTAGTGTTTGCATTGGCACTTTAAACAGCCAGGGTAAGAAGTGACGGTGGCTCTCATCCCACCTTGTCACACGAGCCTACATTTTTATTAACCACCTTTGTTTAAGGGCCGGGGAGAATAGGAGAGTTTTCTTCTACCATTTTCCTTAACTTAAGGGGGGGGAAACTGAGTGTTAGTTAACTCCATCTCTGCCCTGGCCCCCACCCCTACAGGGCAGTTGAAGAATGGACGTTACCCGGAAAAGTCCACTAAAAATCTCTTGCCCTCCAGGTTTTCTCTGCTCAAGTTGCATCCAAAACCCCAGGGCCCTCACTGAAAAACTGAGAGACTATCCCTCCTGATGAAAAGAACAGAGACTGAGGCCCCACCCTGACTGCTGACAGCTCCCAACCAATGCCCAGGCATCAGCAAGGCTCCTCCAAAACTCAGGGCCCCGGCAAATGCAGCCGCTTGTTGAAGGGACCATGTAGGTGGAGCAGACGAAAGGGCCCTGGGTCGTGGGTTCTAATCCCAGCTTTGCCACTCGCTGGTTGTGTGATCTCCACCGAGTTACTTCCCCACGGGGGCTGAGGTTTCTCGGCTGGATGATGATCTGGATGGATTAGATGTCAAAAGGGACCCGGAAGGCTGGGACACGGAGATGATGCCAACGAGGCTGAACCACAGAATGTTTTTCAGTCATTTTTCACTCATTCATCATTTTCCATTCATTAGAAACTCTAGCTAAGATCTTCTCTCTCAAGCTCTTTCTGTCTCTGCTTTTAAGCATCAACTGAGCGGAGGCAAATGGATACCCTACAAAGCCTGACAAATATCATTTCTCCCGTGAGTCAGGCAGTTCCCAGCAGCAGAGAGGTGTCCAGGAAACACCTCTCCTGTGTCCAGATCACAAGCAGAGCACCTCAAATACCAGCACGAGCACCGTCAGAATTAGTCTGGTCACAGGGACCAATGAGACTTGAGCAAATCTTTGAGCCCCAAGACTGGGCGCAGCAACGAAAGGAAGTTTTGGGCCAAGCAGATGCAGGAGAATATGGGGGAAGGAGCCTCCAGGAACCCACGCTGCCTGCCCCACGGTCTACAGGGGTGAGGTTAAGACTGCCCATTCCCTCCTCTCCTCCTCCCCATCAGCCCTAGGACCTCAGCGGGGCTGGTCATGTATACTCTAGAAGCCATAGGATGGGCTTTCTAGAGAAGGTAAGACAGGACCCAGAGGAAGGACATTTTGGATCCAGTCCAACGTACCCCTAGTAACATAAGAAGGCAGAGAACCATTTCTCAGGCCTGCTTCGTAGGGAGCACGCCTAGGCCTCTGCTTCCCTGGACACGCCCCACCTTCCTGGCCACTGGCTTAGAGGCAGGGACAAAGCCCTCCCAGGCAGTGGGGGCTGCGGGAGCAGCAGCCAGAGCAGTGGAGGAAGGCGGGTATGAGGTTCCCAAGTAGGACAGGGTGGGGACAACCTGGAAACTCCAAAGGACCCCCAGACCACAACACAACACAGCATAACCACCAAGCAGCTGTAAATACCAGCTATCCAGAGAAGCAAACCAGAACCTGGAATTGTTTTTTTTTTTAAATGCAGCTTGACCTTCCAAGATCCTTCAGAAACTCAGCCAACAAAATGCTGCCAGAATCCGCAGACCTCGTGCCAGCAGCGGGTGCCGCTACAGTGACTTTTAATAAAAGCTACACAGACATTTGTTGACCTTCTCACTAGAAGAAATTTTACCGGACTAGTACTTTAAGTAAACACGTTTCCCAGAGTGTGAGGGGAGAGGCCCGCCCAGCTTGCAAACAGGACCCGACAACGTCCACATGAGTGAGAGACGAAGGGTCAAGGTTTTGCTCTGATGGCAAAAGCAACAGGGGAATTGTGGCATCGGTCAAAAACAAGTAGAACATTGACTTGGGGCTGCTTTGACTTGGGAATAGGCCCAGATCCCACCGCAAAGAAAACATCTGGTAGAAATCCTTGTCATCTGCTCATTGAAGTAGGAAGCCAGCCTGAGTCGCCCTGGCTGTCCTGTGTCCCAACGTGCACTTGAAGCCGTAGCACCTCCGAGGCTCTGCTCCTCAGACTCCATGTTTTACTCGTTTTACTTCACACCCGCCTTAACCCCCAGCAGGGCCAGTCAGAGGAAACGACCTTTCGCACCGCAGACAGGGAAGGGCAAGAAGCACGAATATGGGGCCGCTCCTGAGAGTGGGCTGGCTCCGCCCGAGAGGGCAGGGGGCAGGCAGCGTCTGAAGTGCACCTCCCGGGGGCCCAGGTGGTACAAGTCTCACCAACGGGACCACTGCCTGCAGAGTCGTGACTGAAGAAGAAGATTGGGGGACCAAGCGTCAACATGGCCAGAGGGCACAGCAGCTGGGAAGAGCCCCCAAGGTAGCCCTGGGCCCCCCGCAGATGCCAGAAGGACAAGCTGCAGAAGGACGTCGCCCCTTCCCTCACACCTACGTTCTGTGCCCACACCCGGGCCTGGCCAAGCCTAACAGCTCGTGCCCCATGTCGCCTCCCTGGCTCTGCCCCAGGCGGTGGGCTGAAGTAACTCTTCCACGAGCCAGCAGAGACCCAGCCCAGCCCACGGCCCCAAGGTTCCCCACAGCCGAGGCCCCAGAGCGCAACTTGCCAGCTTGCTCTCCCCGAATTCCTTCCCGCTCCGGGCTGCCTGCCCCTTCTTGGGGAAAACACCTGCCCCGAGCGGAGACGTAGGCACGGGGCTTCTCCCACAGCAACGGCCACCGGGCTGCCGCTGAGGAAGAGCACGGCACCACCTCACACACGCCCAGCTCAGTCTCGGTCAGCTGACAGCAGCAGGGACAGAGGCAGCGCCGGGCCTGATGTCAGCAAGTGGGCAAGGAAGAAGTTTCTAGCACAGAAGCACACGGTTGTGGGGGCAACACAGCTGGTTTCCATCAGGACACCTTGGAGGGCTGCTACAAATCTCTGTTCCCGGGAAAGCGGTCCCTCCGCCACGACTACGTGTATTCACCGCACCTGTCACATCCAGTGCTGCCCGTCTCTGGGTGCGGCTTCCCACCGGTGGCCTCCGCCCCCCACCTCACCACCTTCTCTGCCTCTCCTGTCTGTGACCAAGTCCCTAGGACCCACATTCCCTCCCTTGCCTGACTCTTTCCTCTACGGACAAAACAAGATGACGAAGGACCCAGACACACATCACATGGGGCAGTCAGGCGCAGGGGGAGCCCGGAGGAACGAGGCTTTGTCCGGAGAAGGGGAAGTGCTTGCAGGGTGCCTCGGCAAGGGGACAGGCAGGACGGTGGCCAGATCGGGACACTGGGACAGATAACTGGTCTGGTGGGCAGGTGGCCGGTGGGGCAGCAGGACTGTGACGGTCAGAGTAGTGGATGGCACCCCCAAACTGCTGGAACGGGAGCCTTCTCCAAGACAGAATCGGGGCTTCCCTGGAGGAGAGAAGGAGGAAGATGGTGACCAAACGGTGGGTAAGGAAGAGGAGAGCGTGTGCCCAAGGCTATAGCCCACTGATGTGCTTGTGACAGGATGGGCCAAACACAAGAGGACCGGAGGTTACGCAGCCTGAAAAGTTGGGCATAAACACGGACTTGATGAACAGAGGCATCAGATGTACACGAAGGGGGGGTAAAGGTGAGCATCAGAATTCCCACGGTCCCTTCTGCCTTTTCATAGATCAGGTTTATATAAAGTGAGAGGAGCTGTGCCCCCACCCCGCCTTGGTTCCAGCTGTGACTCACACCCCCTGTCCCCGGGAGCCCCAAGGCAGGAAGAGGAATGGGCATTCAAATGGGTCTCCAGTAACTTTACCAGCAGGAGGTCAGGCCTCAGTGTTGTCAAACTGGACCCATGCCCCGCTCTGCTGAAAACCACACAGCTGGAACGGAAGTCCTCCCTGGGGTCATCCAGTACAGTGTTTAGGTGGCTAGGGCACCTCTGAACATGATGGGGGGACACATTTCAGCCCAGAGCCCTGGCCAAAGACACAAGGAGGGAAAGGCTACCAAGAACAGGGAGGCAAGGGGGGCAAATTGCGGAATCCCCCGTCCAGGGCAGGGAGGCCCGCTCTGGGCTACGGGCCCCCTGCCTGCTGGAACCAGGCTCCTCCCAGGGCAGGGAGACCAACTGGGTAAGCCTGGCCCAATCCTATCAGGAAACTCTCCCCAGCCACACCGGAGGCCACCTGCAATCCTCCGCATCCAGACCTGCGCCCATCACAGAAGCTTCAGGGAAGAAGCGACCGGCCCTCTCCAGCTGTCAGGATCTCTTTGGCCATTCTCAGGTTATCAGGCCACTAGTTCCCTGGTCTTAGAGTGGACACACTTTGCCACGTGGCCAAAGCAGGACAAACACTCGACCCACCTTTGACAAGCGAAGGAATCCTCTTTCACATTAGTGACCCTGTTTCAAGAGAAACCCATGTAAGAGTTTTAAATAACTAGACAACATAATCTCCAGCTTCTGTGCACCCAGCTTTCAACTCCCTGGTGAGCTCAGGAAGGGGCATGAGGCCCCAGGAGCCAGCATTTCCCAGCTCACACCTGGTGTGTGTCCAAGGGTGTGGCTCTAACCCAGGAGGTGTGGCAGAGGTGGCTGGCACCCCGCAGGCTGATGCCTGCACCATGCGGGGACCACAGCGTCACCCCTAGACCTGACCAGAGTTTTCCTCCTCCACCCCCTGTGATGTGTGAGGCACCCCCTTCCCTAGACCCCCAGAAAGGACAGCTGAGTTTTGGAGGAGGTTGGAATGCGGGATGCGGGAGGCTCCACCCACTACCCTCAACCCCCTGGATTCTTACCGCACTAGAGCTGGCATGGCTGAGCTTATCAAAGCGGAATTTCAGGTTTGACCTCGGGGAGTTTCTGCTTTTGGTATCTAGGAAAAACAGAAGCGTCCGTGAAAAGACCGTGAGGCTGTAGAGGTCACCGGGGCTGTGTGTCTGGGGCGGGGGGTGCCGCCCGGGGGGTGGGGGTCGGAGGAGGAGCAGGGCCTCCTCCCTCCCCCGAGCGAGCACTCCGGCTGACTTGCAGCAATTTGTCAAAGCCAACTCTTTAAGTTTTCAGAAATGCGAGCTAGTTGGTAAACCCAGTCATTTTTTAAAAAATCAAACTATATAAGCTTACAATTCCATAAATTATATTCGTCAAAGGTACTAAATAGGGGCACCTGGGTGACTCAGTCGATTAAGCATCAGACTCTTGGTCTCGGCTCAGGTCATGATCTCACTGTTTGTGAGCTCGAGCCTCATGTGGGGCTCTGCGCTGACAGCACAGGGCCTGCTTGGGATTCTGTGTCCCTCTCTCTCTGCCCCTCCCCCCCCAAAATAAATAAACATTTTTTTACAAAAGGTAATAAACACTCAGAAGTCATCGCTTCCCAATTATTTCTCTGCATTTTATTACGATCTACTCTCCTCGGGCTATTTATATCCATGGCGCCTGTCTGGTGCTCCTTCCCGACTCTGCAGCTCACCGCTAGCCTGAGATCAGCCACGGCAGGAGCATTTACACCACAGAAATCAGCAAATGCTACAAAACCAGGGCTTGACTTATTGTTTTGTTGTCTAGGCTTCCCCTGAGAAAACGCGAAAAATGTCAATTAAATGTGAAAATGCATTGTGTCTGTAGCCATTACATTATAAGCAAGGCCAAAAACTGAGTCCGTACCCTTCCAGTATCTGAAAACTGGTATCTGATTCAGCAAAGAGGTTGCACATGTCACTGACAAAATATCAATCATCATTCATGTCATCAGCAACTTTTAGTTGCCTACAGATACCAAGGTTAGAGAAATATCAGTAAGAATATGGGATTTATAATAAAGATTATTATTTATAAATTGTGTACTTCAGATCCTCTGTATCAGTAAAGTTTATAGTAAACGTGTGTGTGTGTGTGTGTGTGTGTGTGTGTGTGTGTGTGTGTACAGCAGGAGAGCCAGTTGTTAAACATTTCCCAGCACGCTGCTGGCAGGAGGGCCACTTGGCTTTGTGGTTTTCCTCTGGCCCAGGGAATCGGCAAGTCAGTACCCTCCACTCAGAGGCTGCTGACTTATTTCTGGTGCTTCGAATCAAGGGGTCCCACCCAGCACCGTGAGTACCTGTCACTATGACCTGCCAGTCCCCTCTCAGGGTCCCAGGGAGCCCAGGTGTGACATGACCAACGGTCGGGGCATCTGAGACTACAGAAGCCTGGAAGTCAGGTCCTCCGAGGGCACCTCCCTCCCCCTGGCCCCGTCTCTCCCCAGGCGCAGCCAAACAGTTCAAAACAGTTTCCAGATCTCTGCAAACTGACCCTGGTCCTGCAGGTACCCAGCACAACTTCTGCGAGGCTGGGAGTAGGAAGTAGCCCTGGGGTTACATAATGCGCCAGGGAAGGGGGTTGAGAGCAACATACCATGTGGTACGATAAGAGGAGATGGAGTTACCAGGCCCATTCGAGGTCCCCTTCTGCCCTGGGTGACCTTCAGCAAGTGGCAGACACTCTCTAACCCTCCCATTACTCAAAACTTTATTTTGATATGTACCTAATACCAAGTAGGAGCCAGGCTTGGCTACAGATTGTTTCATTCATTCCTTCAATATTTCATTAAGCGTCATTTTTTAAAAAATCAGAGTATCTGTATTACTACCCACTTTACAGATGAGGAAACTGAGGCTCAGAGAGATGGACCTATCAATGCCACAACCAGGATAAGAACCGGGCTCTGCAGTGGCCCGGCACAGGGGGCAGGACTAGAGCAAGCGCATGAACCAGCTCCTTCTGTGTTTCTATCACTTGACTAGCGTTTCTCAGCCTCAGCTCATTGACATTTGGGGCCAGATAATTCTTTGCGGGGGGGGGGGGCGGAGGTGCTGCCCCTGTACTTTGTAGGATGTTTAGTAGTATCCCTGACCTCTACCCACTGGACGCTAGCAGCACACTCTCCTCCCACAATCCTGAAAATCAGAAATGTCTCAATATCGTTAAATATGCTCTGGGGAGGCAAGAGTGCCCCCCGGTTGAGAACCTCTTACCATTGTTTTATTCCTGTTATTTAACAAACATTGAGCTTAACAGTTCTTTTCTTTTTAATGGTTTTTTGTTTTTTAAGTTTATTTATTTATTTCGAGACAGCAAGAGAGCAAACACAAGGGGGGCAGGGGCAGAGAGGGAGAGATAGAATCCCAAGCAGACTCTGCCGTCAGCATCTTGAACCCACATCCTTCTCCCATTTCTCCAGACACCCCTGATCCACAGCCCAGCCACCCCTCACTGCCCACTGTGACCCCTTGCTGATCTCTCTCTCTGCACCCACTCCCCATCAATCCTGTCTGCTCGGCCAGCTGCGGCCACCAAAACAGTCTTTCGCTAGTCCAGAAGACACTGCTCCACTTAAGACCCTCCAAGGCTCCCCTCGCCAGCAGGATGACACCCAGCTCCTTGCCAGGGTCTCCATGGAAGCCGCAGCCTGGCACCCTATGTGCTGTCTCCTCTCACACCTGTCCCCTAGATGAACCGCAGCCCAAGGAACCATGTGCGGTCCCCTCCGCCTGTCACACTCCTCCTGCTCCGTAACCTTGCACTGTCAAGGTCACAGCATGGCAGAGGCACCCAGCATCAGTAACGGGGGTGGGGCAAGAGAGCCTCGGCTTTCAAATCCCAACTTCTCTACTAAAAAAAATCACTGCACTTTCAGAGCCTCAGTTTCCCCACAAGTAAGGAGACAATAAGAACACAGGTGTCTTAAGGCTGATGAACAGATGAAGCGGGTTAGCAGAGCTCAAGGGCCTCACCCTTTGGGGCCGAAGCGGAAACCGCCTGACTGAGCGTGGCTGGGGCTCACGCCCACAAACAGTGGTCAGGACACAGCCCCTGCCCCCTCCCCCCGCCAGCCTCATGGTGCACATGCCCAGACGTCACTGACCTGTAGGACTCCGGCTCATGATGATGGGGGTGGCGGCCGCCCCCAGGCTGGGGCTTTCGCTGCTCGGGGACGGGCTGTACACAAACACCTCCTGCTTGAAGGGTGAGGTTGTGGACGGCTGGCTGCTCTGGGGAGAGAGGCTGGGTGAGTAGGGCCAGCTCCGTCCTCAGCGGCACCACAGGGTGACCCGCGCCATGGCAGGCCTGCCACAGGTCCCCAGCAAGCTCAGGGCGGTCACTGCCTCCCACTGGCACACTTGGACCTGCTCTTTCTGCCGCCCCTAACCCTGCCCCCAAAGTGCCCATGGCCTGGCCACACAGAGCACCGGCCCTCTCCTCTCCAGCCAGGAGCCCCATTGCACGGACACACACCATTCAGTGCAGCCTCCGGCCCCCTGCTGCCGCTCCAGTGCCCCTCTGCGGAGACTCCCCCCCCCCCCCCCCCCCAGAGCCACTGCTCCCAGAGAGCAGAGACGGCTGCCTGGCCCACCTCTTGCTTCCCTACCTTCCCTTTTACCCACAGGGCCTGGGTGGGGCTCTTCCCACAGCAGTTAGTTTGATGCATACAGCGGGGGTCTGGCTGGGCCCAGGGCGCCCCGCCCTGCTCCCCAGGGCGGGATGGAGGTACACCTACCCCGCTGTCACACTCCTCCATAGCCTCGCCCTCCCCCGCCATGCTGCTGAAGCTGCTGGTGCTGGAGGAGGAACGGGAGATGTTGGCTCGGCCATTCTCCTTCAACTTTATGAAGGGCCTGTGGGAACAGGAGTGGGGCAGGCCCCGGTCACTCAGCGAGACCCCTTTCACCGGCAGGGCAGACCCAGCAGAGACTGAGCTGGCCTGCCAGTGCCTCCCC
Organism: Acinonyx jubatus; assembly: GCF_027475565.1. Lineage (NCBI taxonomy): Eukaryota > Metazoa > Chordata > Mammalia > Carnivora > Felidae > Acinonyx > Acinonyx jubatus. The sequence goes on from NC_069397.1 coordinate 13,550,324, forward strand.
ATGCCCCTGCCTGTTGCCTTTCACGTTTCCAGAGAATTCTCAAGGCAAAAATGCTGGCTGTCAGCAGAGAGCATATTCCAGGGCTCCGAGTGGCTAAAGTCAGCCCTTCCCCCACCCTCACTCTCTTACTTCTCCTTGTTGGGGCAGATTTCCGGAGAGCTGGGATTGGATGAGGCCTCAGACTTTATCTCTTGAGAAGAGTGTGCACCATCCGGGGTCTTGGGGTTGCTGGATGCACTGTCACTAAGGAAACAGGAATGAAGAGGGGTGAGGCCATGGGACTGGCCCCTAAGCCTCCACCCCACCCCCAGGCCTAGGACAGCCAACAGGCTCTCAGCCCATAGGGCCTGAGGGGTCACAGCACGCCTACCAGCGCACAGCCGCCACTTCCCTGAGCCCCACTCAGACAGCAACGGAGAGTGGGGTTTTCTGCTGCATCAGGCTATTCTAGGCTCTTGGATGAGCCAAGCGCTATCAAGCAAGAGAACTCGCTGATGCTCCTGAGCCCAAGTCCACTCCCCACTTTTGCCGGCCATCCCACCTGGCAGAGCTCTAAGTCAAGAACAGGCCACAGGGGGGGTGGAGTGAGGTCTACAACATCCACTCCCACAGCAGGCAAATAACCCAGTGCACGTGGACTCCTTGGCAGTGTGGGCAGGGTCACCGTGCATAAGTCCAGGGGACACCCTTCACACAGACCACAATATGAGCTCCCTGGATCCGTGTGACAAGGTGGCCTTTTATGCTGGGAATGGCACCTTGGTAAATGGCTACTCTCGGCCAAGAGCCCGAGGGCTTCCTTCTGTAGTTTAACAAAGACCATGTACTGACACCCACGATTTCTACTGCGCCCCCTGTTGGGGACAAGCTGGCCTCGTCCTCAATGCACTTTTATTTTTACAGCAACCTTACTGAGATACCATCCACGTACAATTCACCCACTTAAAGTGTGTAATTCAGTGGTTTTTAGCATATTCACAGAGTTGTACAACCATCACCACGATCTAAGTTTAGAACGTTTGAGACCCCCATAAAGCAACTCCAGACCCACTCCTAATCACTCCCCATCCCCCCCTCCCCACAGCCCCTGGCGACCAACTAATCTACTTTCTGTTTCTATGGATTTGCCTCTTCCAGACGTGTCATAGAGACGGAATCACACAACGTGTTGTGTTTTGTGACTGGCTTCTTTCCCTTAGCATAGTCTTTTCGAGGTTAACTAAGTTGTAGCACGTATCAGTGGTTCAACTCCTTTTCATTGCAAAAAAAAGTATCCCATTGATGGATATACCACATTTTATTTATCCACCTTGAGCTATTACGAATAGCCAGGAACATCTGTGTGCTGGTTTTTATGTGGATATGTGTATTCTTTCTCTGGAGTCTCTACCGAGGAGTGGAACGGCCGAGTCAGATGATAACCCCAAGTTTAACTCTCTGAAGAACTGCCAAGCTATTTTACAAAGCAGGTGCACTAGTTTACACCCCTACCAGCAATGCCTGGGGATTCTAGTTTCTCCATATCCTCTCCAATACTTCTTATTATGTGTCTCTTTAATTATAGCTACCCAAGAAGCATGAATGTCTCAATGCCCTTTTAATGAGGTTGCTAATGACCTCCTAATTGTCCACCCAAGCAGGGGTTCGGGTCACAGTGCAGGGCTTCTCTGCACATTGACACTGTGGACTCTCCCTCCTGGAATCCCTCCCCTCCGGGCTTTCTCTCCCTCATCTTCCCTCCCTTTCTCCCCTTGCCCTTAAATGCTGGTGTCCCCCAGGCATTCTATACACCCCCCTGAGTGGCCATATTCATTGATGCATCTTTGACTCCCTTCTGCGGTCAAGGCCTCTCTCCCAAGCTTAAGACTTTCATCCTGACCACTCAGAATTCTGCACTTCTCTGCTGGGCAGGCCACAAGGACTCTCACACGTACTGGTTCCAAACAGAGTTTTTCATCCCCCTCTGTAAACCCACCCCTCATCCTGCATGCCCAAGCTCGGGTCCTGGGGTCACCATTCGGGGTGACAGGCAGACAACCTAAATGCCTCCTTTTCCCTCACAAGACTGTAAGCTTCTGGAAGGCAGGTTTGTGCCTCCTGTAGCTCTTGCTGGAGCACTGACCCCAGCATGTAGCAAGCCCTCAAGACATGTTACTTGCTGAATTAAAGGGCAAATGGTCTCACCATTAAAGGATCAGAAAGACAATGAGCAAGAACAGGTTAATACCATGAAGTATAAGAGCTGCTTTTAAAAAGACAGAAAACATTCTAGAAGCCTAAGGAAAGTTAATTAACTGTCTTGGCAGGGAAGCCTTCCATAAGAGGGAACATTTGAGTGAGCTTTGGAAAAGGAGGCAAAGAAAGAATCCAAGCAACATTTCTAGTTTGGATCCAAATGCGACACGGACAATTCTGGAAGGTCCCACACAGAGACTGGCCAAATCTGCCTCAGTGGACACAGCAGAGTGAGACAGGTGCCTGAAGTGGGGACCAAGGTTAGAAGGAAGCCGTCTCCCGAAGCAGCGCAAAGCCCTCCCTGAGGTTGGCCATCTGGCAGCTGCAGTGGTGGAAGGATCCACAAACCCCTCACTGGACAGTTACCATCGTGTCCGCCCGTCGCCTTGGCCTTCAGCGCCCGTGTGTAGACGGGGGAAGAGTCCCGACCGCCGCTTGATGGGGCTCCGCGACTGGTTTTTCACGGCTGCTGCCGCCGCCACTGGAGGCTGCCGATGAAACCACCAAAATGAGTGTTCATGGCCCACCCCAGACCCCAGTCTCCTTCCCTTCACCCCCCACCCATCTCTGGTCTACAAATAGCTTGTGCAACCCCCAACCAGTCTGGAGGGGATCCCACAAAACAGCAAGACAGCTGGGAAGGTGAGGATCTATGTAACAGGAGCTGAGACCCCAAGACTCAAGCCATTTGCAGCCCATTTTCCTGTGTTCTTAAGCCAGACCTTGTGGCCCCAGGTAATAATCACCAAAGACCACAATTCTTGGAGGAACAAGGGGTCAGGGCCATGATAAGGAGAGCCCAGCACATTGAGAAGGTCAGGATGATTCATGGGGTCACAGACTGAGAACCAGGAAGCTGAGAGAGCCCGGGGAATGACCTGGTCCAACCGCTAGCTTTACCAGTGAGGAAGCTGAGGAGCCTAGGGGTGAGGGGACTGGGCTAGGGTCACACAGCAAATCACCATAAGGACAAGGACAAGAACCCACGGCTCTGACTCTCCATCCATTCCTCACAGTAACGGGGTCCAAGCTGAGTGTCTCAGTAACAAGACAGAATGAGAGCGGCAGACCCAGATCCACAGGCCAAGGGAACTGCCGAGAATGTGACTCTGCTTCAGCTACATGCAGGGGGGAGGAGCAAGGGGTGGGAGACTGAGGAGCAGGGACTGCAGTCATCCTTTAGAGCCCTCCAGACCTCTAATCCAGGCCCCGACTTCTGCCATTTGTGTCCTATGCAACGTTGGGTGAGTAGCCAAACTCTCTGGGCCCCAGTCTCCTCACCCACAGAATGGGGATAATTGTCCTGCCCTGCTCATTTCACAGACCTTCTGGGTGGGACAAGACAATAGTATGAAATATTTGGTAAGTTAAATGAATTATGTAAGACCACTTACAATACTAGTCCTTAGTATCATGGTGGGTAACTATCTGGGAAAAAAAAATAAAGAAAAAGAAAAGGAAAGAAAAGAAAACCCTACTCTATCCGAATGCAAAGTCCCTTTGCCTTTTAAAAGGACCAACTATGTGGTTCTTTCGCCTGGCCAGTCCCTGGTGCAAACAGACCAGACCCAAACCCACAGACACACCAGGCTCTTTCCTTGGGAACTGCATACACAGTGACTAACAGCCAAGACTTTGGATCAGGGAGACATGCATTCAAACCCCAGCTTTTCAGCTTAACTAGGTGACCTGTGGCTAACCCTCTGGGCCTCCCTTCCTCAAATTCGAAATAGAGAACACATCAATTTCTACCTCTAAGAGCTGTTAGAGGGATCAGATGAGATAAGGTCTATGAATCACTTAGTTCAGCCCCTGGTGCACAGCAAGCCAAGGGTGACTACCGTCATCATTAATAACAAAGCAAGGACACCCCTCCTGGGTCCCCAGCCTCTGGGCAGAGAAAAGTGCCCCAAAACTGAAACTGAAATGGAGGCTCCATTTCACAGGCAGGGCCTAGGGTCACCCCCAAACAGCCTCAATCTGCCCCGTCCCTGCTCAGGCCACCTGGCCCAAGCCTGGGTGAATACATCATCCTTCACAGGCCTGGGGTGGGGGGCCCTCCCCAGGAACCGCATGCTGCCCCAGGGGCCTGTGGCACTCACCGAGAAGGTGGTCTTGGTGACATCCATGCTGTTGTGGGAGATGCCCCCACTGAGGCTGCCAGGGATGCCTCCACTGTGCTGCTTCTTCTGGCTGCTCACCATGGTCTCCATGGAGTGGCTACGCACACGGATGGCTCTCTATGGGGAGAAGAGACAGGGACCTGAGAGTTGGAGCCCTGCCCACCGGATGCCCCTGCCCTCCTGGTGGGGTCTGTGGACAGAGCCCTCAGCTTGTGCACACTTGTGCACACTCAGGCCACTCAGGGCCACCAAAGAGCAAAGGGCACATTGGCAAACAGTGAAGGGTCCAGGAGGGGACACCCAGGATGATCAGGGGCTTGTCACAGCGTGGCACAGACAGGAACAGGTAAAATCAAGGTCGTTAAGCCTTTGACAGGGACGGGCCTGGGAGGTGACAATGCTCCCTCAGACCACTCGGCAGGTCTATGCTGTTCTGGAACCAGAACCAAGAGAAGTGGCCATAGTGAGGACAGCTGGTTAACACAGAGGGAGCACTCCCACAGGCCCTGGGTCTTTTAGTGTTGCCCTAATTTTAGGAACACGTCTTGTTTCCCTAGCCAACTTGGACACTTCTTAGAGGCAGAGGTCAGGTCTGACACTTCTCTGACTCCTCCCCTGTAATTCTCCTGGTTCTGGCACAGGGACGGGCACACAGGAAGCACACAAACAGAAGAGTTGCCATGTTTATTGGGGACTTATGATGCGCTAGGCTCTCTAAGAGCTTTAGATGTATCCTCCCGACAAGCCCACCGTGTGGATGCCCTCCATTCCATTTCACAGGTAAGGCTCAGAGAGGCTCAGTGACCCGACCAGGAGCACCCAGCTAATAGGTAGTAGGACAGAGGGCCTAGATATAAACCCCAACATACGCCAAGATACACAAATGGAGATATGATGAGTTATGCACATAAAAATGCCATCCCTGGCATATTCCTCAGTGCAGAGCCACTGTCTGGTCCAACTTCCCCTCTTCCTCCACGGGACAAGGGCGTATCATGATCAGTCTAAGGTGGTCACATAACCTATCCCCTTGCCGGTGGGGCATGAGGGGTGTCTGATGGGAGCTGTGGGGAAAGGTCTCCTCAAGGACTCTGGGCAGCTCCATCGGTTAAGCGTCTGACTTCGGCTCAGGTCATGATCTCACAGTTTGTGAGTCCAAGCCCCGCGTCTGTGCTGACAGCCCAGAGACTGGAGCCTGCTTTGAATCCTGTGTCTCCCTCTCTCTCTGCCCCTCCCCTGCTCGTGCTCTGCGTTTCTCTGTCTCTCAAAAATAAACAAACATTGAAAAAAAAATTTTTTTTAAAGGATTTCCAAAAGAGATGTGACATTCTGCACCTGAAACTGCCATAGCCACCTTGGGGCCATGAGAGACCAAGCCTGCAGGACGAAGCCAACAAGCCGGGATAACAGATGCCAAGGACCACGCTGAGCCATGAGTCCCCGCAAGAGCCCTTGCTAAGTGGGCTCGTGGGTTTTCCTTACTGTGAGAGCAGGCTGAGGTCCTCAGAAACTTAGCTTCAGAAAACTGACTTAGAAGGACAAAGGCATGGATGCAGGAAGCCGATTCAGGAAAGACAGCCATTGGCAAACACGAATGCTCTGGAGACGAACCATTTCTGCAAATGAGGCACAGAGCCCACCAGACTCTTACCCCTGATGTCATCTAGCCTCTCCTGTGTGAGTCAAAGACACTGCCTGAGGGACATCATCTCTCTCTCCCTTTCTAGACCACAGAACAGAATCGCCTAGCAACTGTTTCCAGCCAGTACATTCTATTCATTCCATCGCCCAAAGACAACATTAAGTCACACGCCCTCTGGAAAACCGAGGCCAGGAATGGTGTGGCACCACACTGAGGTGTCTCTGGATAAACAGCAAACCTCCCTAAGTGAGTCAAGTGCTCCATAAATCTCAGCATCATGACATCCCGCTGGGGCCCCTGTGGGTCTGCCGCCACCGCCACCGTCATCAACGACGATGTGTCAGCTAATCGTGTATGTTCTGATGCCCTCCTCACGGGTCTCTTTCCAAGAAAGATTTGATGTGGTTTTATGGGATCTGGTCTACTGGGCTTCGTGTACATGAACTCGCTGGATCCCTACAACTCTGAGATGCAGACAGGACAGGCACTGATAGGAAAGGTCCCAAAAGGCAAACGATCACCCAAGGTCGCTGCAGGTGGGAGATGGAGTGGGAACCCAAATCCAGGACCCTGGGCTCCAGATGAAAGGGTTCCGGTCTCCCAAAGAGCTGTCCAGATTGAACATATAATGGAACTGGTTGATGGACTAACGGTGATCAGAAACCAAGGGCTTTCGACTCTCTTCAAAAAAAGTCTCCAAGGTCGATGTCAGGAAAGACGTTTTCTCCTCAAATGCCCTTGGTGCCGCTGTCTGAGTCCGCAAGATAAATCTGAGGAGACAATGGGCTGACAGGGAACCCCAGGGATGTGCAGGGTGGCCATCTGCTGCTTGAAGCTAACAGAAAGAGGTCTGAATCCTGGTCTTCCCAACACAGTGTATGAACCTCTCTGACACATGGCCTCCTCGTCTCGTCCGCACAACGTGGTGACGGTCCTGCGTGGGGAGGACGTGAGACCGTGGGTGCCCAATACCCGGTGTGCAACCTGCTCTCTCAGGCCCAGCTCTCCTTCCCCGCTCTTGGGGACGGAAGGTCAGAGACATGACGGTTGCCCTAAAGCCTTAAAACAAAGCTGGATTTGGACAAAATCATCCAGTGACGTGGTCTGAAGTGTTTTACGTTTCAATCTGATGTGGAGCTGGAAGCACAGCCTTCCCAAACCGGGGAGGAAGGAGAGCGAGGAAAGGGTAGAGAAGAGAAAAGACAGTCTCCCCCTCCGCGTGCATCCTCCCAGGGACAGGCTGCTCGCTGCTTTCAGCACTGCCTACTCCAGTGGCGGACAGCCCGACCCTTGGAAAGGCCTTCTGTGCACCGAGCTGGCATCTTACTCGTTCTTCAATCTCAGACCAGGCTGTTCCATATTTCACACAACCGTCCCTCAACTGTCTGAGGACACGAGTGCCCTCAGAGAGTGCTCTCCTCCCGGCTAACCACTGCCGGTTCCAGGGTCCCTCCTCACGGTCTCCCAGCCCTCAGCTCACCTCACGGCTTACTTTTGAACAAGCTCTCCCTTCGTGGGGGAGGGGAGGTGGTGGCACTTTCTCTCTATCTGCTTATGTCGCTTCATTTAGGCAGGGGACTGAGCTACCAGTTAGTGTTATACACGGAGCAAGTCTCTTCTGGGCCAACCACAAGCCTTGCTTCCTTAGGGGTTTGTGCTTCCTCGTGATTCTAAATGGGATTTGCGAGTTGTTTCGCTTCAACAAACTTAGGGGACACGAGGCAGAGACATGAGCGCTAAGGCGGACGTGCCTAGCTGCACAAGGCAAGCAACAAAGGGAGGGGTGCTTGGAGAGAAAGATGCTAACCGCTTGCCTCCTGAGACACTCCTCATCAGGAGGTACACTGAGGACTGGAATGGGGTGTTCTGTCCTTCTAGCAGGGCAAATAAAGGATGCAGGTTGACAAGAGAAGGAAATACCCCTCCCCCCTCCATAGACCGGAGCTCCAATCCACGAACACCCGGGCTGCCCCTGCTTGCGGGTACTCTGCCTGGGAAATTGCAGCCTCCTGCCCTTCTCCTGCCACTAGGGGTCATACGTATCACACCAGTGCATTAACTATCACCACCTCTCAAAGGCTGGAGAAAGCAGCTGTCCCTGCTTGGGTGGTCCCCATTCTGCCACTGGACCCTCTCCTCTCTGGTCCTCCATTCTCCCTTCTGCACGACAAGGTTAATGGGTGGTTGGGCCAGCTCAATGTTTCTCAAAATGTGGCTTACGTGTATTTTGTGTACATATCACGTAGCTACATCAAGGAGTGCTACTTTTTTTTTCTTTTTTTAAGTTTTATTTATTTTGAGAGGGGCACAGAGGGCCCCCAGGCGGGGCTCGCTCTCACGAACCGCGACACCGTGACCCGAGCCAAAATCAAGAGTTGGATGCTTAACCAACTGAGCCACCCAGGTCCCTCCGAGGAGCGTTACTTTTTCTTTTCATTTCATTACAGACCAATAATAGCTTCATCAACAGCTGGCAGTGGCTGAGAATGGCATTTGGAAACAATGGTCCAGAGATCAATATTTTTGGAAGCTGAGTAATGTACAGCTCTTTCATTTTTATTCATTTTTAATGCTACTCTTTTTTTTTTTAAGTTTATTTATTTTGAGAGAGAGAGCGCACACATGAGCTGGGAAGGAGCAGAGAGAGAGGGAGAGCGAGAATCCAAAGCAGGCTCTGCATGGTCAGCACAGAGCCTAACATGGGGCTTGCTCTAAGGAACCATGAGATCATGACCTGAGCCGAAATCAAGAATTGGACACTTAACCCCCAGGCGTCCCACAGCTCTTTTATAAAGAAAAATATTCTTGCAAGACCCAGAATACATCCACAGACCCCCACAGCAGTGGTTCCACGGACCGCATATACAATATGCTTTCTTATTCCACAGAAATGTCTTTTAATTGAGAGTTTCGCTGCAAAAGTTTGGTCTCTATAATTGGAAATATGTATATTTTTAGGTTATCATCTAAGTGAAAATGCAAAATTTTTAAGTGTTTGTAGAACTGGCAGATTCCTGAGACTATCTCTCAGCACTCAGTTTGAGAAGCAGGTCTGGACATCCATAAACCAACTGTTCTGTTTCTCATGGAAGAAAAGCCTGAAGTACAGCCAGTGGGACCGAGGTAAGAAGAGAGAACTATTCTACGTGGTGTGAGGTGCCAGGCAGCATGACCTAGGGCAGCGATGGGTCTGCTTCTCTGCAGAGGGACAGAGGGCCACTGCTCTGTAGGGGGGTGGAAGGGAGAATGGTCCCGAGAGGCAAGGGGATGGATGGTTGAGATTGCTTTTAGCCCTGAGAATTCTCAACTGTCTCCACACGAGATGAGACCTTTGACCAGAAGGAGATAAAACACACAACTTTTCTTTCTGGGATCATTTTGTGCACCACTTCTTTCCAGAGGCGCAAGTGAGGAACTCCATGAGGAATGCCAATAATTCTGATGCCACAGCACCACCCCAGGAGTGCATGAAGAAACAGCACAACGACGAGAGGTGGTTTCCCGAGCTGGGTCAGACCGTGGGCCTGGCCCAGACATCACAAACCTCCAGGCCGCTGGGCTCCGTGCTGCTCCTGGCTGGCCCCCAGCTCCAGCCTCCACAGCCTGGGAGATAAGAGGATAATGGTGGCAGGAACAGAGTAAAAGAGCTCCTGTTCCCAACTCAGGGTTTAAAAAAAGTTCATCATAATGGTCAGAGCTCTGAAGGCTCACTCTGTGTGACCGATCGTGACAACCCCTCCCATACCCCATAAGCGCTGCCTCCGGGACGGGCATGGAAGCAGAACGCACAAGCAGATGTCTCCAGCCCACAGGTGGAAGGATTAAGGGTTGAAAAGAAAAAGATCCTGGACTACTGGATCAAAGATGAGTAGTTGTTAAAATCTTGAAGCCTCCTCTCTGTGGGAAACCTCTTCAGTCAGCCCCACTAGAGTCGAACACAGATCAACTGCTACTCCTCCAGAGGCAGGTGACTGGGCAAGCGGCCTGGAGCCACCCTCCTTTAGACCCACAACCTGCATGTAGCTGCTGGACCATTTTATCCAAAGGCACCATGGGCAGTGTGCACAGTCTACGAGCTTTTCCAGGTTATAAAAACAGTTGAAACTTGAAAAACCCGACTGTGGGCTTCAAAATACAGAAAGAAACTTGCAAAACAAACGCTTCATTAAAATCTACAAAATATCACATCATGTTAGCTAGTCACCTGCAGCTTAAGCCATACACAAATTACATTTTACTGCGGGATGTGGGAGCATTGTGATGTGCTCGATACGATGAAGGGGCAGTGCTACAAAAGTTTTCCTATTTCCTGGGTTTCACATTCCCCCTTCTCTTGCCGGGCTAGCCGACCTAGCTCCCTCTTTCCTCCCCTGCCCCCCTTCTCCCTCAAGCCCCTCTGCTCTTGATCTCCAGTTTCTCCTATTTCACCCTGGCTGCTGCTGTCCATCAGGCCTGAAACAGATGCCCCAGGAATCTCCCAACAGCCTGGACAAGCAGCTCAGCTCCCACCCACCCCCCCCCCCCGCCCCCCGCCCCTGGGAGGAATCTCGGCAGCTGCCTCGACTAGGGCCAGCGGAGCCATGCCCTGCTCTCTGCGGCCCCGCCAGGCCGCCAGGGACAGACCCCAGGCTTGCCCAGGCCAGGCTGGCGTGGGTGGAATCCTAACCGAGTCTGGAACCAGAGGCAGCATCATGTAGAACACGGGCTCTGCGATCCAGCAGACTCAACTCAACACTCGGATTCGAATTACTTTGTCTCTTTGAGCCTTCATTTCCTCACACGAAAAATTACACCCACAATTAATAAAACTGGAAATGAGTTATTATCCCCATCATAACAGCCTTCCTCACAGGGCACAGAGGGCACTTGTGAGGCTTTAGATGGGTTGGCGCACAGTAACTTTTCACCTTACGCAGCAATAATAGCTAACGCTTTCACCAAGCATTTACCATGTTCCAGGCAACGCGCACTCTCCACGTATTATTTCAGTGAATTCCTCCAGCAACTCCAGAGGTCCGATTGATCATCCGTGTGTCGTTGAGAACACTGAAGCTCAGGGACTTTAAAGACTGTGCCCACGATCACACCGAGCTGGGATTCTAACGCAGGCAGGGCTCACCCTGACCCCACACATACTGCCCCCAAAACGGCAGCTCGACAAGTCATTCTGCAACAGGCAATCCGGCAGAATGTTGTTAACCTAAGAACCAGAAAGGCTGAGTTTGTTTCTCTACCTCTAAGTAGGTGTAAGGTTTTGAGCAGTCCTGCGGCCCCTCTCGCCTGTGCCCTCACGCGTGAGTAGGAATAACAAGACTCGTTCTGTTGACTACACACGAATACAGCCAGGGTCAAGCTAGATGCTGGACGTAAGAGCTGTGTGGACCAAAAACGCTCAGTAAACATGTGATGATAAGCCTCCTGTATCTCACACTAGCTCAGTGGCTGCCCGAGCTCTACTTGAATACTTCCAGGGACAGCGAGCTCACTACTTCTTTTAGCAGCTCGTTCTCGTTAGAAAGTTCTTCCTTTTGCAAAGTCCCCAGAGATTTACTTGCCTGTAACTCCGTCCCACCAGCCCTGGCCGGGTCCTCCAACGCCCTGCCAGGTGGACCATCGCAGTACCACACACTGGCTGTTACAGACCCCTAAGGCTTGTCCTGGCTCTTATCATCCTTTCCTGGACTCCTCATCCCGCCACAGAAGGAGGAAGTTGAAGGCAGTAATGTTCCTGGTTTGTGCTGGCTCCTCTCCTGCTGCCTGCTGACAACTCTTTCCCTGTCCCTGTTTCTCAGACTCCTGGGCCAGGAGGAGACAAAATCCGAATCAAGGAAGGATGCAGAAGACGCCAGAGACACTGCTGGCTGCTCTGCCCGCTCACACTTCCCAATGCCCCTGCCCTCTACCAACACTGCAATCCTGGCACTTGGGCTCCGGGGTCAGGACCCCAAAGACCTTGGACCCCTTCCTTTGTTTGCCCCACCCTCACCTCCACCATACACAATCCCCAGCCGCTCCTGTGCCTGTACCTTAAAAGACTCCAAGAATCCCCCATGGCCCCCATTCTCAAACTTGTCCTCTTCTGGGCCCAGTCCCAGCATGGCCTGTGTGTGGGTGTGAAGCTCATCATGAAGGTTGTCCAGAAGGGCGGCCCTCGTCCGGTCCTAGAAGAAAAGAGGGTGGGGACGATGGAGCTGGCACCGAGGACAGAGACGCGCCCTCTCCCCAGGGCTCCAGACACCTGACTGCCAGCATCCCAGTTAACAGTGTGGACCTCAGGCCTGGCTAGGCTCCGTGCTCACAAGTACTGCAGTCAATACCAAAGCTCTGTGGCTGGCCTCTGCTCTCTTCCCCTGCCCCTTCTCCTCGAGCCATCCCACAGCTCTACCCTGCCGAGTCCCAGATCAGATCTCTGCCTCCAGCTCCACAGCCGCGTACCCAACTGCCCTTCTCCATCCGGACAGTGCACCAGGGCCGTGGATACAACCTCCAGGGGGCGCCGTGCACGCGTACCAGGACTAGCCCTTGCAGCAACCCTTGCAGACACTTCCAGGTCAGCAGGTCCTAAAAGACCTCATTCCAATGATCCCCAGGTAGGTGAAGAGCCCAGGCCAAAGGCCCAAGAGCCGCCTTGGAATTCCACTTCGTCCCACCCAAATACAGGACTCCATCAAGTCCTCCCAACCCTGCCCCCAAACCATTTCCTCCTGTGGCCAGTGCAAGCAAGCTGTCACCATGTGTACTGGATGGACTCCTGTAATAGCTGACTTGCCACCCTTCCTGCCCTCCTCCCTGGCAACCTGCCCTTCTTGTCACATCAGGGTCATCTTCTAATATGCAAAGCAAACCATCACTCTCCTAAGTATTGTATTAGTACCTCATCACCTCTAAAGTGCAAAGCCCTTCCTGACCTGACCCAACCAACCTCTCCAGCTGAGTATCCACCCCCACACGAGTCCTTCTCTCAGGCCATGTCAAACCCTCTGGGGCTCCCTCAAAAGTCATGCTCTGATCTGCCCGGCCTTTGCTCACGCTATTTCCCATGCCTAGAATAACCCTCCTCAAACTTTCCTCCTGGCAGAAGCCTTGTCAGATACCCAGATTCAGCAGGTCAAGGGCCACCTCCTCCAAGAAGCCTTCCCTGAACACGTCCCAGTTCTGCATGGGCAGAAGCAGTCACAGCCCCTGTGCTGGCCTCCATCACGGCCCAGTGTGGACACTATATCATACCTGTCTCTTAAGCAATGGCCCCTTCCCACCAGCCCAAAAGCTCCATAAGGCAGAAACTATGTCTCACCCCGGTATCACGGGGAATAGAACAGAGCCTGCCACACAGTAGGTGCTCAATAAATGACTGGTGCATGGTTGGTTAGACCTGAAGTTCGCATGAAGTTTCCACAAGAGGAAATAGTTCCTAAATCAACGCAGGACTGAAGGCTTAGAGGGGCAAACGCAGTGCCCCGCACCTTGAGCAGCCCCCAGGAGAAGACCCCCGGGACGGGCCGGCTGAAAGCAGCCAGGAAGGCAGGAGGAAGACTTCCAGAAACAGTGCTCTCACCTCCAGCTTTGCAAACTTGTCCGACTTGCAGCAAGCGTTCTCTGCGTTGGTGAGCTTGGTGAGCAGAAATTCCCTGAACTCCGGGCCCTGGAACAGACATGAAGCTCTGGGATTCTCTCAGCCTCAGCTGTTGCTGAAAGGGCTTTCAGCCACAGCAACAGGTAAGCAGAACAGAGGGTCCGAGGAGAGTCCCTAAAAGGCCTCCTTCTGACATTCAGTCATTTTCTAGCCCAGGCCAGGCCCACCTAAGATGCCAATGTGGAAACCGGCTCTCCTGGTCCCAGGAAATCAACCCCTTGCCCCAGCGTTTCCATGACTGAAAGCAATTCTTGTCCAAGGCTTCTGGGACTGAGGCATAGGTACAAAAATGTTTCTTCTAGCAGAAAAGCAAAGCCAGCGTCAAACACTGTGAGAAGAGGCACTGTACTAGGCCAGGCTGGCGGCACCAGGAGAGGAGGGGAGAGACCCCAAGTAAGGAGTTTCTCCCAAGCCTGCCTAAGGTGCTTCTAACGTCCCCAGCCCAGATCCGGCCCCACTCCAGCCACGGCCACTCAGATGTTGAAACCTAGAGCCTGAGATAAGAGAAGAGCAGAAAGGGGTTTCTTACCTTCTGGAAAACAGGAGGGCTGGGCAGAGGTGGGCCAAAGGCGGGCACATCTTCCCGTGCAGTGACTGACACCTGAAACAGAGTCTTGGTGTGGGCCAGGAGGGAAGAGATCCAAGCTGAGGAGGATAATGCATTCCAAGCCCTGGCCCTAGGAAAGCCCACCACCCAGAGCAGTCCTCTGCCCTCCCCTCCCCAGAACTCAAATCCAACACTCCCATGAGCCATCACCAGCATGGCCCAAGTCGTTATTCCTAGAAGTGGGGCCGGCTGCACAGAGCCATCCACATGCTCTCATCTACATTCCTGGAGGCCAGAAACAAGTTTGGCAAGATTACCAGACAGGACTGAGGAGTAGCCTGGGACTCCGCTTCTAACGCAGTACAAGTGCCCAGGAGGACTTATCTCGTTGCCTCATTTGAATGGATATTAATCCCACGGAGAAGACAAAGTGAGAACTGTTAACCCTGTCTTACTGATGGGGACACAGATGCCCAGAGACTGGGAGCCATCTCCCCTCAGGCACACAGGTGATTAGCCACACAGAGGACCAGGGAATCCAGACCTCCTGGTCCTGCTCTGTGGTCCTTTTCCCACAACACTGACTCCCAAACCTGAATCACTTCAAGTGTTTAAAAAATAAATACCGATTGCATGGGCTCCACCCCAAACTTACTGAATCACAAGCACTGGGGCGGAGCCAGGAATCCGCAACTGTTAAACACTCCACAAAGCTTTCGTGCGGTTGGTGGACTAGTGTTTGGGAGCCCTGGCCCCACCACAGGGTTAGAAGTCTGTCTGGGTGAGCCCTGAACCAACAGAGTGCCAGGGCCCAGGCTGGGAATTGTGGGTAGGGGGACATTACGGTGCTCTTGCACAGGGTGCCCCAGGCTCTGGGTGTGGTGTCCACTTCCGGCCAGCCTGGGGAGGCAGGAACTAGGAGTGAAAGCACCCAGGCGCTCTGCCTAGGGGTGTCCCAGCCTCGGGACAGGCCCAGCACATCCAGATGCCCTCCCTGCGTGGATGTGCCCTGGTTTCACCTGCTCTCAGCCCGAAGGCTGCAGGCCTCTCTAGAGACTCTGCCCTCTCCCTTTCCCAGACTGCCGCTGGCGTGAGCCTGGCCCTGGCGTGCTGCCAGCCTCCCTGGCGTATGAAGCAGGGCAGATGCAGAGAGTCTGCCAGACCGGGTGAGCAGGCAGCTCAGAGCCAGGCCAAGGGAAGGCCCTGCCAGGGTCTGGAAGGAAACAGCAGGAGAGAGCTGGTCAGTACTGTTTTCTCTCCCCAAGCTCAAGGCCGTCTGCGTGCCCAGAATTAGGAAATGGTGTGTGTTCAGCTGACATGATCTCTGGCTGGTTCCAGCTGCCAAACACAGTCCCCCACCACCACCCACTGTGCACAGGAACTGAGGTGGGGGGGGGGGGTAGGCCAGAGGTCAGGCCCTCCGCCCTCTTCCCACCCCTATGGCCCTCCTTCTCAGGCTTGCTCTAGAGTGGTCTGTGCTGACTGGGTAAGGCGCTTCAGACATGCTCTTCAACCTGCCGAGTCTCTTGGTCAGATAAGCCCACCACAGCAGCCATGTCAGAAAAGCAGGGGACAGGATCCTTCCGGGTGATGCATCTTCTATCCCCACTGTGTTCCCTCTCCTGACCCCTTTTCCAACAAAGTGCCCGGGGCTTTGCTGTTCCCTCTTCTTGAGGACAGGTGGGTTGCTGGGCCGAAAGCAGAAGCTGCCAGAACACGGCCCCACCTTCTCAGTTTCTAAATTCAGTGTGGGCCTCCCAGCAGGGGGCAGGGCAGGGCTGAGAAAGAGGTGCAGGTACTGTGGGGAAGAGAATTTTCGAGGCTGGAAAGAGGAGGCTTGGAGCATGTGAGTTCAAGGATACACCAGGGAGGCGGGGAGCCTCCAAGGGCTCCCACCTTGACATGCATGGCCAAGTGTGGCCTGGGAGCCTTGGGGAACCGTGGAAGGCTGCCCAGGCACCAGATCAGCAGTGAGGGGAAGGGGGTACACAGGCAGCACGCCTCCCCACTGGGGTGCTTCCCATAGGATTCCTGAGACCTCTGCTGGGCTTCAGGAATCAGGGGCAGGGTGACCTGAGACAGGAAGAGGAGGGAGTTCTAGTAACGGTTCAGCTGGAGTTCCCTTCCATCCGGGCAGGACAGGGACAAAATTCCCGTCTGAAAAATCATTTGACATCACCTTTCATGCACCCCTGAGTTTTGGAGCCAAGTTCCCACCTGCTCTGACGGCTCAGTGGTGAAGACCACTGGCAGACCTGGACACACTCCAGCTCCCCACCTCCGGGCTCTGTGGCCTCCAGCCTTAAGTGGCTTAGGCTCTCAGCCTCAATTTCCTTCCTGTAAAATAGGGCTAACAAGAGACCCTGCCTGACCAGGGGCTCGTGAAGGTTCAAGCAGGCTGTGCTTCTAAGGGCCTAGCACAGTGCCTGGTGCAGAGCAAGCACCCAGTATGGGGTAACCTGTTACCTGGGGCTTTGTTTTTTTACTTCCCCTGCTGACCTGCACCTAAGAAAAGACACTTGAAATACTAGAGAGTTCCCCTCAACCATTTCCTTCTCCCTCCCTCCCTCTCTCTCTCTCTCTCACACACACACACACACACAACCCCTCTTCCTCAACTCCCCCGACCCCTGACTCCGCTTCCCCTCCCACAGCATGTCAGGGCGGGAAGGAACTCAGAGCTGGTCTAGTCCAACTTCCTCATTTCACACAGATGGAAGCTGAGGTCCAGAGAGGGAAGGAACCAGCTCAAGGTCATGCAGCAGTCAGAGGCAGAGCCGGGACCAGAACCATCAGCTCCTGAGCCTCTCGGTCTGGGGGGCTTTCCTGCACCTTCCCACCCCTGTCCTTCCCTCTATTTCCTTTTCTTTCCTGTTCATCCTCCCCAGTGGAGGCCTCCTGGGACACTGTTCAGCCCCTGGGGATATCTCACCCTCCTTTGCCATAGCCCCTAAGTCTGCAGAGGTCAGTGAAAGTCCCATTTCACCCTGGACCCTCTGAGGAATCTGACCAGGTCCTCCCGGGTCTTCTCATCACCTGGGGTGCTGCTGGGAATATGAATGGACAGAGCTCTGGGGAGGATGTTGGAAGGCTGGCCTCCCTCCCCACGCCCTGCATCCCCAGCCCCATTCACAGGTCTGCCTTCAAGCCTGGATGTTTGCCCGGCAGGTGGACCACACAGTCCCAAAGCCTGGGGACAGAGCACGGCTCTCCCTGTGGGTCCTGCTTCTCTGCTTACTGCCACCCTCTCTGAGGACACTGCTTCTCCCTGGACCATGGGCTTTGGCTGAGAAGCCTTGGTAAAGACTTCAGGCATCAAAGCTGGAGGTGGGGGGGAGGGGAGTGGTGTTTTTTTGGATCTCTGCATTTTCCCACCCCACTAAGCTCTTGAGAAAGTGGAGAAGCCAGTTAGCTGAGTTCCATTTCCTATCAGGAGCTAAAAACAAATACTAAACCTCCACGAGAGGCCTCTTCTGCCAGCAGAGGCCCAGCAGACAAGCCACACGTTCGCACATGACTGCCTGGCAGTGTCTGGGAGCCCTCCTACCACACAGCTTTACCTCGAGGATCCTACCCAACGGCTCTCTGCCTCACTGGCTGTGAAGAGAGTCAGTTGGCTGTCTGAGTGGCCCAGTGGCTGAACTGCACTCACTGGCCCTCTCCCCCTTCCCTATAGGTCACTTCCACGTGTCCCACCCCCAGCACACAGGGGGCACTGAAAGAATAAACTTGCTTCCATCAACAAATCAAACAGCTGTTTGAAGGGAATGCCCATTTTGGTGTTAAGAAGGTGATCCTCCAAGGAAATGCCCAAAACATGGCTTCTGCAACTTTTCAGCCGAAAAGCTGAAAATGCTCAATGACGGAGAAGCATGGACATCAACATGAACATGGGGACAGAAGAGTCAGCTTTCCTCGTAGGAGACAGTGTGGGGTTTTGTTTGTAGTCTCATATCTGCTTTTAAAGTTGATGTGCATTTTGCACTCAAATATGTGGGTTTCTACTGATGTAATAATTATACGACATCATTTTCCTTTCCAGAATCTTCAAGCAAAGTTGATACTTCATGAAGATGGCCATGAAACACTTGGGCTTTGTAAGCCCTAGGAACCAGCACTGGCCTAAGCTATTACACAGTTACTCCATTTTCAGATCATTCCAAGTTCCCATTGGCAACGACAGGCTCATTTCCCTCTCCCTTAGAACCGTGGTTCCTAACACTTCTGGGGAGCAGGGAGCCCTCTGAGAATCTGACCTTTGATCTCTCTCCCCCTAATATGCAAAGAAGCACATGAACGCAACATCTTGCACATAAGCATTCTGCGTATATCCACAAGAGGTTCAAAGACTAACATCCACCTTAAAGACCCTGCCTCAGTCTATCTCCCTTGGAGCCCACAGCCCCCAGCACCGGTGAGATAGAAACTGTTGCCCAAGAGGTTAGAATTGTTTCTCATGGAGAAGGGGAGGGGAGCGGAGGGCTGGCGGCACAGCCATCGGCAACGGGCAGGGTGAGGGCTGCCAGGGCCTCCCTGCATCGGGGAGGACACTGAGCCAACCTGGAAGACCACTTATCGATCTGGAGGCTTAGATTCAGACTTAGACTCAGGTGCTTGCAACCCCCCCTCCCTGGGAGTCTTCAAATTAAGACCAATGGTTTATTCTAGAACAGCTAAACAAGAAGAGCCCACCCCATGGCCAGGGTCTGCCGGACCCCCTGCTCTCCACCGCTGTCACCATAAACATTTCTCCTTTCCTTTCTTCCCCTTGTTACCACACCTCTTCCCTTCCCTTTCCTGATAGTCCTCCCCACCCTCCTCTCTTTTGTTCCTCTCCCCTGGCTCTGCCTTAGTCCAGCCAATGGCATTACCAGATTCCAAACAGAGGCACTGGGGGCTTCTCAACCCTTGAGTTGGATGCTACTGAACCTGGAAGCAGCCAGATGGAGGATATGACCTCATAAGGAAGGCCTCTTGGTTCCCAAATCACAGAAACCTAGGATTTCTAGAAAACTGATCATACCAACGCTAGGAGTACCATTTTGGAGAATGACCCGAGGAGCCACTGAGAACTAACGGTCCTTGATTTCACTAAATCCATAAGATGTGGTGAAGTGCCTGGGCCCACCACTTCCTCCAACGTTCTCCTCACCTTGTAGGATGGGGTCTCTGTGCCCGGATTCTCGACCTGCACAACAATGTAGGCATGTAAGAAGTTGGAGGCAATCATATCTGGGACAAACGGTGTGTTTTCTTCTTGGAAGATGATGGCCACAATGTCATTCCCAATGTGTCTCTTTCTCTGGAGCTAAACAGAAAAGTGTTCCATTGTTATAAGCCAGCAAGGAATATCCTGACAACAGGATAGATATATACAGGAAATTCCTCATTATTCTATCTTTATATATAAATCCTGAAACTCTGAGACCTACCTCTCCAGGGGCTTTTTTTTTCAATCTTTAGAAGCCACCAAAAAGAAAAACTGGGGGAGACACCTAAGATATTAGGTAGAGGCTAGCAAGCATATCTTACTGAGCTCCAAAGCATGCAGAGCCCTGACTTGGGGCTCGTGGAGGATGGTTAAAAGGTGAGGGACAACTCCCCCTAAGGTCAGGAACAAGGCAGGGATGTCTACTCTCGCCACTGTTATTCAGCATGGTATTGGAAGTCTTAGCCTCTGCAATCAGACAACACAAAGAAATAAAAGGCATCCAAATCGGCCAGGAGGAGGTCAAACTTTCACTCTTCACAGATGACATGATACTCTACATGGAAAACCCAAAAGATTCCACCAAAAAACTGCTGGAACTGATTCATAAATTCAGGAAAGTTGCAGGATATAAAATCAGTGCACAGAAATCGGCTGCATTTCTATACACCAACCATGAAGCGACAGAACGAGAAATCAAGGAATCGATCCCATTTACAGTTGCACCAAAAACCATAAAATACCTAGGAATAAATCTAACCAAAGAGGTAAAAAATCTATACACTGAAAACTATAGAAAGCTGATGAAAGAAATTGAAGAAGATACAAAGAAATGGAAGAAGATTCCATGCTCCTGGATGGGAAGAACAAATTTTACTAAAATGTCAATGGGGGCGCCTGGGTGGCGCAGTCGGTTAAGTGTCCGACTTCAGCCAGGTCACGATCTCGCGGTCCATGAGTTCAAGCCCTGCGTCAGGCTCTGGGCTGATGGCTCAGAGCCTGGAGCCTGTTTCCGATTCTGTGTCTCCCTCTCTCTCTGCCCCTCCCCCGTTCATGCTCTGTCTCTCTCTGTCCCAAAAATAAATAAATAAACGTTGAAAAAAAAAATAATAAAATGTCGATACTACCCAAAGCAATCTACATATTCAATGCGATCCTATCAAAGTAACACCAGCATTCTTCATAGAGCTAGAACAAATAATCCTAAAATTTGTATGGAACCAGAAAAGCCCCCGAATAGCCAAAGCAATCTTGAAAAAGAAAACCAAAGCAGGAGGCATCACAATCCCAGACTTCAAGCTATACTACAAAGCTGTAATCATCAAGACAGTATGGTACTGGCACAAGAACAGACACTCAGATCAATGGAACAGAATAGAGAACCCAGAAATGGACCCACAAACGTATGGCCAACTCATCTTTGACAAAGCGGGAAAGAATATCCAATGGAATAAAGACAGTCTCTTCAGCAAGTGGTGCTGGGAAAACTGGACAGCAACATGCAGAAGAATGAACCTGGACCACTTTCTTACACCATACACAAAAATAAACTCAAAGTGGATGAAAGACCTCAATGTAAGACAGGAAGCCATCAAAATCCTCAAGGAGAAAGCAGGCAAAAACCTCTTTGATCTTGTCTGCAGCAATTTCTTACTCAACACGTCTCCAGAGACAAGGGAAACAAAAGCAAAAATGAACTACTGGGACCTCATCAAAATAAAAAGCTTCTGCACAGCAAAGGAAACAATCAGCAAAACTAAAAGGCAACCGATAGAATGGGAGAAGATATTTGCAAATGACATATCAGATAAAGGGTTATATCCAAAATCTACAAAGAACTTATCAAACTCAACAGCCAAAAAAACAAATAATCCAGTGAAGAAATGGGCAAAAGACATGAATTAGACACTTCTCCAAAGAAGACATCCAGATGGCCAACAGGCACATGAAAAAATGCTCAATATCACTCATCATCAGGGAAATACAAATCAAAACCACAATGAGATACCACCTTACACCTGTCAGAATGGCTAACATTAACAACTCAGGCAACAACAGACGTTGGAGAGGATGTGGAGAAAGGGCAATACTTTTGCATTGTTGGTGGGAATGCGAACTGGTGCAACCACTCTGGAAAACAGTTTGGAGGTTCCTCAAAAAATTAAAAATAGAACTACCCTAGACCCAACAATTGCACTACTAGGTATTTATCAAAGGGATACAGGTGTGCTGTTTTGAAGGGACACATGCACTCCCATGTTTATAGCAGCACTATTAATAATAGCCAAAGTATGAAGAGAGCCCAAATGTCCATTGATGGATGAATGGATAAAGAAAATGTGGTATACACACACACACACACACACACACACACACACACACACATACACACACACAATGGAGTATTACTCAGCAATCAAAAAGAATGAAATCTTGCCATTTGCAACTATGTGGATGGAACTGGAGGGTATTATGCTCAGTAAAATTAGTCAGAGAAAGACAAAAATCATATGACTTCACTCATATGAGGACTTTAAGAGACAAAACAAATGAACACAAGGGAAGGGAAACAAAAATAATATAAAAACAGGGAGAGGGACAAAACAAAAGAGACTCATAAATATGGAGAACAAACTGAGGGTTGCTGGAGGGGTTGTGGGAGGGGGGATGGACTAAATGGGTAAGGGGCATTAAGGAATCTACTGAAATCATTGCTTCACTATATACTAATTTGGATATAAATTTTAAAAAATAAAAAAATAAATCAAAAAGAAAAAAAAAGGTGAGGGACGAGTTTTGCTGGTAAAGCTTGTAACTGATCCAGAAGACACACAAACTCAGATGAAGCTACCTGAGGACAGTAACAAAGGCACCAGCCAGCATGTGCTAAATCAGCTGCCACAGACGAAGTGTCCAACATTATGGAGGCAGAGAGGAGAATAAAATCAGAGGCCTTATGCTAATCTGAGAAGGCTTCCTGGAAGAGGAGGTGGGGGGAAGACAGTGCTTGACAGAAATGTGGATGAGCAGGGATTAGTGGACGGATCATTCTATAGCAGAGGGAAGGAGAGCCATGCTCAGAGAAGGAGGGCAACCTGGCTCGGCAGAGGTCATGGGCAAACAACCCTGATTCAGAGTCCCAAACTGTGCCAGGTGCTTTCACAGGTGATCTCAATCACTGAGCACCTGTGTGTGAGGACCATGCTGGGCTGTTCACACACGATTTCAACAGTTAGGGCCCTCCTGTACGCTAAGTTCTGGCTAGGCGCTTACCTACACATTTGTTCCTTTATTAAGCACTTACTGAAGGCAGGCCCTATGTTCCACATTGAATTTCTCATTTACTATAAACTGAACCCGTGCTGGGTACTTTTACACAAATTGCCTCACGTATTCCACCCACTGCCTCCCATTTCTTGGGAAGAGAAAATTAATACTTATTTAGTCCTTGCAGAAGGCTCTGTGTACTTCCCACTGAATACAGGTGAGACTGAAAGAGAGCCCCAGGCTGGGGCAGGGCGTGAGGAGGCCATGAGGGAACAGAGACGAAGGTAAAAATGTGGAGAGAAAACCTACTTTGGATTCAAAAGGAATCCTGCTCCCATTTGTTTCTGGAACATTCAGTGGTTATTTTAGAGCCAAATCACAGTCTCGTTTGCCAATTTCCCTTTTTCCTAAGAAGCCAGGCACTATGTTTACAGTATTACATCTGTGCTCCCTCCTCAGCTCCCTGCTCAGAAAGGAATGGGTCAGAGTCTGGTGAAGAGCCTACCTCCCTTTCTGATTTTCCTGGAGACTGAAAAGGCATAAAGAGTGGAAAGGGGCAGATGGTGCAACGGCCAGGCCTCGGCTGCTGGTCTCAGGGCCCATCAGAAGCCACAAATGAGAGAGAAGACGGGAAGACACTGGAGGCAGAAGTCTCACCCCGGTTCAGGTAAAGGCCGAATTCCTGCCCACAGGCAGGAGACGAGGCCGTGAGACTAGAAAGGCTGGAAGGCAGGGGGGTGTCTCAGGCAATGAGCACCTTGCCATCCATCACTGGGGCAGGAAGAAGGACAAACAGCCCAGTGGCCTACAGACTGGACAGCTGTCAGGAAGGTAGCCTGCCACAAGCCAGGCAGCATACTAAGCGCTATGCTCCGAACCTTCTGTGATGCCCGCAACAAGCCCCTGATTTAGGTGGTATCATCCCCGTTTTACAGCTGAGGACCACGAGGTCACCAGGTTACCCAGCTTGCCTGGAATCACACACCCCTAAGTGGCAGGGCTGGCGTCAAGCTGCTATCTGCAAACTCCATCGGGTACTGTTCACGAGCACCCTACTCGAGCAGGGCACTTGGGCTCTGCTCCCAGCTCCGCCCCTCATCAAGCAGGACATGGTCTTTTAACCACGCGGAGCTGCAGGTGCCCCACCGGTCAAAGTGGAACAACCAGGGGCCCTGTCCTCCCACAAGGCCTGCGGGAGATAACACGATGGAACAGACTTCCATGAGAACAGCTAAACAAGCCTCTGGATTAAGGAAATGGGGAGGGGACCGCAGTCCCTCAAGTATCTAAGACCAGAAGCAGGCTTTCACCTCACATGCCCCATGCTCCCGAAGCCCTCTGGAACCAGGTTACCTGCTGGGCGTCTCCCTCAGTAAACGGCAGCTTTGTGGAGACGTGAAACATGATCTCCCTGTCCCGGAATATCGTGTATACCGATTCCACCCCCGTCTGTCCGTGGGTCACATCCAGGCCGCCTCGGAAACTGTCAGGAAAACAGGGCAAGAGCACAGGGTGAGGACAAGTGGGCTTCTTGGTACAACCTCCCCTGAGGATATGGGGGGTAGGAGAATGAATGAGAAGACATGTGAGAGTGAGGGCACAGAGAGAATGATATGGGCATCGCAGGGAGCTCTGTGCTTCTGGGCAGACGAGTCCTAAAGTTTTAACTGTAAGTCAGTCTGTTATTGAAAACAAAGGCAGAACATCCATATGGTCACATAGGAAGGGAGGCTGCCCATCCACAATCCCAAGACAAATGTCATCCAGGTGCCAGTGGCCCTCAAGGCTGTGCATAAGCCTTTCTTCCCTGCAAGGCATGTCCAAAGTCTTCAGCACAGAGCCAGGGCAACCAGCCATCCTACTGGAAGCATCCAGAGTGAGCCTGAAGAGATGACAGATGCTGGATTCCTACCCAGCCAGGCCCCTGATGTGGTGACCCAGAAAAGCAGCACCCAACCTAGAGGTGTCCGAGGAGCCCCTCTCTGCTTATCTCCTCAAAGGCAGGAATGAAAAATACTAAGGAACTTATATCACCATATATTGTATGATTCCATTTATATAACAGCTTCCAGGAACTGCCCCTTCTTCCTTTACAGACATGTGGCTTCTAGCCATGGATCATATTCTTCAGCAAGGAGAGGAAGATGTAGGTTCCTTTAAGAAAATGAAATAAAACAGACCCTGGATGTCAGTCCCCACAAGCGCTGTAATACAAACCAGAAAATGTGCTCAGCCTGGCATGGAGGAAAGCTCACCAGGCCAGGAGTCCGGCTCTCCAGGTTCTAAACCTTCTTCGGCCACCAAGTCAGCACATGATCTTGGGCACACCATTTAATCTGTCTAGGTCTCAGTTTCCTTTCTCTATACAATAAGGGGACAGAAGTACATGATCTCTAGGGTCCTTCCTGGCTTTAATACACTTTATTTCATCTATTCTAAAATATTTTTGTAATGCTTGTTTACTTTTGAGACAGAGTGAGACAGAGCATGAGCGGAGGAGGGGCAGAGACAGAGAGGGAGACACGGAACGCAAAGCAGGCTCCAGGCTCCAAGCTGTTAGCGCAGAGCCCGACGCGGGGCTTGAACCCACAAAGCACAGGATCATGACCTGAGCTGAAGTCGGACGCTTAATCGACTGAACCACCCAGGCACCCCTATTTCGTCTATTCTAAAGCACACATTTTTTCATATTTTAACATCTCTGAAAATCAGGATGCATCTTGCAATGATGGCATCTCAGAGTCAATGGAAGGTGGCATAAAAAATGCTTCACACGCTGTTATCCATTTTAATCCCTTAACAACCTGGTGGGGTCAGTACTATCTTTATGTCCCTTTTACAGATGAGGAAACCGAGGCTTCTGGAGGTTATTAGCTTATTCAAAGTCAATAAAGTCAATTCAGAGCCAATAAGTGGTGGAGGTGGGATTTTAACTCATGTGTGATTGACTCCAGATGGCAGTGATGACCTTGCAGGGGGAGTAAGACAGAGGAAGAGGGGCGAGAAGAAGATGGAAGAGGAGGAGAGAAGGGGGTGGAGGAAAAAAGTGATTACTGAACACCTGCTACACACCGGGCCCAGAGCTGGGTGCTTTCACACATGTTAGAGGAGATCCTGTTAATTTGGCTGCTGACGTGGGGAATTCTTGGGGCTCAGCCATGTGCCAGCCACGAAGCATAGAACAGGAGGGCCAGGCCTGAAGGCCCTTCTCAAACGTTGCCTTTGTCAAGGAAGATCAAGGGCCAGAGTTTTCCAAGCAATAGCCCCAGTATTCTTTCTGTCCACTTGCAGAACCAGAGACGGTTGCATGGAGTCTTGCCAGGGAGATTACCGTATTTCTACCAACTCTTAATTATCCAACCTTTTTAAACATTATCTGAAATGGGCCACTTCTCCCCAAATTACACAGGGCCCTCTTTCCTGAGGCTCATCAGGCCTCCAGAAGACCTGGCAGGTGAGTGACAGGGTAGGTGGATTCATTTCCCTCTTGGTCAGAGCCAAATGTAATTAGGAGGACAAATCTGAGGCTGGAGCTGTTTCATCATTTATCAGAAGGCCAATGTCAGTGCCTCTCAGACAACATGCCTTTCTGGATTATCCCCCACATCACCCGTTTCCTCAGGAATGCAGATGAGCGTTGATCACTCGCTGAAAAATAATCCCACGTTTCTAGTGTATGTTTTTACCTCTCACATACCCTCTGAGACTCAGCGGTCTCCCCTCTCCCTTCCTCTAAGGTGTCATCAGTGGAGGCAGAGCCATCACTTGGCCAAAACCCACCCTTTGAAGTCCTGCAGTGTGATCGTGTCCCCCAGCAGGTCCAAGAACTCCTTGAAAGCTGGGCTCTCCTCATTGTTCCCAAATAGCTCCTCCTCCAGGGTCTGAAAGAGAAACAGAATCAGCTGTAAGAGTTTAGAAAAGGCCTTCTTGATACCTCTGATGCTTCTTGATGCCAAAGGACAGAATGTGGCTGTCCAGCTACCTGGTCCTTTTCTTCCTTCCTCCCCATCCCCCCACATTCGCCAACAAGTGGGTCTGCTTGACTGGAGGAAGGACAAATAAAGGCTCAATCAACAGAGCTGGATTCTCGGGGCTGGTGGTTGACGTCTCTCTATTTCAACAAATGCTGCTGGTCAGTATAAAAGGCAACGCTGAAGCAAAGAATTCTTAGAGTTGATACCAAAAGCCAATCCGTAAGTTAAAAATTAATGGTTGGACTTCTAACAAAGGACTAGTATCTAGAATATACAAAGAACTCTCAAAACTCAGCAGTAATCAAAGTTATAGTGGGATACCACTTCACACCCACTGGATGGTTCTCATCAAAAAGAAAGACAAGAAATGTTGGCGAGGATATAGAAAAATCAGAAGCCTCATACACTGCTGGTGGGAATGTAACATGGTGCTCTCTCTCTGGAAAACAGTCGGGCAGTTCTTCAAAAAGCTAAGCATAGAGTTACCATATGGCCCAGCAATTCTACTCCTAAGAATATATCCAAGAAAAATGAAAACATAAGTCCACACAAAAACTTGTACATGGATGTTAATAGCAGCATTCTTCGTAATAGCCCAAAAGTGGGAACAACCAAAATGTCCATCGGTGGACAAACGGATATATGAAATGTGGTATGTCCATACAATAACACATAATTTTGTCAAAGGAGTGCAGTACTGGATGCAAAACATGGATGAACTCTGAAAACATGTTAAGCAAAAGAAACTAGACATAAAAGGCCTCATGTTATGATTCCATTTACATGAAGTGTCCAGAACAGGCAAATCCCTCGAGGCAGAAAGGAGCTTCGTGGTGAGAGGAGCTGGAGAGAATGGGGAAAGAGTGACTGCTAATGGGCATGGAGTTTCTCTGGGGATTAATGAAAATTTTCTGGAGTTAGATAGTGGTGATGGTTTCACAAGCGTGTGAATATACTCGAAACCACTTTATTGAGAATTCTCAAACCACTGTGAACGGTATTGTGAGTTATACCTCAGTAAAGCTGTTATAAAAAGTTTTTGAACAGTAAAATAATTAATAGTAATAACAATAATAATCCAATCAGGAAATGGTCAAAAGAGGGATGCCTAGCTGGCTCAGTTGGTAGAGCATGAGACTCTTGATCTCAGGGTTGTGAGTTTGAGTCCCATGTTAGGTGTAAAGATTACTCAAAAATAAAACCTTTATAGGGGCGCTTGGGTGGCTCAGTCAGTTAAGCCTCCAACTTCAGCTCAGGACACGATCTTGTGGTTCGTGGGTTGAAGCCCTGCGTTGGGCTCTGTGCCGACAGCTCAGAGCCTGGAACCTGCTTCGGATTCTGTGTCTCCCTCTCTCTCTGCTCTTCCCTCGCATGTGCTCTGTCTCTCTCTCTCAAAAATAAACATTAAAAAAATTTTTTTAAATAAAACCTTTATGAAAAAAAAAGAAAAAGAAAAAGAAAATGGTGAAAAGACGTAAACAGTCATTTCGCCCAAAGAGATATACACAGATGGCAAATAAGCACATGAAAAGATGTTCAACACCATTAGCCGCCATTAGGGAAATGCAAATTAAAACCATTATGAGATATCACTACACATCTATCAGAATGGCTAAAATTAAAAAATAGTAACAACACCAAATGCTGGTAAGGAGGTAGAGGAAAGGGATGACTCATACATTGCTGGTAGGAATGCAGACTGGAACCACCACTCTAGAAAACAGTTTGGCAGCTTCTTACAAAACTGAATGTGTAATCACCATATAACCCAGCATATGCTCCTAAGCATTACCCCAGAGAAATGAAAAATTTATGTTCACACAAAAACCTGTATACAAATGTTCATAGCAGCTTTATCCATAATAGCCTCAAACTGGAAAGCACCCAGCTATCCCTCAAAGGGTGAACAGTTAAACAGACTGTGGTATATTTATACCATGGAATACTATTCGGCCATGAAAAGAAATAAACACTATTGATACACTTAAGGATTTGGATGAATCTCACTGAGGGAAAAAAAGCCAATCCCCAAAGGTTATATATTATATGATTCCATTTATATAACATTTGTGAAATGACAAAGTTTTAGAAATTGGAGAATAGATTAGTGGTTGCCAGGGGTTGAGGACTGGAGGTTGGAAGGGATCATGGAGGCAAAAGGGGGGCTGGCAGGGTTATGAAGGGGTCACACAGGAATCCTGTATTGGTGGACTTCTCCTGTACCTTGACCGTGAAGCCTACACACATGATAAAATTATATACAACAGGGGCGCCTGGGTGGCTCAGGTGGTTAAGCATTCAACTTGGGCTCAGGTCATGATCTCACCTTCTGTGAGTTTGAATCCCGTGCCAGGCTCTATGCTGACAACTCAGAGCCTGGAGCCTGCTTCAGATTCTGTGTCTCCTTCTCTCTGCCCCTTCCCCACTCGCATGGTCTCTCTCTCTCTCTCCCTTCCTCTATCTCTCTCTCTCTCTCTCTCTCTCTCTCTCTCTCTCAAAAATAAATAAACATTAAAAAAATTATATACAACAAAATACACACACACACACACACACACACACACACACACACACCCCACAGATGGTCACACATAAAACTGTGGAAGTCTAGACAAGGTCTGAGGACTGTATCAATGTCAGTGTCCTGGCTGTAATATTACACTACAGTTTTATGAGACATTACCTTTGAGGAAAACTGAGCAGAGATACACAAGAGCTCTCTGTATTATTTCTTAGAACTGCATGTCAATCTACATATAGCTAGAAATTAAAAGTTTAATGATTTTTAAAAAATAGAAAGCAAAGCTACAAACAGTAGTAAAGCCCTGTACTTATGACAGGCATAAGACACCACATGGCCCTGCCTGACAGACAGGCTCTGCCCACCGTGGCGGGATCGGCAAACAGCTGACGTTCTGCAAACGTCCACGGACAGCAATGAACAGCTGCAGAGGATACGAGGAAACTCTAGTACACACAACCACTTCAAGGAGAAAGTCTCTAATAGGTGATCCTTCCACACCTCCTCAACACCTGCTTTATAACAAAAAAGAGCAGACCTCAGGTTCTATGCCCTCAATAAGCAACAGAATCTAGCTAGATTTTAATAACTCTGTTTTAACAATTCTGTATTTCTTTTTAGAACTACCTTCATTTCATGCAAGGGATACTGATTTTCTAATTAGAGTAGTGGCACATTTCCTTTAAACAAGAAAGACATTTAAGATGAAAAAAAAACTTTTTAAAGAAAATGTTAAGTAGTTAATAGTATAGGCATGAAAAAAGGATAATCGAGGCATATGGTAGACAATACGATCTTGAATGTCATTTATGAATGTCTGAAGCTGGGGAAATACCGCTCTCTAGCAGGGGTCAGCAAACTACGGCCTCTGGGCCATGTCCAGCTTGCTGCCTGTTTTTATAAATAAAGTTTTACTGGAACACAGCCAGGACAATTCATTTAGTTTTGTCGATGGTTGCTTTTGCACTACAAAGGCAGGACTGGGTAGTTGCAACAGAGATAGCATGGCTCATAAAGTCTAAAACATTAACTATCCGGCCCTTTACAGAAAGTGTGCTGACCCCTGATCTATATAGCATGCCGCCAAGGCATCAAACTCTGACTCAGCATGCTGTTTACCCCTCATCCTGAGGCCAGAATGTGGGAGGAGAGCCGCTTCCAGGCAACAGACATCTCGTACTGGAAACCAATCCAGCTTATGTACTTGGGGGATGCACCTCTCTCTAGGATTTACAGGTAGCCTGGTATTAGCATTGTCTTCATTTTTACCCTGGCTGTGAGTTTGACCATGCACTCAGGGAGGGGGTGTTAGTCATCACCATATCCCCCAATGCACTTAGCACAGTGCCAGACAGACGGGAGAATCAGATGGGACTTACTTATATCCTAAGAACAGCACAGAGCTATCGTGCAACAAATGTTTGTACTAACTGCCCTGCAAATATAGGTTTGCAAAACAACTTTTTAAAAAGTCTTAAAAAAAAAAAAAGACTTTTATCTCCCCACATGCCTCCACCTTGGCTCAGCAGCATCAGGTAAATAAACAATATACAGACTCCTTCTCAGAGGTGGATGGTTAATGTTCAGTAATTATAATTTTGCTGGAACACTGGATTGTAATCACCCGATGAGATCTGCTATGGTAAATTTCACAAGTGAAGAACTTTAATTAGGGGGGGGGTGTATTAGCAGAGCTGTACAAAATAAATATGCAATATGGAAAAATAATTCGAGCAGCTACCTGAATAATCTTCCAATTATAAGATTCATCCGTGTTGGCCTTTCAGCTCCTAAACTCTTTACTTAATTAGAATGTTTTTAAGCAAACACATGTCTCTCGTGGTCTAATAGCCTCACACAAGGAAGTCAGCTATCATCTAGGCCAGAAAGACATCATCACACACACACACACACACACATACACACACACAACAAAAAAACCCCACAGATAATACTGAAAGATACAATCAATGTACCATAAGAGCATCAAAACTTTTGTCCATTATTTCACACAGCAAAAAAGTTATGAGTATTTCTATAAAATCACCATGCTAGGCCCTTAGATGATACCAAGATGAACCTCGGAACCTGTGGAACCTTCTTTCATACAACCTAGGTGAGGAAACACGGGTGTGTTCAAAGACCACTGCTCAGGATGTTAATAAATGTTCACGGTAGACAAGATGGGAAGTTTGTGGTCTTGTGGTCAGATAAGTATGGGAAACACTGAGTTCAACAAATTTATAAAAGCTCTTTACCTTGGGGGTTCTTAGAGCCTGTAAAATGTTCCCACACAACTGCCCCACCCCCACGAGTCATTTGTTCACAGAGTACCTCACCAGGCTAGTGTCTCACGGAACATACTTTGAGAATCGCTCTGATCAACTAACCCCAAGGCAGCATATAAGTGCTACAAGAGACCGAGGGGCATGAGCAGTGGTGTACTGATATATTTTTCAATCACCACTTTTCCAGCGAGGGAAAACGGAAGCCCTGCTTTGCCGATTTCCACGGCGTAAATACTTCCACTGCGGTTGATCTCCAGCAACCAGCCTGACATGGCTGAACTCAGAGCGGGAAGAGAGGCATGCCATGCCCCAGCAATCTAAGGAAGTTCCGGGAGAAAAAGCTAACTCCCAGCCGGGAGGACAAGCAAGGAGAAAGCAGCTTGTGTTGATCCGTACCCCCCGACCCAGTCTGATTTTTCTTGTGACAACACAGCCCCCAGTTGAGAGGGGCCGCCAGGAAGAAGTCAAATTTACTGTTTGGAAAACTATATTACCGTTTAAAGGATCTGCAGGCCTCCTTGTGAGAAGCAGCCCGCCTTGGCGATGCTGTCACCGCCCGCCTAATTCCTATGTGAAAGGTGGCTGCTGTGTCCGGCACGGGTAAGACGCCGGCGCAGGGCTCCCGTGCTTGGGGGAGGGGAGCCGAAGCGTCCCCAGGGAGAATCGACGCCATATGGCGACCAGTACAGATGTGTGGTGCTTACCTGCCTGGCTTTTTGATAAATGACCCCAAATTTGAATGTGTTGTTGACATCGTGCTCATCATAGGACACAATCATTTGGGAGGCCTGGGAAAACGTGGGGAGAAAAAAATCAGATTGTTTACTGACTCGGACGCAAACAGACGGGGAAACACCCATTTTGGTGGAGAATACGCCCCCCCAGTGTGAGACATCCGTGGATATGGAGGGAGACAAAGGGTGAAGCCAGAAGTTACACCCAGTTCCCAGACCCAGGCTTCCCCCAGCGCGGCCAAACTTCTGGATCACCATTCCATTCCCACCCAGATCTGCAGGCCAAGATCTGGGCACACGGGGAACCCAGCAGGACTCAAGGAACGGGACTTACTCCAGTGCCTTAGCTGTGGTATAAAAAGGGAAGCCAGGACCCCAAAAGTGGTCAGTGAGGAAGACGCTGGCTCTAATTACACCTCTGATCAGCAGTATGATTTTGAGCAAGGCCCTGCTTATGCCTAGACTTCCATCCCTCTTACCCATCAAATGAAAGGCCTCTAAGGAGGAACATACAGCCCTATTACAATCTGCAAAGAGTGGGGAAAAATTTTTAAAAAAGAACCCCAAGCATTGGTTCTATTTAATTTTCTGTTTTGCTTCAGAGTTGGTATCCAGGGCTCAGAAGCACGAAACTCCAGATCTTGAACCCGCTGCTTTTACCTGGATGGCCCTGAGCATGCCACTTTACTTCTCTGGGCCTCAGTTTCCTCATCCATTAAATGGAGACGTGTGGTTGTTAAGATGCAATCAGACCGAGCACATAAAGTGCTGAGCACAGAGCAGCTATCATCATCACCATCAACGTAATCCTCCAGAAAGATTAGAGCTGAACCAGCTTCTTAGGAAAGGGGAGATCTGGGTGTTACTGGGATAGTTACTGGGATAGTCCCTGCAGTAAAAAGGAGGGAACTGACCATGTGTTATACAACAGGAAGAACAAGGCGTGACTGTCGGCCAGCATACGTGAGCCACTGAGGCTCTCAGCTGCCTGAGGAAATGGACACTTCACAGCTCCCCGTGGAACAGCACTGCTGCTGCCCAAGCCCAGAGGGGGACCCCACTCCCGCATGGAATGAGTCAAAGGTGAAGAGCAGCTGTCCTGCCAGGGAAGAGGCATCCAGCCATGGAGACCTTCCAAGGAACATTCTCAACCCTGTGGATTTTAAAACCTTGCACACATCTCGGCCAGATGAACACCGCAGCTGGACCAAGCAGCGCTTCAAATATAGAAAACACGAAAATACAGCGGCTCTTCCATGATCACCAGAGCCGGAGGCTTTCCAAGTTACAGAGAGACCCGTGCACAGGAGCGTCGCTGGGTTCTCTCAGTGGATAGGATTTGATGACAAAAATTGCCAAACTTGTGGTTAAGCTAGGCCTTTAGGATGGGGCTTTAATGTGTGGTTAAACCTCACTAATTCAGCTTTAATTACAAGAGGGAGGGCACTCGGAGCGACAGAGTTCAGTGGAGGGCACTGGTAAGTGCCTGCAGATGCTCAGGCTAACAAGAGGTGTCTGAGAGAAGGGCTCTGCCACATTCTGGGCAGGAGAGGACCCTGTCATTAACTCAGCCACTGCACAGGGATAAATGGTGTCAAGCCCAACCGTGAACATTCAAGGCGTTTGTTCCAGGGCGTTCTGGAGGTCTCAGCCAGGACAGGGCCTCTCTTCCCCGCCAAACATCTCACCTCATGGTCCCTAGCTATCAGAAGTGGGACTCGGGGAATGGACTGAACCAGCCTCAGCAAGCCTCAGCTGCCCTGGTGTCAGCACTCACTGCACAGCTCTGTTTCCACTCCCGGGCCCTGCAGGCTCGTGAGGAGGCGCTCAGTACACTGGCTCTCTTCCTGTGGCCAATTTAAAGCAATTCACTGTGCGTGAGTGATTTAAGTCCTGTCTTGCCATAATTGTTCTTGAGTGGATTTGTTGGTTTGTTAAGTTATTATTGCTCCTCTGCCCACTCCCACCCCCACATCATAACTGGGGTCAAGATCGGGCCAATCCTAAGGAAACTGATAACAGAGAACCAGCCAGTCTATTAACTAGGGCCGGGCAGGAGCTTGTAAGGCCTCAGAGCTGCAGTAACACTGGCAATGGGGAGCCATGATCTGGCCTTTTATTTCTCAGTGGGGTTCTGCCATCTGCCACCCTCAACCTCCATGATGGCAGACCAGACCTGTGCTAGCCCTCTAGCTATAGGTAGAATCACTTCCCACCTCAGTACTGGTCCCAAGGAAATAGGACCAGAGTAATGTGGAGAGGTCTATCACTCCACAATAGACAGGGACCAATTCAGGTGGGTCTTTACCCGGGCATGCCTGAGGACTGGTTTCCAGGGGACCAGTTTGCAAAGGAGTGAGCAGGGAGAGAGGGAGACATGGAGGTTTATTGGAAAACCCCCAACAAAACCCCACCAACACGCAGAGAACATCCCACAGAGCCACAGGTGTGAAAGTCTGTTCCAAGCTCTAGAGCCCTGGGTAGGGGGAGGAGGTGAAGATCCTCACCTTGGGGTACAGGACAGCGTTGAATTTCAGCCCCACTGCGTCATCACAGAAAGCCTAAGCAGGAAGAGAGAGACACACAGTTCAGGGGCCGCTTCCACTGAAAACATGTGGGTTCCTCCGCCCACCAAGAGGAAGGGCACAAGAGGGCAGGACCTGCAGGGTCAGAAGGCCTGGAGTTGAGTCCTGGTTCTGCTCCCTAACGTGTGGCCAGGAAACTTGACTAGCCTTCCTGAGGTTTCCCGGTGAAGTGAGGCCACAGAAGGCATTCGGCACAATTCTGCCTGGCATTCCCACTCTCATCGGGTGGGTCCAACCCAACCCAACCCAATTGACCATCCTTCTCACTCCACTTCGCTGACTCAGTTCTCAAGTTCCCAGTATTCCAGAACAGTGACATGGGCCCTGCCACCAGCTGATTAACAGCTCCTTCCTTGAGGGGGTCCTCTATCTGGACCAATAGCCTGGCTATCCTCCAGCCCATCTCTCCTCTTCTGGGAAGGCTACCTGGCCACCCCACCCCTTCCTCCTCTCAAGTCCTACAGCACTCTCCATAGCCAGTCCTGTCTTCCCATTTCTCTGGTCCCCTGAACTGGCTGTGAACGTGGGGGCAGAGACCATGAGCAGCATCAGCTGTGAGGATGAGATGGGGAGGTTGCAGGGAAGATGAGGGCATCTGCCAACAGCCTTCCCCACGCCATCCATGCAGTCAAGGGCCAAAGAGTGTAGTGGCCTTCCCCTCTCTAAGGGCAGAGCCCTCTCAGGACAAGCCTGCACCCCCACCCCAGCCCTGGGCTAAAAGAGGAAGACACCTTCTCACAGGGGTTGGTTTTTACCTTTGCAATCTGAGGGACGCTGGGCAACTTGCTCAGGCCAGCCAAGGGGATCCGCTCATGCACAGTCTTCACTTTGGACCTGCACATGTGAATGAGGGTGAGAAAAATGTGTCCACAAGAAAGGGAGTCCATTAGGAAAGGGGCTTGAGATGGTGCCTGAGATCACACCCGGCCACAAGGTACACTCGCTCGGTGTCTCCCTACAGTCAGACCTGCTGCATTTCACCCAACCCACGAGTTGGGTGCTACACCCAAATGGTGGGGAAATGGAATCTTGTCATTATCCTGGAGGAGGAGGACACTTAAAGAACCTGCCTGAGATACGGGAAATGCAAATAGTCGCCTTCAAATTCACCATGATTTTGGGGGTTGTTGTGGGGCTTGTGTTCTCCCAAAGAACCGGGCACAGCTTCTGGATACACGTGTGCTCTCACATGTGATAAAGCCTCTTATGAAAAGAAAATCTAAGATTTGAAAATCTGGATTTACTCAAAATATAAATGGGATGAAAGTTGCTTTATAAAGGGATTTACCGTAAGACTCTAAATTTAGCCTGTTCCCTGATTCATTTAGCACATTAAGAAAGTGTTGAATTTTACTGAATGCTTTTCTGCATCTGCTGAGACAGTCATATGGTTTTTAATCTGTTAACCCGGTAGATTATATTTCTGTTGAGCCATCTTTTCCTTCCATGGGTAAAACTCACTTGCTTATGATGCATTGTTTTTTTCATATCCTGCTGACTTTAATTTGCTAATATTTTATTGAGAGTTTCACATCAATAGCAACACTGGTTTTTGGTTTTTTTGTTTTTTTTACTTCCCTTCTCAGGTTTTGATATCAAGGGGTTATCCCAGCCTCATAAATTGCTGAGGAGTTTCTGATCCTTTGAAATAGTTTGTATACCATAGGGATTTTCTGTTCCTTAAAGTTTTGCTAAAACTCATCTGTGAAATCTCTGGGCTTGCTGGGTTTTGGTAGGAGGATACTTTTGGCTACCAATTCCATTATTTAACAGTGAATATTTAGGTTTTCCATTCCTGATTGAGTCGATTTTGACAATTTGTGTTTTTCTACATAATTACCCATCCAATGTGGGGTACTGGGTGACTCAGTTGGTTAAGCATCCAACTTCGGCTCAGGTCATGATCTTGTGGTTCATGAGCTCAAGCCCCACATCAGGCTCTCTGCTGTCAGTGCAGAACCTGCTTCGGATCCTCAGCCCCTCTCCCTCACTCTCCCTCTCTCTCTCTCTCTGTGCCCCTCCCCTTGCCCATGCTCTCTCCAAAATAAACACTTAAAAAATAAATTATCCATCCAATGCATTGATATACAGGGGGTTTTGGCATTCTCTTAGAACTTTATCTGTACTGAAAACTGCATCCCTTCCTTCACTGCCGTAACATTGTTTGT